>NC_137977.1:28000172-28100172 GCF_963924665.1 Micromys minutus | reverse complement strand
TATCAGATGTGGGGTTGGCAAAGGTCTTTTCCAAATCTGTTGGCTGCTGTTTTATTTTCTTGACAGTGTTCTTAGCCTTACAAAAACTTTCCAATCTCATTAAATACCATTTCTCGACCTTTGATCTTAGAGCACAAGCCATTGGTGTTCTGTTCACAAAATTTTCCCCTGTGCCTATGTGTTCTAAGATTTTTCCTACTTTCTCTTCTAATAGTTTCAGTGTACCTGTTTTAATGTGGAGATCTTTGATCCACTTGCACTTGAGCTTTGTACAAAGAGATAAAAAGGTTCTATTTTCATTCTTCTGCATGCTGAGTGCCAGTTGAGCCAATACCATTTGTTGAAGAGGCCTTCCTTTTTTCCTTGAATGTTTAAGGTATCTTGAAATTTTAATTTGATATGCACAAAGTTCTTTATTAAGTTTGACTCTAATGAAGAAGATAGAGAAAGGACTGAAGGAGCTGAAAGGGTTTGTGACCTCATGAGAAGAACAACATTATCCACCAACCAAATCCCCTAGAGCTCACAGGGACTGAAACACTAACACATGAATTCTCTTGAAGTGACATTTAGCTCTACCTGCATATGTAGCATAGGATAACTTTGTCTGGCATCAATGGTAGGAGAGGTCTTTGGTATAGTGAAGGTGTTTTGTTTTCCCAAGTATAATGGAATAGCAAGGCACTGAGGTGGAAAAGGGTGGTTGGGAGAGGGAGCACCTTCATGGAGTCAAGGGGAGGGAGAGGGGGAATGAGAGTTGGGGGAAAGGAGATAATATTTGAAATGTAAATACAGAGAATATCCACTAAAGGGGGGGAGGATGTTTGACTTTTAAATACTCAGGGATCACATTCTTATTCTTATGTCTTTTCATATAAAAAAACAATTTATGTAGACATAGCAAATGATTTAAACATGTGGGTCTTTTAGGAAACAGTTTTTTTTTTTTACTATAGACTAATATTTGAAAGAGGTCCTAATAAAGAAAGATGTCCAGAAGACATTCAAAACTGTCCATGGTATTTTAAGCATAAAGACCAAAAGAATTAATACACCTGAGCTTGAACAATTAGTAGAATCAATTTCATTTTTATTGGTATATGAAAACAAGATGTAGGGCTTTCCCTACAAGCAAATTTTAAACATAGTGACAAAGCTTTTTAAATGCAGCTGGGCATGATGGTGTATGCATCCTGTTCTTCTGGGTATCATTTACCAACATGAACACACAGATTTATTGCTGTTGAATCCTGCAAAAACCTTTCTTAAGGAGATAGTGACAAAATGTCCTATTATGCTCCTATGTCAGTTTAAGTTCATTAGTGTCTTCTGAATTAATTGATAGAATTAGAGATTATTAAAGATCATATGCACTCCAACAGTGTACCCGAAAGGAAGGTGGCAAGGACAGGAAATAAAATTACCACGGCTCTCAGTATGGAGACGGACTTTGACAAAAAATCCCTAACATGTTTTTGTTATCTTGCCATCTTCAATTTTCTGATGTTTTTGTTTCTGATTCTCTTTTGGAGCATGGTCTCAGATAGCACAAGCTATCCTTAAAATTCGTCTTTCACTTTTATGTCCAAAGAATTTACACAATCATGCCAAATACATGTTGAAAACTTTATCATCATATTCAAGATCTGTTTATAGGTAAATCCCTTCATCTTGTTTCCATAAATATATAATAATAAATATGGATCTGAGTTGTATCTATCAACTGTTCAGTCTGGGACATATTAATTCTTTTAGTTGTTGTCTGTTTATTATAATCCACATTGTTCTGAACATTTTCCAGGCTGTTCTGTATATCTTCTGGACATCCTTCTTCATTAGAACCTACTTTCAAATATTACTTAAAACCTGACATTCTGCCCAAGTGTTAGTTTATAGATAGTAGTTTATAGTTCTAAAAGAGCAGTTCATTTAAAACTTTTGTACTGATTACTACTATTGCAAAAATGGCACCAACAGAGAAATAGCATCTTCAGACCATTCCTGTGATGCACATAATTTACACAATTCAATGGCATATGAATTACTTTTTAAAGTATATATAAACTGAAGCAATGTCATTTATTTTAGTCTTTCTTTAAAGTCAGTAATTTACTCTCACTAGAGAGTCGAAAACTTGAAATTAAAGACTTATTGAAACTCCCGGTTCACCAATGGGCATCTTTGACTCTCAGACCACACTTGGATGTCTTATGCTCTGCTACTCATCAAGTGTTTTGAGAGAAAAACCAGCAACTATCACTTTTAATCCAGTCGGTATCTCTACCAGCTCCAGTGTGTTCAGGAGCATTTTAAAGCGCATCATGCCCCTAAGCTCATTTTTCCATTACCACTATTAGGAATTTTAATAGAAACAACTTAAAGTCAATCAGAACATCAGATTCTCAGATGATCTGTGCTAACTAAAGTGCTCATATGACCTCCAACTTACTCCGAAAACTCAACATCTGTCTCTATTTTCTTTGGTAAAGCTGTCATTTTCTCTTAAGTGTATTTCTACCATCTAGCCTCAGAACCATTGCAATCAAGTTATTCTATGCAATTGATGATATAGTGGCCCTCAAGCCACCTTTTTAGATGATTTGAAGCCCATCTTGATTTTATCTGTGGAAGGTTTATTTATTTTATCCTCTAAACTGTGTTGAGTACATTTTCACTGCACTTGACAAGCTCACTGGACTGAAAGACTCCTAACCCAAGTGGGAATAAACATGTGGCAATGTCTAAATTGCTTGGAAATGCTTGCTCTCAGTCAGAAATGTCCATTCTCAACAGCATTTCAGGATCCTGTTGGCCATTTAAAGATCTATTGCAAAGGAAGAAAATGCAGTATCTTAAAGTGCACGAGATTATCCTCATCAATAAAACATTCTGTCAGAGGAAGCCAGGTTTGGCTTTAAATGGGTGGAGATCAGTTACAGCAATAGAGAGTTTTGGTTATATGTAGTGGAAAATGCATTATATTTTGGTTTGGATAATGTATTAAATATACGCAAAACGAACAGATAACTATGTGCAAATAAAAGTACCAATAGTATTACCAACAGAATATTTAAGGCATATAATAATCATTTTATGGAAAACAAAAGTTAATATTTGTTAAACACTGTGTATCAAGATACTGTGCTACAAATATATATGCATATGCATATCTGCATACTCATATATACTTCATATAAGTCATTTGCACAGTAGTACAGTGAATATCTGGGTAAGCACGACTTCAGGTGAATAATAAAGTTATTCAGAGATGGTTGGATAATTAGGTCAAAGGCAACACGGCAAACACAAGTATACTGGCTCCATCGTGGACATTGATATACCAAATATTATCACTAGTGCTGCCATGGCAAACATGAGAGTCTGGCAACTTGTGGCCTGATATCATCTCCCTCAACTTCTTCTGAGGGACATACTAAACCACAACACTTAAGTTCTTTCACTGACTTTCCATGTGTAAGGATTTCAGGGCATTGCACAATAGACAGACATCTTGATATATTGGCCGGGTGACTGTTTAAGTTATACAAACTTGAGAGTCATCGTGATTAACAGGTAAAATGATGTCTGAGAGTATTGCAGTAGAAAGGGAGTAACATGAGAATCTAGTACCCTGGGTTGTAATTCCACTTATTTGGCAACTAGTTCTATGTCTCCAAACCACATCAACTTTCTAGGTCTGTATTATTCTACCTGCAAAATAATCATCTTAGAACAAGTACTCACTCTGCCATTTTACAAACCATGCATTCATTCTTATATGACATAATACTCTTATTGAACATATGATACACTTTTTAGGTGTATCAGGATTAAATTCAGTGGTCCTTTCTAGTGTCCAGGGCACATTTTCATGAACAGCGAGTAATACTCATGTTTGAGAACTGAAGAACTGATGGCAAGCACTCACTGATCTCTTTAAGCTAAGATGTAATTATTTCCAATCTGTGATAGCATTCCTGCAAATCCACAATTCATTACATAAGCATATCTGGGAAGCCTGGAAGAGTTACTTTTCATTTTAATATGCTGTGACTTCTCTGGTACATTCCATACCAACATGTTTGTTAAATGAGTGTGTGTTACTTGGGCCACAAAATAAACATCAATTGAATATTCATTTATGCTGAATGTAATCAGAGAAGGATCCAGGAATAGAAATCCAGAATGTACACTCCTACGTCCCATCTGTAACCATTAAGAGAAGAGGACCATGATGCCACCACTGAAAAAGTCATTCATACAGCAACATAGATGTCATGTGTGCTATGTTCAAGCCATTGTAATAAACAAAAAGAGCTTAGGCTTGTCCTTAATCAGAACAAAAAATAACCTAAAAATAGGCACTAGTCATAGTACTCATTAAGTATTCGCTGAGTTTGGACACAACTATAGACACGAATGTAACAAAATTAATTTTCCTTACAGTTTATGTTTTATGTCAAGAACAGCAAATAATGGATGAATATAAAATGGACAGTTTGAGAAATGATGATAAAGTCTATACAGTGGATTGTTAACACAGAAGTGCATAGGGAAGTCCAGGGGAAGGCCACTGACATTGATTTAAATAAAAAATTCAGAAAAGTCTTACTGAGGACATAAAAATAGAGTATATGTGAAGAGCAGAGAGTAAATAAAAGTGAGGTAGGCATTAGAGATGGGGGTTACTGAAAATCAGTGTCTTTAAAAGAGACATGAGAGTTGGAAAAAGGGAATGCAGGCCAGAAAAGCAAGAGCACAGAGAGGATGTTTTAAGAGAGTTGAGATTTCAGGATGTAACATTGGAGAAGGCCTTTAAAGTATAAATGTTTTGAACCTCAGTTTTCAGTGAGGTGAAATATTAGAGTCTATGAGTAGAAGATTTTTAAGATCTGACTTGGAATTTAAAGTTGAGTTGAAATAAAATTACAGGCAAGATCCAGCTTGAATCCTCTAGGTTGTGTCTCTGAAATGTCTGGTATCTTCAGCAAAAGAGACTTACCTTCAATTTCTGTTCTCTCCATGGGAACTCATTGGTTGGTGTTTTAGTCCCTGGGTGCTGTGGTTTGTTTGGTGAGTTGATAATTTTGTTCTTCCGATGGGGTTGCAGACCCTTTCAGCTCCTTCAGTCCTTTCTCTAGTTTCTTCATTGGGGTCCCCATGTTCGGTGCAATGATTAGCTGCAGGCATTGTCCTCTGTATCAGCACTGTGTGGCAGAGCCTCTGAGAAAGCATCCATATCAGATTCCTGCTAGCAAGCACTACTTGGCATCAGCAATAGCGTGTAGGTTTGGTGGCTGCATATGGGATGGATCACCAGGTGAGGCAGTCTCTGGATGATCTTTTCTCCAATCCCTGCTCCTGTATTTGTCCCATTATTTTCTCCCATAAATGTTTTGGTCTCCCTTCTAAGAAGGAGTAAGGCATCCACATATTGGCCTTCTCTGTAAGCTTTATAATTTCTGTAAATTGTTTCTTGAGTAAGCAGAGCTTTCAGAGCTAGTATCTGCTTATCAATGTGCCCATACCATGCGTATTCTTTGGTGACTAGGTTACCTCACTCAGAATGATAGCTTCAAGTTCCGTTCATTTGCCAAGGAATTTCACGAAGTCATTGCCATTAATAGCTGAGTAGTACTCCATGTGTAAATGTACAACAATGTCTCTATCCATTCCTCTGTTTATGGACATCTGGGTCCTTTCCAGCTTCTGGCTATTATGAATAAGGCTGGTATAAACGTGTTGAAACATGTGTCTTTGTTAGATGTTGGAGCTTTTTTTTTTTTTTTTTTTTTGCTATATACCCAGGAGTGGTATAGCTGGATCCTCAGGAAGTACTATGTCCAATTTTCTGAGGAACTGCCAGACTGATTTGCAGAGTGGTTGTACCAGCTTACAACTCCACCATCAGTGAAGGAATGTTCCTCATTTTCTATTTCCTTGCCAGCATGTGCTGTGACCTGAATTTTTCATCTTAGCCATACTGACTGATGAGAGGTGGAATCTCAGGGTTGCTTGGATTTGCATTTCCCTGATGACTATGGATGTCGAGCATTTCCTTAGATGCTTCTCAGCCATTCAATATTCTTCAATTCAGCATTCATTGTTTAGCTCTCTACTCCATTTTTAAGAAGTGTCAGAGATGTTATACCCAAAATGTCTCACCAATATGACTGCCTAAACATGGCCTTAACATGGTCGTAGCACTAGAGCATCATGAAAGGGAGAAATATGTGATCTCAAGCCTAGTCAAAGAAATATAAGGAGCGAAGAAATGCTAAGAGCAGGAAAAACAATCTTTTCAAGTAAAGAATTACACACCAGACATTTATCCATTACTAGGTTGTCAGTTTTGAAAAGGTTTAGATACAAGTAGCGGCATACATACTGAGCAAAATAATTTATTCATTTCTTATCAATATAAACTATTACCAAAATAAAGACCATAGATTTAAGAGAGAGCAGGGTGGGAATAATTAGAAAAGATGGAGAAAGAAAGAAAAAAAACTGTAATTATAGTTAATTTTAAAAATTATAGTTAAAAATAAATTAGATTGCAGAAGCACATTGATAGGGGAAGAAGTTCTGAACAAGTCACAGTCACTGTTCATGTCCGAGGAGAGGCTCAACTTCAGGTTTGCCATGAATATAGATGTCATGTGGCTGCCAATCTAGCTTTATTTACTAATGTTATTTTTTGTGTTATTTTTCAGTATAAAACATTCCTGAAGAAATTTATACCTTTCAAGGCCCCAGTAATTAGTGAAGAACATTTTAAGTAAGAAGTCATTAGAAATTACATTGACTTTCCTTAGTTGGCTTTTGATGCCGTGATAAATCCCAGAGTTTATTTATATCAGTGTTTCTATTCAGTGAGTGATAATTGTCAAATAAAATTGATGTATATGTATATTTTAAAATAGTTACAATAGCCCAGCAAAAATCTCATATGCTGTCTCATAGTTTGCTTACTTATGCATGGTTATGTAAGTACTTAAGATTTACTCTATAAATTTCAAATATAAAAGATTCACTACAGTGACCTACTTGAAGTCACATTTTTAGATAACATGCTAGTAAGTCTAGCATATATATCACAAGCTTTCAGCTTTTTCCCACTTTCTAACACCTTACCTTTGCTCAGTTTCTGATAGCTAGCACTTTATTTTCTAAATCATTGAGGTTATATGTTTTAGAGTCCATTTATAAAAGAGATCATAATGTTTTATTCTTGTTACCATGCCTTCCCATATGCACTAAGCAGTAATGCTTCCTAGGTTATTCAATACTGCAACAAAAGAAATAAGATTTTTTTTTTTTGCAGTTGACTGATGCTTCCTTGTACATAGCATGTTTTTAGCATGTTTTGTCTTGTTTGTTTGTTTGTTTTTTGGTTTAGTCATGGATGGATACTTAGGCTGATTCATTTCTTGCTTCTGTGAACAATACTACAAAGAACAATGAATAAAAGTGTGATGATATTGTATTCATTTTTTTTGTATATATTTGGAAGTTGGATTTGTTAAGGAAGGTCTTTCTCTTTTTTCTCTCTCTCTCTGTCTCGCTCTCTGTCTTTTTGTATCTCACTCTTTCTCTGTCTCTCTCTCTCTCACTCTGTGTGTGTGTATGTGTATCTGTGTGTATGTGTGTTGAAACCAACTTTATTTCTTAAAGGCTTAACCTATATACATTTAAACCATTTACTTGAGCTCCATATTTTTCATTCCTTCCTGACTATTTACATTTGTGTTCTCGATAGTAGTTGTTAGAATAGCATATATAAGTCAACTTATATATTTTATTCCTGAGTAATATATATATATATATATATATATATATATATATATATATATATATATATAATTTTATTGTACATGAAAGTGCATACATTCATAATCTGTATATATACAAATCATTGTTGTGAGTTAACAAATTTTACTTATTTAACAACTTTTCTTTTGCAGAGAGTTTTGTGAGAGCTTTTGACCTAACGTCAAGTTTGTCTTGTATAAATGTGATTGTCACTGCTATCGTTCAATTGCAATTCACATATACTATTACATTTTCTTTTCTATCTCTTCACTTGTAGATCAAATGTGAGCTCAAAAGTAAATTTCCCATAGGCAGCCTATTCTAATTCTATAAAATTACTTTATGTATGGTGGTTTGTGTATTAGTTGGTTTACATTTAAATTATACTCTCTCTGTTCTTTCATTTACTCTGTTTTTCTCTGACTTCTATCTCTCTCTCTCTCTCTCTCTCTCTCTCTCTCTCTCTCTCTCTCTCTCTTTTTCTCTTCCTCCCTCCTTCCCTAGCTGCCTGTCTCATTCCTTTCCTCTCTCCCCTTTCTTTATCTTTGCCTCCCCTTTCCCTCCCAATCTCTCTTCATTTCTTTCTCTGTTTGAGATTCGAACTTGTTATGTTCTCACTTTGGCTACAAACTCTCTGTAGGTTGATGATGTGATACATAATTAGATCAGTAGATAGTGGGCAGGGACAGAGTTCTGGTAAGGAAAGAGGAGGGAGAGAAAAGAGGAGATGTAGGAGAAAGCAAAATAGAAGCAAATTTGGATGCTTCACTTGGCACATCTCTAGATGGATAAGGTTGTTATGATTGTTTCTAATGGTTTCTGTGGGTCAATTTATCTTATCTAGATGGGCCGCTGGTATCTTTGTCAACTGGTTGTAAGCTTATTTTGTAAAGGGGTTGTGGATTGAGAATTTAACATATAAATCTGTTTGATAACTTAATGATTGTGGACTTTCTGTACCGTGATGTAACTTTATCTCCAGGTTTGGGGAAGCTGAGTGAAACTGGTGCTTCTTGTCTCCTTCTTGTATAGTACCTGAAGACACAGTCCCCTAGTGGTGTCCTCCAGAAACCCCTTTTCCCTGACTACTTTGAGTTCTTTTTATTTTTTTTTCCACATCAGATCATATTAATGACAATCTTTAAATTTATTGATTTTTTATTTTGTGTTCATTTAGTGCACTCTTCAACCATGCTAAAGAATTTTATGTTGCTGATTCTTCCATTTTGTAACTCAGAGCCCTTGCTATTAATATCTTTGTTCAAACTTCTCCCTTTCCCTTGCAGTGTTCTTACCAACTACGCTATACATCTTCATTGCAGCTCCTTTAAATACTCTCAGACAGTTTAGGGTTTATTTGTTTGGGCTTCTTTTTTCATTTTAATTGGTTATACTATTTATTTACATTTCAAATGTTACCATTGTCTCAGTTTCCCCTCCATAAGCCCCTTATCCCTTCCTTCCTCCCCCTGTCCCTATGAGGGTGCTTTCCACTTGCCCACTCACTCCTGCCTCAGCCCCCCTAGCTTTCCCCAATCCTAAGTTATCAAAATTCACTGGACCAAGGGGCTCTCCTCCTAGTGAGGGCAGATAAAGCAATCCTCTGCTTCATATTCAGCTGGAGTCATGGTCCCTTTCCCCATGAATTTTTTGGTTAGTGGTTTAGTCGCTGGGAGCTTTGGGGGTCTGCTTGGTTGGTATTGTTTTTCTAATGGGTCTTCATATTCCTTCAGCTCTTACAGTCCTTGCCTGAACGTCTCCATTAGGGTCTCTAAACTCAGACAACAGTTTGACTGTAAACATCTGTATCTGTATTTGTCCAGCTTTGGCAGAGCTGCTTAGGGGACAGCGATACCAGGCTCCTGTCAGTAAGCACTTCTTGGCATCAGCAATAGTGTCTGGGTTTGGTGTCTGCAGATGGAATGGATCCCTAGGTAGGATACTCTTTGGATGGCCTTTCCTTCAGTTTCTGTTATATGATTTTTTTTCTGTATTTCCTTTTGACAGGAGAAATTCTGAATTAATATTTTGAGGTGAGCGGATGGTCCTATCATTTAACTGGAGGCCATGACTATTCACTAAATATAGTCTCTACAGGTTATATCTCCCTTTGTTGGGTATTAATGACTTTCCTGTTGGGTCCTGGGAACCTCTTGAAAGGGAGCCCCAGACATCTGGCACTTTCTACTGGCTACTCCCAGTTTCCTCCTCCCCCACTGTTAAACACCTACTTTCACATTTTTGAAGACCCAGCTATACTACCCCTGGGCATGTACCCAAAAGATGGTCCAACATACAAGGACACATGCTTCACTGTGTTTATAGTAGCCTTATTTATAATAGCCAGAAGCTGGAAAGAACCCAGATGTCCCTCAACAGAGGAATGGATACAGAAACTGTGGTACATTTATACTATGGAATACTACTCAGGTATTAAAAACAATGATTTCATGAAATTCATAGGCAAATCTATAAAATTTGAAAATATCATCCTGGGTGAGGTAACCTAGTCATATGGTGCGTTTGAGTTTCTTTTAACACAATTTCCTGTATCTGCAGTCTCATTACCTCTGTGTTATGGCCTGTGTGTTAGAAAAATAGGCATCTCTCAGCCTTCCAGGTTTAGCCTTAGAGAAGACAGAACTCTCTTGAATCCAGAAGTTCAAAGGTTTTATAAGCCTCCCAAACCTTCATGAGAGTTCAACAGCTTTATTTTTTTCTTAGTCTCCCATAGGTGTCTAAAGTATGTCAGTCCTGATTAGTGCTCTGAGTGAAGCTAGAATGAACCTAGCCCTTTGGGAAGTTCACAGTTTGAGAGCTGAATCATTGAACATCCTGAACAGTTTTCATTCCCTCACAATGTAGATTAATCTGTGTGTTTTTTCTCATTTGTCCTATCCATCATGTTGATATGAAATCAGTAGCCATAGTAACTAATTCCAGACTAAATCTAATTATCATCTCACTGGTACCCAGGTGGATATAATAGTTGATGACCTGTAACTTTTCTGTGATACCAAAGACAGTAACATTGTCACTTTGGAAGTTCCAGAAAATCTGGGGCACAGGCCACGAGACACAAATATTTTCTTCTTCTGAAAGAAAGTAGTAACTGAAGATTTTTATCTTTTTTCTCTGTTCAAGTCTAGGGTAGAACCTCTGAAAACTGCTAATGTTAACCAGCACCTTTTTCTTTCCTAGGTAACTATTTGTTTATAGTCCCAAAAACTTAAGTCCTGCCAGGATTCTAGCAATGACAGGAGAAATGCCATTTCTCAGAGAAAGTTCCAGATATGTTGAAATATTGGATACAAGTCTTTTCTAAAAGAAAATGTTGAATGCAAACATCTTCCCCCTTGATTATGTGGCAATATATGAGAGGTGGGGATTTTTGTCTAAAGATATCTTAAATTTCTTTACTGACTTCAAGATCTCTTGCTTAACGTTTATTTGGAGTGCAGAAGGCTTTAAACTAACCTCTGTGTTTCTGCAGGAAACCTGGGAGCTCCTTATGCTTCTATTTTGCTCTGTCCAACATCCAACCCTGTGAGTAGGGGGTTAATAGACATATTTTATTCACAACTTAGAATTTAATATTACTACAGAGCATATTAAATTATGGTCTTATACTTTAAAATGTATAAAAATCAGGTATCGGTAAAACAGTCTTTTGATTAATTCTTATTATGGAGAAATTTTATACAATATTTACAATCCAAGACAATTCTTCTTTGTGTAAACAAGAGAATCCAAATGGATTGGCATACCTGCATTAAGTAACTAATGTGATTTTCAATACTTTCTTTACTTTTTTATAAAAGGAACTATAAATACATGTGATGTTGTTCCTCTCAAGTCTTGAGAACATGTATGTGTCTCTTCCCAGATCTTTTAGAGGCTTGACCCTTACTGTGTGAGGTCAGATGTGAGGCAAGAATTTACACTATGGAAATTGACCCATGAAACAGATTGGGATTTCTTTTTGATTAATGAGTTAGTACATATTTATTAATGCAAAATTTTGAAAGTATGGAGTCTAAAACATTCTGCCTTAAGGACATTGAACTCTGAGTCATCTTCCCAGGCACACCCTAGATAACTTCCATTTAGAATTCACACTTCCTATGCATTTTAACTTTGGTTGTCTCATCCTTTGACATCGAGTCCTTTGTCAAAGTATGGGACAGAGAACTGTCCTTTCTGATGGTAGGGGTTTTAGAAATGACCAACAATGTAACATTTTTACTCCAACTCATTTCTAAGATTGCCTGTTCAGATCATTCCATAGTAAGATGCTAAACAACTAGAACATGCATCTCAAAGATCATTTTATCATTTTGACTACCCAACCCTAGACTTCATTTCCCCTTCCCTGTCCTTTTTTCCCTCTCTTAAAAACCACAGTAAAAGGTTCTGCTAGCAGATGCTTCCTATCCTAGTACCTAGGTCTCTGACTGCCTTTGGAATTTCCCTATATCCCCATTCCCACAGCATGCTTTGCTCATTCAGCACTAAGCAATAGATTTTACCAGCACACAGAACTTGACAGATTCTCCCTAGGTAGCACCCTCAGTCAAATGACTTTCTTGTAAACTGTGAACAAATAAACCATATTTTTAAGTGGCAGAAATTTGTCCCTCAAATTTCTGGAGAAATTCACTGGACACCAACACATTCAAATAAATCATGAAAGTTGGTTTGGCAAGAAAAGATCTGTTTAGGATTGAGTTCCCAGGAAGCCCTCTGTCAAGCCAAGGAAATGAGATTGCACTTACATATGGTTCCCCTTAAGGTAAAAAGCTAATCTCTTACAACCTAATCTGATCAGGATAGGATGTGCTCAGGTTTTAGCAAGGCAAACTGAACTAGGTATTTGCAAAAGTCATTTGAATAAGGGGGCTACCTAGAGAGAATCTGTTAAGTTCTGTGAGCTGGTAAAATGCATTGCTTAGTGCTGAATAACTATAATAGATAAACACCTCTGAAATATCATATAATAGACAGAAAGAAAAAAAATCAGTTGGCAAATGCAGTTCAGCTTATATAATTCATGAGCTTCCTGAGCCAGGCTCCATCACTATGGAATATGGATGGATGATTTGTATGAAAAGGTGCTAAAAGTTCATGCCAACTGCAGAATCAGATATATCCTTTTGGTCCTGGCAGGAAAATAAATGCAAAGTAAATTAGTCATTTATAACTTTGCAAAACCCAACGCCCTGTAAAGATTTATGAACTAGACCATGAAAATAAAAAATTGACTGTCACAGACAAAGCAATTAAAAATAAAAATTGGTGCTTGCCAAAGTCCAAGTAACACAAGCTTCTAGAGTGTAAAGGTCTGCTATTTCTCTGACCCTTTCATGTTTTCATGGTTCTGGGGCTTTCAGATCATTTTACAATTGGTGGCTGAATGGAAAGTATACCATTTAAATTAAAGTTTTCTTAATGATAGGAGAATGCTGAATAAATTAAAGTTTTCTTAATGATAGGAGAATGCTGAATAAACTCTTAATCCTTCCACTCTCCCTATGCACTGAGACTATATAGATTCTATGAACCACTTAAAAGACATTATAACAGAGCCAATGGTCTCCTGGGTTATTGCAGTCGATAATACAGGTATAGAGATTGAAAACAGTCAGAAGTAATTGGATCCATACAGTGTTACCTGTACATATGTTTTTAGGGATGACTGTTTGACACTGGATAACCAATTGGTGTGTTGTTCTCTGAGGAAGACTGCCTCTGCCTCTCCCAGCTTTCTATGGTTACCTGTAGTTCTTTGTGTAGAATTGAGAACTCCTGGGCTTTTCCCCAATCCAATTTGGCATGCTCCTTGATATCATTCTTGTTTAACTGTTGTGCATTTATGTTGGGGGGACTTTCTGGTATAGCTTCTGTGGTTACTAGGAGACACTGTCAAATAGTAAACACCCTCGTCCTGAGCTTTAGGTTCAATAGTATTTTAGGTGTATCATTAGGACTGGGTTCTGTAACTGCATTTAATTGGCATTTTCTGTAGTGGTCTCTTTCTGTTGCAAAAAAAATCACATTCTTTAACTAAAAAAATGCTAAATTAAATAGAAATAACATGCACCATTTCATGAAATTGCTTCAGAGGCACACAGGAAATGTAATCTATGGGACTGAATACAGACAAATTTCCACATGAAAGGTGGAACATCTTGCCAGATCTAGTAGAACCCTGCATATCTTTCCCTGGTCCTCAGTCCTGGGCAATGGTAGACACAATTTTGTTGACTAATAACAACTAACATATTCTAAGTATGTGTCATGGATTGGTCTCTCTCCATGTTTCTTTAAAAACCTTCACAGAAGTCCTTTCATGGCACACTTTGATTTTTCACTTATAGTTTCCAAATGGAAGCACGTGACAGTTAAATACATAGTCTGAGATATGAGTTTGTAAGCTGGGTCAGGCCGATGAGGAACCAATGTCACTCAAACTACAGTCTAAATATCACTTCTCTCTGCTGTTCATTATGTTGTCCTTATGGACGTTTCTCTTATTGCTGGTAGGTTCTATGAGAAAGAAAATACTAATTTCTACTTTAAAAACTGGTTATTATTGTGTTTCCAGAAAGTATTGGAGGACAAGAATAAGTTTGCCTTACTCCAGAGGATTCCATGAATGCCCACATCCTTTTGCAAGGATTAGTAGAAGCTAATGTTGGGACAAAAATATAGGAGCTATAATTCTTATTTATTAAAAAGACAAGAATAATGAGGACTACATTTTTGTTTATGCAAGTAGAATGTGTTCACGATCAGCTTAGAAGGAATGTACTTGTGTGTCACTGTCATGCCCAGATTGTTGTGGCAGTGTGCAAATTGGACACAGCTAAGGAAGCAGGAATACGTGATATGAGGAGATCTGGTGCAAGCAAACATGTTCCGGAGATAGAGTTGGTCTTAGGAGTTGACCTGAAACCATAAGAGACAGGATTCCCTGGCATCACTTAAAACTAGAATTACAGCTCTTCCTTTTGAGTGCCATTTAAAGCTTTATGTTAAAGTCCCAAAGAAGTTTTGCATGTAACAATCTCTAAGAAGCTAGACATAAAGGACTATGTCTTACAAGCAAGATATTTAGACAATAGTCATAGTTAGATTTGTACTTCATAAGGAAAAGTAGTCAATGGCTTTGCTCTTATGGAGTCTGGGACATAGTGAATTGATAGTGAATAGTTACTGATCCTCTGATTATGTTATTTTAATTACTGTCTTTGAAAAATAAAAAATAAAAAAAGAAGTCTGACTCACAGCCTGAGACTTATTCTTGGAGGAGATGAGGATCAAACTAAGTTTCTGAAATCTGTAGATCCTAAATGTTGTCTTCTTTTACTAGAGTCTCCCGGTGCTGTCCCAGGCCCCATTGGCATTCAGAATGAGAAGGTATAGAGAAAACAGTTTTCTATCCCAGGTTTGTCCATCTCCATGTTGTGTACTTAACATCTAATTCAGATCACTCAGTGGACAGAAAAGCTGTGGCTGTTCTGCCAAGAATTCTATGGTGTCTGAACTAAGATCATGAGAGTAGTTCCATATGCCTTCCTTCCAAGGGAGCCCTACATTCTGCTTTTCTATCATCAATGTAATATGGGGGGTCAGAGAAGTGTAGTAGGAGAGATAGTGTTAGGAAAAAGATAAAGAGAGTGGCCAATACCAATGAAAGAAAAGAGAGGTCCTGGTTTCAGCACCAATGTTAGGAAAATGATTAAAAGAGTGAGAGGGGTGGGAATATGCTCTTTGGAGGTGCAGCTAGGCAAGGGGGCAAGGGAGGTGCCTCTGGGGGACCCATGCTGAGAATCACTTCCCCCTGTGGGACCTTGCCACAGGACTGTACAGTACAGAATAGGGTTTATTCGGGTCATGGGGAGGAGAGTTAAGGGGGTGGTACGAGCAAAGAAAGAGAAGAGAGAAGAGGAGTAGAGAAGCAGAGGCTGGCCATGAGCACCTTTGGGAGGGGAGGGAATGGGAGAGAAGAGGTAAGTGGGGAGAGTGAGAGAGAGCAAGAGGACAAGAGGATAAGAGGATAAGAGACCAAGAGAGAAAGGAAGGGACAAGCAACTCTTTTTATAGTGTCAAATAACTGGGGCTGAGCATACCTGGCTGTTGCCTGGTAACTGTGAGGTGGGTTTACAGAATCTCAACCGGTAGAAGGAAAATTAGTGGAGCCAGTTCCTAATCCTTTCAAAGCTTAGAATAGTTTAACAGTTTATCGTGCTTTTGAGCATAGGTATGCCTGAACAAACATACAGGAGTTTAAGTACTCTCAATGAGTGACTGTGATATGGCAAGGTTAACCCAGACACTGAGAAGGTCCACTGTGTAAAAATCAACATGTGTGTGTGTGTGTGTGTGTGTGTGTGTGTGTGTGTGTGTGTGTGGTGTGTAAGTGTGTATTCTTTGGCCTGGGACAGATATAGTCTCTTGGTTTCCTGCTGTGCTAATCTAACGAAAAAATAAGCATCATCTCTGATCACATGTCTGGAAAAGGAGACATAAGGAGACTCCTTCAAATCTAATTTTTGTTTCAGGAAACTTCCTGCTGAGCTAGGCTCAGTCTAACCACCTTTATATTTTTCTTCTTAGATGGTTTTTATAATCTTCTTCATTCTAGAGCTAAGTGGGCTTCTTTGAACCTTAGGTTATATTTACATCCTTGGATAATCTCTTTAAAGTGTACAATTTTATGTATTCTTCACACCTTAAGTCATAGCTAACTGTCCCTTCAGCAGCAATATAAGGTTTCCCATTAAAAGTCAGTCACAATTCCTTATTAATTTGGTTTATAAACCATATTACATTCAGTATTGTTTTTATACACAGAGATTTAATTATTTATTATCTTGTACATTATGCTTAACTTTACCTTTGTCAGGACCAAGACCTTTTTTATATCTAGTTATTGCTTTATTCTCAATAACTAGTGCAATTAACAGAGTTGATTATTTTTTGCCAGTTGGATTTAATGTAAAATCATCTGGGAAAAGGGGTCTTAGTTGAAGATTGGTCTCCATCAGATGGGCATGGGGACAAACTGGTCTGTGGGAAAATTTTGGCTAATAATGGACGTTGAAGGTTCAAGCCCATTATTGGTGGTACCAGCTCTGGGCCAGGTGGTTCTGATTGTACCAAAAGACAAGCTGAGCAACTATGGGAAGTAAGCTACCTAGTATTGTTTCTCTATAGTCTTGGATTAAATTTCTGGTTTCCAGCTTCTGGTTCCCAGTTCCTGGTTCTTGGTTCCTCTCCAGGTTGGTTTTGGTGTTTTTCAAAGGAACCAAACCAATCTAAGACAAGATCATTTAACTGACACTTTTATTTCATTTACTTGAGAAGAGTCCATATTAAGATCTATATAAGCATGAACTAGTAATTTAATAGCAATCAAGTTTATGTCCCAGAGATATGCCAAGTTCACATAGCAATGCCACTTGCAAGTTTTTTATTTTGTTTTTTATCTTCTCTGAAGCATAATAGAGTGTTGGTCAGTCATGAACCCCACCCTTGACCTTTCAGCTGCTGATTTCTAAGCTGACCTCATACTTTTAGGATAACTGAATTATTCTTTTCACTTTCAAGCACATTTGTAGTTAAAAATATAGTTACAAGGCCAGGTGAGTTCTAATAACCTGGATATTATTGACAACTCAAGAGGTCTCAGATCTCTTTAATCGGAAGTTCTCAACCTCTGGTTTATGAGTCCTTTTAGGGCTCATATATCAGACATTTGCACATCAATTATTTACATTACAATTCATAATAGTTGCAAAACAACAGATAGTAACCACAACATGGGAAACAGTATTAAATCATCACTCCATTAGAAAGGATGAGAACCTTAAATACATCTTTACAATCTTATTGCTCTGACGATAACCTGCAAAGAGGTATAATGAATAAAAGCTGTTATTTAACATACAACTCTCTCCTATATTTATCAAGTTCTGAATAAGCCTAGTTATATCTTTGTTTACCCATCCATCACGTTCTTAATGGAGTAAGTTCATTAAGGATAAAGCTTAAAAGATGTTATTACATGATAGATAAATCCAGAAACTATCTTGTCTTTCTTTGTTCTCTCTGGGGCAATCAGTCCTCTCCCAGATAATTTGCATAGATAGTCTATATGTAGCTGGTATTTTACAGTATAATATGGCATAATTTGTCTTAGCTTGGTTATTCTCCTTTATCTGGATTATAGTAACAAGTCAAATGTTTTCTATATTTTTAAACAATCTAGTAACCTTTCAAGTAAAGTTCTTAGAGTATATCCTCTTTGAATTCACATGGTGCCTATTTTTTCCAAATCTTTCAGTATAAATGAAGTATTATTCAAACTTGAGTCAAAGAATGTTGGTGGCTTTGAAACCAGACAAACTGGGGGGGGGGGGGGGATGGTTTCCACACCCACTTGCTTGTTCAATTTTTGTTAGTTTAAGATTCATGTTTTGGTTCATTGACAAGCTTAAATGTATTGTCCTTAAATCTTAGCTATATTAAAAAAATATAACTCTGTTCATTGACTTTGAGGGAAAGTAATTTCAGAGTTTAATATGAAGGCGGTTTCCCTTTGCTTTTCTCATAAATTATGCATACAGCTTAAAGGAAACTGGTGAAGATTCTCAGGAAGGGCACACTCAATAGGCATGCCCAAAATGTGTTTTGCTGTTTGTCTAATCTTCTGATTTTATGTTAAACCCCTTAATTTAATTTTCTCATTAATATATAAAACTTGACCGTGCACAACCTGACACAATATTCGGGGTGGCCTTTATGGTGTTTAAGTCCCATTTATTCTCTTATTTTACTTGTTCATATTGAAAGGGAAGTTTAAAATTAAGCACACTAAATAGCTATGAATGAGACAGGAGACTGGCATCAAGGCTGTGCTGCTTGGTGGGTGCTCCATATTGCCATTTCTCATTGGTATCTCTGAAACAAAAGAATTGAAGCTTACTAAGAAAATTTCCATCATATTTACAAGGGTATTTTCAGTTTGTTACATTTGTCCAATATCCCTTGTACCTTGATAAATCTCATTCTCTAAATTCAAACTCTTCATTGGTATAAAGGTCATTAATTTTAATTAAATGGATTTTTTTGATTCTTACAAGAAAATGAGAATTAGTCTCACTAACTTTCATTAAGTACAGCAAACTAAAATTAATAGTACATCACTAGATGTCCCAGACTCTCAGGGGAAAAAGTGGCTGGACTGATCCTTTGGACCGGTTTTACTTTATTTGAAATATAACAGAGGAACAAGCTAAAGATGACATCAAGTTTTGCAGGTTGTGCTAGCATACCTCACGAAATACGATCCGATCACAGTTTGTGCCTGCATCTTTTGATAACATAAGAAGGAAGCCCTTTTTATGTGCAGTAGTTGGTTTAGAGTCTTATACTAGAAGAGGAAGCATTTCAGATGTGAACATATGTAGCTCCATTTCATTAGGTGCTGTTTACTAGCCTATACTTTAGTTCTCAGTTGTCTTATCTTTATGGTGAAGACAATGAATTTTATGTTAAGGTCCATGAGCTCATTAGTCCTCGGAAGCTGGGTAGGTTCCAGTATAGGTGTCATTCTCCTCTTGTGCATTAACTGGTGGGTGCTGCTTATGTCACCTTTATGCACATTTTCTCACACAGCTAATTATGATCCATGTGTACTTCAGCTGGGTGGGATTGTGTAATTGCATCCCTTCCTTGAAACCTTGCATAGAATTTTCTGGAACCATGGAAGCTAGATCTTAGGAAAGACTCTTGCTTTCAGGTCAGATCTCATCTGAGCTGTATGTCTTAAGTATGTCTTGTCTTCAGCAATAAGATAGGTATACGTATACATTTACATGCATTGTGTATAATTTAGATGACTATAAATAATATGGTTCTTTAATGCTCTAACAACCTTTGTATTATTACTTTTTCTTCTTCTTCTAAATTTACCTACCTTTCTCCTCCCTAGTTGTAGCCCAATTTTCCATGTCCTACTTTATAACCTCTGTATCCTACTATTCATCTCTCAAGACCCAAGAACCTCATGATCCTTTTATGGTTTCCAAGGTTACTCTATGTTAATATACATTTCAGATATTCACACCTGAAGATATGGAGCCAGGAACTGAAGATGAGTGAGGGCATATAGCATTATGATTTCTAGATCTAGGCTACCTCCATTAATGTATTCTTTTCTAGGTCTATGTGTTTACCTGTGTATTTCATGATTTTGTTTTGTTTTACCTGAATGGTATTCAGCTGAGTATAAGAGCATCATTTCTAATATCCTTTTATCTGTTGAAGTCTACTGCCACTTTGCTAAACTAGCAAGTTTTCTTATTATATTTCTAATTTATTCTTTTTACCCATAGAAAAATATAGCTACTACCCCTCAACTAAGAAGCCTCTATTTACAGCAAATAGGAACAATCACAGAAAACCACAATGGGATACAATGTAGAAATCAATAAATTGTGAAGAACCCAGTGTTAAAGGAGAAGTCTACATCACAGTTTTTACATCCATGACTCAGAGAGTGTCAAGAAAAAGAAAAATTTAAGAGAATTTTAGGTAGTCTGCTTTGAAATTGACTCTCCTAGAAAAAGCTACATACAATAAGTAGAATAATGGAAATACCTATTGATATATTATTTATACATTAATGTATATTTATTGATAATGTTCTCCCATGGTCATCTTCTGTTTCTGTAATACTTAATTTTCATTTATGACTGTTTGCATCCTCTGACCCTTTTATCTATTGAAAGATAATTAGATTTTTTTCCTGTTGAGAACCTCCTTGTGTTAATTTTTCTAGTATTTTTGTTTTCTCAATTGTATTTCTGTTTATTCCTTTATTATTTCTTTACTTCTGCCAGGTTTTTATGTTGTTTTATACTCTGTTTCTTGAGTATAGGACCATCGTCTTTGTTCCCACAGTAGATACTTTATACACTTCACCTCAATTTTAGTGATGCGTTTTCCTAAATCTTACAAGATTTATACTTTTTTATCTTTATTTTTACCTTGAAATATTTTTACAATCTGAGAAATTATCTTTTCTTCCTTTTTGAAAGATGGATTTTTTTTTTTTTTTTTTAAATTGTGTGCTCTTGGTTGGTAGGCCCTCTTGGAGCACTCTGACAGAATTTTCTAGCATGCAGAATTTATCATAAAAAATAGTTGGCAATATGGAAGGGGCCATATCCTGGTGAAAGTCTCAGATTTCATCTTATTTAGTATATTTTGGGTGGCATGGGCCTTTCTGTTTGTTTCCTTTCTCACAGTCCATACATTTGTATATCATTATGCCCTTGGCTGTGTCTATGGACTTTCCCTGTCTTTCTTTTCTCCTTATGTGATTTATGCAAGCTTTCTTCTACTTGATGCTATCCTTGATTTCATAAGCAAGCTTTATTTTTATTATTATTATTATTATTATTATTATTATTATTAATTTATTAGTGTATTTTTGGTCCTACAGTGAGAGATCCCTGTGTTTATGTTGTTCTTTTTTTCTACTTATCAAATCCCTTCTTGAAACGCTTGCTTGAGACTTTAGTTCAGTCACTGCCTGCCTTAACAGTTTTAGGATTTATGTTTGGTGTTTTTAATTTTTCTCTTTTCTGAAATTCTTTCATATCCAATATCTCTTGACATTGATGAGCATACTTATGGCCTTCACTTAAAAACTCTTTGTGTGTTTATCATTTCTTCATTTTATTATTTAAAAATATTTTATTTCAACAGATATTGTTATTCACATTCCTTTAATTTCTGGGTTTTGTTCTATGCATTATATTAAAATCCATATTCCCAATTTTCACACACTGGCTTCTCTCTCTCTCTTTCTTCCTTTTCTATTGGTTATTTTATTTATTTACATTTCAAATGTTATCCCCCTTCTCAGTTTCCCCTCTACAAACCCCCATCACATACACCTCCTTGCTGCTTCTATGAGGGTGTACCCCACCCACCCATCCACAAACTCCTTCCTTACCACCCTAGCATTTGCATACTCTGGAGGGTCAAGCCTTCACATGACCTAGTTCTTTCACTCCTATTGATTCCAGATAAGGGAATCCTCTGCTATATATGCAGCTGGAGCCACAGGTCCCTCCATGTGGACCATTTCATTGGTGATTTATTCCTTGGGAGATCTGGGGCATCTGGTTGGTTGATATTCTTGTTCCTCTTATGGTGTTGCAAACCCCTGCAGCTCCTTAATTCCTTACCCCAATGCTTCTATGTAGTCTCAGTGCTCAGTCAGATGAGTGGCTGTAAGCATCCACAACTGGCAGAACCTTTCAGGGGACAGCTATATCAGGCTCATATTAGCAAGCACTTTTTGGCATCAGCAATCATGTCTGGATTTGTTGGTTGCATATGGGATGGATTCTTCAGTATTTGCTCCACTCTTTGTCCTTGAATTTACTTTAGCCAGAAGCAATTCTAGGTTAATATTTTTGAGATGGGTGGGTGGACCCATCCCTCAACTGATGGCTGTGCCTAACTTCTGGATATGGTCTCTAGAGGTTCTCTCTCCCTTTGTTGTGTAGTAAGCTAATGTCATCCCCATTGAGTCCTTGGATACTTTTGCTTTTCTGGCATCTAGGACTTTTTAGTGGCTACCCCAAGTTTCTCCTTTTCTAACTGCTGCACACATCTGTTTAATTTCCTGACCTTCTCTACTTCCCTCCAGTCTCTTCCCACACCAAATTTTCCCCCCATTTTTTCTCTCACCCTCTGCTCTGCCTCTCAAGTCACTCTCTTCTTCTACCTCCAATGATTATTTTGTTCCCTCTTCTACATAGGAATGAAGCATCATATTTTGGTCTTATTTCTTCTTGAGCTTTGTATGGTCTGTGAGTTATATTGTGGGTATTCTGAGATTTTTCACTAATATCCACTTATCACTGAGTTCATACAATTTGTGTTATTTTGTGACTGGGGTACCTCACTCAGGATGATATTTTCTATTCCCATCTCTTTGCCTGTAAATTTCATCAAGTCTTTGTTTTTAATAGCTGAGTAGTACTTCCTTATGTAAATACACCACATTTGCTATATCAATTCTTCTGTTGAAGAACACCTGGGTTGTTTCTGTCTTCTGGCTCTTATAAATAAGGCATTTATGAACATATTGGAGCATGTGTCCTTATTATATGTTGGAACATCTTTTGGGTATATGCCAAGGAGCGGTCTAGACACACTGGCTTTTTATAGAACATATTACTATTACCCAGTCAACATAACTACAGATTCTAGATTCTTCTCTTTGTCTACTTGCTATTTTTCTTGTCATAGGGGAATCAAGGAGATTAGATTAAACAACTTCTTGTCTGTATCTGGAACAAGAGAAGTTAGATCTAGTCCTTTAGCAGCTAGTAAGGTTCACGTTTTAGATATATGGTCAGACTGCTTCTCAGGGAGAAACTTGAGTTGACACCAGTGGTGAAGCAGTATTATGAAAATATTTCTTACATTCAATGAGATTGGAAATTTTGCTATGCTTCATAGTCAAAGTTATTAATATAACTTCATATTCTACTGTTACTCAGACTGCATATTTTGCCTACATTTAAAAGAACAATATAACAGCCAACCTTATTTGCCTCAGATTCCCCCATGTAATCAACACCCTACATGCTAACACAATGTGTATGTATAATCTTAAAATATATATTCTTCCATGCCCCTGACCCAGAAAGAAGTACATGTGTATGTCTGCTGTGGCACACATTTATTGAAAGCAACAAATTAGTTCTAAAGAAACATGGTAAAATAAATATCTACCATAAATGTTAGAATTGACATATGGATATTGCTTGGTATCATTTCTTTGGTTTTTAAATCGGGGTCAGTTGAATTCAGTAAAATTTCATCCCTTGTAACACTCTATTAATGTTTTCTATAAATTATCACTCAACTTTTTACCAAGCAATGCTTTTGTAATGCTAATAAATTAAAATGAAGGACTCTTTAAAGTGACACACAGAGACACAGAGATACAGACACAGACACAGGAACAGACAAGACGGCATTCAGGCAGGCACAGATTCAAATTTATACAACAGATTACAGACAAGAAAAGTGCAAGACACTGGAGAAGAGAGGTTGAGAATTCAAATCTGGGCTTGCTTTTGGTAAAATTACTCCAAATTTCAATGTGTTTGTGCTTTAGTCTGTTACTCTTAAAGTTCTAACAAATGACTGGGGACACGCACCATGATTAGTGTGGTCCATTCCTCATGTAGTGATCAGAAACACCACAAAAAAATAATTACAAAATCATAACTTCTACAGATCCATTAAATATTCTACATTGAATCAAGTCATGAGGAAAAACTGCAGTAGAAAGTACCCACTTACCATGTGAATTCCTGGGAAACAAATAATAACCTCCACCATCATCTTTAAAAGATAGACAAGTTGGCAGCCATAATTTCAGCTGGTACTTAGAATGAAGATATTATTTGTGCAACCCGGGGCCTACATTGAAGGTAAGAGCTATTCTGTGTGAAATACTGTAGAAAAAGGTATTAGAGAAAAATCATATAGGATCGTTCAAAACTGCTTCTTAGCTCTTAATATTTTCAACAGGACTAGAAAATCCCAGTTTCCAGCACCCTTGGCAATTCATATAGCCTCTTCTGTGGTAGCTGGAAAGATTAAGGATTTATCTATTCAAGTTTCTTTCCCAATCCATGGCCTACTTCTAGGGTAAGATCTGTAGGTGTTTTGTGAAGATTTACAGGTTCACTCAAATTTCCAGAGGCTAAATATTACTTCCTTCTTCAACTTCCAGATATAAGTTAGTTGGAAGCAGGACAATAAATGGAAGTTGTGTGTGCAGTGTGACCTTCCAGAAGATGACTACAACTTGTATCTTGCCACCTTCTCACTCTGTATTGAACTCAGGAGAGGCATAGGCATTGCAGGTGTTCTTTAAAACTGTAATAGTGTATAGCAGCCCCTGTAATTACTGTAGGAGGCAAATTTGTTGTTAGTCCCCTGCATAGTAGTGATAAATCTGGGACATTAGATGTATGCTGAAGAACTTTCCTTCCTTTTAGAGACATCCAGGGACAAGTGTTCCTCCCAGTCATGTGGCTCTCTGCTGGAATGGGACTTGCAGAGCCAGTGTATTCCCGATTTTCTTGTCCATTGCTAAATGGAAACTTTCTTAATAATCTGTGACACTGGAATCTTTCAGCTAGTTTCTGAAAGTTTCTCAGGGATTGCTTCTCGCATGGCAGTACATCTACTGAATATATAGGTGAGAAAAGAGTCTCTGGCCTCATATTCTGTCATTCCCTGATATCTACAATTTTCTGACAATAGGAGGAGGTAAATGATTTTAGAATCAATACTTTTCAAGGGAAGCAACCAATTTAATACATAAATTGGTCCTACCAGGCTTAGAAAGAAACTGCTGCCAGTGCAGTCTTCTCAGTGCCACAGACATACCTGTGAAGTGAAATGAACACATTTGTGTCAAGTCTATGGATCATATAGGACCCAGGTTTGCGATTGTAACAGCCTCTGTACTTTCCAAATGGCTCCACCTTGGCTTTGTGTTGAGCAGGAAAGTCACTAAATTCACCTCTGCTCCTATATGAATTCCTTTACTGAAATTATATGTAGTTCATCCTTTGTTAATAGGTAATAAAACATATCTGTTGTTTTCATTAAAACCACATCTTGATTATGTCATTAACTCTTATTATTTAATAAATAATAAAACATACTGAAATTCAGTTTTACGTTTCATACACCTTGTTTGTTTGTTTGTTTACATGACAAATGCTGCTTCCTCTCCATTTCCTTCCCTCCCATAGTTCTCTTCCCCATCCCTCATATACTTTTCCTCTGAATAGCGTGACACTCCTGGGAGTTTCCAAATCCTGGCACATCTATTTTCTTCCAGATTAGCTGTATCCTCTCTTACTGAGGCCAGACAAGGCAGCCTTGGAAACTGACCTGTGTATCTGATATATATATATATATATATATATATATATATATATATATATATATATATATATATATATATATGCCAGGGTTATCGTTCCAACTCATACATGTTCTTTAGTTGATGGCTCAGCCTCTGAGAGCTCCCAGGGTCCACGTTAGTTGACACAGTTGGTCTTTCTGTGAGATTCTTATTCCCTTCAGAGCCTTCAGTCCTTCCCCCAACTCTTAAGTATCTCTCACATCCAATATTTGATTGTGGATATCTAAATCTGTTTCACTCTGCTGCTGGGTAAAGCCTCTCAGAGGACAGTTATGCTAAGTGTCTGTCTACAAGCAAAACAGATATCATTAATACAGTCAGAGAGTGGTGCTTCCCCATGGGATAGGTTTTGAGTTGGATCGATTATTGATAGGCCGTTCAGTCTCTGCTCCATCCTTACATTTCTTTTAGACTGGAAAAATTTTGAGTCAAAAGTTTTATGAATGGGGCAGTGTCCTTATTCCTCCCTGGAGATGCTGCGTGGATAGCAGGGTGCATGAATCACAGTTAGAAGGGGGGAAGAAAATAGTGATAGGAGTCAGTAGGAGAGAGGGAACTGAGAGGAAGATGGGAGAAGGAAGGAAATGGGGAGGTTGGAACAGGACCAGGAGACTTGCTGAAAATCTGAAGCTGCCTGGGAAAGGGAGAGATGCATCTCTAGAAAGTCTCAGAGACCTGAGATATGGTGTCACATGTGTCAATGCTGGTGACATTAGCTAAAATGACTAAGAGTGGGGACATGGGACATAAAGAGGCAACCTTTATATAACTCGTTTGCGTGTATAGTGATATATCTTTACATATTTACATGTAGATATATGATTACAATATCTATCATTATACATTTAAAAACATAGAAAAGTAAAATTAATGTTTATACTCATCATTATCAACATCATAATCATCATCATCACCATCAAACTACCCTCTTCTTTTTTGGTTGTTTCTGTATTGCTAAAAATAGTAGTATCACCTAATTCACTTAGATCAATTTTGTGAAGAAGTATGGTGAAAAAAAATCACTTCTCAGTTTGTAGAAAAATAATAAATAATATCGTGGTGGTTTGTATCTGCTTGGCCCAGGGAATGGCAGGGAAGTAAAGCCTTGTTGGAGTAGGCATAGCCTTGTTGCAGGAAATGTGTCATCATGAGGATGTGCTTCAGGAGCCTCCTCAAAGCTGCCCAGATATAGTCATTTATAAGCTTTCTTTGGATAAAGATGTAGACCTCTCAACTTTTCTAGCACCATGCCTTCCTGAATGCCGCCATACTTCCTGCCATGATAATTGCCTGAACCTCAGAACCAGTTGGCTACTCTCAGTTTCATGCCTTTTATAAGAGTTGCCTTGGTCACGGTGTCTTTTCACAGCAATAGAAACCCTAACTGAGACAAGTACCACTGCACTGCTTCTTTTCCTGACTTCTCTGGAGCTGTAAATGTACAGTCTTCATTGATATGAAGGAGAATTATTTGCATGCTCTGAACATAATAGCCAGTGACACTGTCAGCGATTTACTTGGATATCACGATCTGACACACTGTATGCCACTGGTGGTCATGTCTGTGCTACTTAATTATGGAAGGAAAAGGAGCTGCTGTCCTCTTTTTGGGATGTCCATTGCGGAGAAGAGTTTTGTTTTCTCTAGTTTGATGGAATGTGAGCTCTGCACTTAACTCTGATTCTTATTTCATCCCATTCCTATGCTGCCACTCTTCCTCTCATTGTCTTATGGAAGCAAAACACTTGAGGGGTAATTCACCTTCTCCCAGGGCCAGGAGGTGTGGTGTTTAGGTTTTGAGGAACTTCCTTATTACACAAAAATGTAGCTCTCTGCTCATGCCTCTTCATGCATAGGTTACCGCATCTGTGTTTTCTTTCATATTAGCATTGCTCTGCTAGCTTTCTATAATAAAAATGATCCTGTATGCATGTTTTAAATCACCAATTGTTCAGAAAAAAAAATAACTATAACCCTAAATGATTACAAAAAGGGGCTTGGAAAGGCATCATATAACTCAGGGAGGATCTTGCCTACCTGGCTGCGTATCTCAAATGACGAGCATGCAAATATTTTGGGGGATTAAGTTGCCATATACCAAACAGAAGGAGCCTGAAGCAGGATCATACGTACACATCACAGTTTGGTGGGACAACTAGAAATTTGGATTTAAATAGTATTTGAGAAATCTAGGAGACATTCATGCAATAGCAGGTTGGCAGTTCAATATGATCATCACTGAATTTAAGGATGTACTTTCAGACACAGCAAAAGTGAAGATCCGTTAAAAGTACTAACCGAGGCTGTGTCCTTCAAGAACTAACTTTCCAACTTTTGAAACCACAACACCAAATACCACCTTCAAGAGGCTCAGGAGTCATTGTGAGGGGGTGCTTGACAGAAGGTTTAGGGTGAATTTTTAGATCCTAAGTTGAAAGGTCTTTCTGATGAGAAAAATAAAAGGAGAAATGTCAATGTGGTTTGAATGTAACATATGGTGAGAATTGAGCATTGGTTAAGGCAAATAAGATGACATCAGTGACTTTAATAAATTTTCATTTTAATCCAGGAAAAAATCAGAATAGATGTGTAAATAATAAATATTTGTTTTTTCTTAATGACCAATAAAAGAACAAATATTCTTACTGATTACATTTAATAGTATATGGTTCTGTGAAAGTGATGTTTAAATGATAAAATACACAATCAAAATTTTTTAAAAATTAAAAGAAAGTGGAAATGTATATTAAAATGCTGAGGTAGAAGATTTTAAAGAGAGGCACAGAAGAATACTGAACTAGAAAAACAAATGTGATGGGTCATATGCTAAACTTTAGAAGAAGTACACCACCAATTGCAGATATAATAAAAAAAAGAGCTTTGTCGGTTTTTATAAATAAAGTTTGGGGATAGTGGAACTGTGGTGCTCCTAGCTACTGTCTGCTCACCATACACTGACTAGCCATGTATGTGGAACAGACTACTTTCTCAGTAGCTGTAACTTTCATAAATCAATTCTCATTAGGTTAGCTTATGCTGTATGTCAGCAACCATTACCCTGTTCCTGGAACTGAAGGATTTAGAATTTTTACAAACCAAAGGGATTCATAATCAGAAACTTAGTTTTATAAAAGCTAAAGTTCCAGTGATATACATACATACATATATACATACATACACGCACATACATAAGAGAGAGATGTTGGGGAATTAAAGAGATTTACATAATTATGGAGAGGAAAGTAGAATATTTGGATGGAAGAATAATAGAGACAAGGAGAGATGAAAAATTTCTTTTATCCTTTACCTGTAATAGTTGCTGCTGCTTATTTTATGCTTCTGGCAACTCCAAGAGGTATTTATTCTAGAAAGCCCTGTGTAAAAGACAGGATATCTAATATTATTTCAGTGAACATTTGTCCTTCAGACTAAATTAAAAACTCACATTTCATGCCTCTAGATACTTTTCATTCAGCTGTATATATATTTTGTCTTATAGTGTTATACTTTCAACTCATGGAAAGAGCCTTGAGCTCACACATTTAATAGAAAAGTCTATTCATACCACTTGGTATAAGTCAAGATGCTCTTTAAGGCAATTTATCCAGCAAGTGAGCATTTTAACCTCCAGGGTGAACACATTTTCTAGAGGGTGTGAGGGTGGGGTGAGCGCTCCAGTGTTAGATAGGTGACAAATATATCTTATACAGTTTTTCAAAGACTCAACTTGGTTTGTCCTCTCATAATTATACAGCATCTCTCAGCTGTGAGCCTTCCTGCGTTGCTGTGGTGAGCAATGGATGCTTCCACTGGCTCTTTGGTTAGGCATGTATGCTGTTGCTTTATTACTCTGCCTGTCCTTTGCCACATTTTCATCTCTGCATCCCTATGCACACTAATATAGGTCATAGGTCTTTACCTGCCACCTTTTCCTTGTGTATTTATGGCTGTATATTTTTTGCTATCAATTTTCTACTACTGGTTGTGAGAAATAATAGGTATTACAATGATGTTTAACTTATTCCATCTAATCAGTAACCCTTAAAGTATATCTATGTGATAACCTTATAATGTTTAATGACTGCTATTATTATTTTGATTAATCTTTCTACCACCAATATTCATAAGGTATATTGGTCTGAAGTTCTCTTTTCTTTTAGGGTCTTTGTGTGGTTTAAGAATGAGAGTTATTGTGGCTTCAAAGAATGAGTTGGGTAGTGTTCCATTTGACTGTAATTCGTGGAATAGTTTGGAAAGTATTGTTATTAGATCATAAATAAATGTCTGATAGAATTATGCACTGAACCCATTTGATCCTGGCTTTTTTTAGCTGGGAAGCTTTTGATGACTGCTTCTATTTCTTTAGTTGTTATGGGATTATTTGGATGGTTTATCTGGTCCTAGTTTAACTTTGGTATCTGGTATCTGTCTATGAATTTAACCGTTTCCTCCAAATTTTCCAGTTTTGTTGAGTATATACTTTTGTAGTAGGATTTGATGAGTTCTTTAATTTCCTCGGTTTCTGATGTTATGTCTCCACTTTCATTTCTGATTTTTTTTTTAATTTGGACACTCTCTCTGTGCTCTCTAGTTAGTCTAGCTAAGGATTTATCAATCTTGTTAATTTTCTCAAGGAACCAGCTCTTGGTTTTGTTGATTCTTTGAATGGTACTTTTTGATTCTATTTTTGTTTAATCTATACACACCAAGAAAACTTTGACTATTTTTATGTTATATTTTTTTACATGTTCTTTATGCTTATGATAACTAGTAAGATTCCAATGCATACTATCAAACCTTTATAAGTACTGACTATCAAGTACTGACTAAAATATATTCATATAGTTTTATGCCAAAATGCTTTTTAAAATCTTTACATATAGTTCTCTTTTTTAAAAGTAAAGTTGTAAGAAAAAAAAATTTCTACCACTAACATATGCATATACAAGTGTCGAAGACCTATATCAGCATTTTATAAAGCTAAATATACTAGTTTTCCTAAAATTTGCCATTTATATTTGATCATGCTAATCATTATTTTAATATAAAGGAGCATATATTTATTTTTAAATAATCATTTTATTCGTTTACATTTCAAATGATATCCACCTTCTCAGTGTCCCTTCTGCAAACCCCCATCCCATAGCTCCTTTCCTTTGCCTCTTTGAGGGTGCACCTCATCCACTTCTACCTCACCACTCTAGCATCCCCTTATACTGGGATATTAAGCTACCACAGGACTAAGGTCCTGACTCCTATTGATAACAGAATAAGCAGTCCCCTGCTATATATGTAGTTGGAATCATGGATTCCTCCATGTATAGTCTTTGGTTGGTGGCTTAGTCCCTGGAAACTCTGCGTGGTCCAGTGAGCTGATACTGTTGTTCTTCCTATTTGATTACAATCATCTTCAGCTCCTTCCCTTAGCTCTTCCACTGTGGTCTCTGGGCTCAGTCTCATGGGTGGCTGTGAGTATCTGCATCTGTATTTGTTAGGTGCTAGCAGAACCTCTCAGAGAATGGCCATACCAGGCTCCTGCCAGCAAGTGCTTCTTGGTATTAGCAATAGAGTCAGCGTTTGGAATCTGAAGATCATGCTGATTTTAAATTGGTCCAAACATTGAACGGTGACATGGAGCAATCATATTTGAATTCTAACTCTATAATCGTACTCAAGACCACAAAGATTAGATTGAGCCTTTCTGCTATGGTTACCAACATAAATACAACAAAAATCCTGTTTTTTGTTAAATATTCTAATTCATTGTTAAGGCAAACTCATGATTGCCATATCTGTGTGAATCAGAGGACATATAATGAAAGATTCTAATGGTTGGAAAGAAAAATAATCACATGCAATGCCACATCTCCCCACTTGAAGCTTAAACATCTTAGGTACATATACTTGGGAAGGGAGTAAAAACTGTTAAGAATAGAACAGGAGAAATTTCCTCTTGAAGCAAACCATTTCTAATAGCTATCAGTGCATATTTAATTGTTGATTTGTTTTATACCTTTCAGTGGTCCTATCAAATATCTCAATGTGGCACTCCATCTCTACAGTGAGATGCCATTTTGAAAAGTACTTGGATATGTCTGTTGAATAACATTTACTGGGTGTGCAGACAACCATACTGTGGACTCAGTCCACTCCTACTTGTTTGTTTGACTTTGATACCTAGTTCAAAAGAACATGATGATCACTACCATACAATAGACTTAATGATCACATAGATTGATATAGAGAAACCTGCATTTTTATCCTTCCTGTGTTCTCTAGCACTTCGGAGTGACTACAAGGACTTAGTACCCTATATATCTGAGAGCCTTTTTTTTTTTCACATTTGCTTCTCCAGAAGTAGTTCTTATCAGTCTTTGATGCTTATATGATATTGAATGCAGTCAGTCTCTGATGTATCCTGAGGTTATTTTAAATCATTGACTTCCTGTCTTAATGAGCTCCCCTGCAGGATGGAATGTTTCAGTCTTGGGAGAGACTGCTTCCCAATGCTACCTTTGATTATTGGGAACTTCTCTGCACTTTTTGTTTGCTGTTTTTTTTGCTTTCTTATTATTAATCATTCCATTCATTTACATCTCAAATGCCTGTCTGCATGTTTTGCCTCCTGTGTAGCTGCCTTTGAGTCAGCTCTCCACCATCAGCTCCAGTCTCAGCCAATTAGAGCAGCAGGCATCATCTGTGGCTGAATCAGCATATCCCGGAGAGTTTTCAATCACTATAGAGACACTTTTGAACACTGATCAATATGTTCCCCTGCTATTTTTTTATCACTGTCATTTATTATACAATTTATGCACTGGTTCACTGTCGTTTATTATACAATTTATGCATTTGTTTTGATATGCACAATTGTGGTTCTAGTTCGAGAGTCCTTGTGGATGTATTTCTTGTTATTGCTGCTCTTTGTTTTTACTTCTTTAGAATATGCTAATTAAACAATTAGTTTCACTTTGACATTTTCAAATGCACATATAATGCAGTGTGAATCAAATTTTTCATTTTTAATAATTTCCCTTTTTATTTTTATTTTCCTTCCTCAAATAAAGCCCTGCTCCCTTTCCAATTTATAAACCACCTCTCTACTAATTTCAGGTCTTATTATTTAAATATGGATTATTTTCATAAGGAAAATCTATAGTTTATTTTCAATATTTGATTCATTTCACTTTACCTGATTATTTCCAGTTCTCAGTTTTCTTCAAATATGTTGATTTCATGTGTCCTGGATAGTTTTATGTCAAATTGACTTAATTTAGAGTCATTTGGAAAGAGGGACTCTCAGTTGAAAAAAAAAATCCCTTTATAATATTGGCTTCAAGAAAAATCTGTAGTTTATTTCTTAATTACTGTTAGATGTATAATAATCCTGTCCATTGTGGGTGGTACTATCTATTGGCCTATGGTTCTAGGTGCTATAAGAAAGTAGGACAAGCAAGCCTAAAGCAAACAAGCCCATAAGTAGCTTTCTTCTATGGCTTCTACCTTAGCTACTGCTTTCAGGTTATTCTCACTATTTGAGTTTGTTCTATGAATTCCCTCAACAACAGTATATGACCTGAGAGCTTCAAATGGGAATAAAATCTTTACTCCCCAAAATGCCTTTGTTCATAGTATTTTGTTACAGCAATAGAAGCCTAGAGAGGATGAGGAGGAGGATGAGGAAGAGAAGGATGAATAAGAGGAAGAGGAAGAGAAGGTAGAGGAGGAGAAGAAAAAATAAGAGGGGGAAGTCAAGGAACAGGGGATGGGGAAGACTCATCTTCCAGATGTGGGATGGTCCTAGCCTGACAGTTATAAGCTCACAACAGCTATAATTATTTGCCTTGGCTTGTACAAGACTGGTCCTGTCAAAACCCAGTCATGAGTTTGTGTGGGGAAGTGTGCCTGGGACCCTATTCCTTAATGCTGCATTGTTGGTTAATGATAGATACGCAGAAAAAGCCAATAATCATCTTTAGTTCTCTACCTACTGATGGTGCCATCAGACTCCCATACATCACTCTAAGCAAAAAAACAAACAATACATGTGATTATCTTTAAACACAGCAGGTAAAAAAACAAACAAAAAGTCATGGATGTTGGAAATGAACTTGTAGAAAGGAGGCACAACTGTCAGGGGTAGAGAGGGAAATTAATGGATCATGGGTGGAAAGAAGAAAATAGAAATTTGATGAGAAAATAATTAGAATATATTATATACATATATAAAATTGTCAAATAATTCAATTAATAAAATAGGATTATAAAGCTACATAGTATGTTTATTATTTAGATATACAGTTTGATTTCATAAGTTTGGCAAATACAGTAGGAGCCATGGAACTTATTGTACAGCCAGACTAGTGCAAGTGTTGAATACAAATGATGTTGTCATTGTTTCATGTTGATTTCATGTGTCCTGGATAGTTTTATGTCAAATTAACTTAATTTAGAGTCATTTAGGGAGAGGGATTCTCAGTTGAAAAAAAAATCCCTTCATAATAAGAAAGCTACTTATGGGTGTGTGAAGAACTTTGACTTTCCTGCAATATTAAATCACTTTGCCAGTTCTAAAATGCTAGCCAGAATTCTGAATACAGTAAGAATGTATGTATATATATATATATATATATATATATATATATATATATATATATATATATATATATATATATATTTATGAGTGTGTGTGTATGTGTGTACACATATATATGCATCGAAAATGAATATTTTATTATTTTTGAATATTTTAATTTGTAAGAATATGTTACATGTATCTTTTAATTCAAAATGTATTATATGTAATTGGGTTAAAATCTCCTTTAATCTCTTTCCTTTGTGTTCTGTATTTCTAATCTATTGCTCTCACATAGGTGTTGTTAATAAAATTCTAGATTTCTTATATATTTTTAGATATATTAAATCTTGTTTTAGAAATGTTTCCTACTCCTTTTTGGTAGTTCATATAAAGAACAAAACACTATTTAAAACATGAACTATTACTAATGTTTTTCATAATTTTTCTTAGATTTTTAATAAAAAGATTAGAAAATGTTCAGTGTATAATTACATTATCTAGACATAACTACTTTTTCATGCCTTTTTCTACTTTTTTATTCTCTATGTTATGCACAGTTCTGGGCAGAGAATTCCCTGCTATACTATTAGATGTGCCATGTAATCAGTTTTAATAAAAATGATCACTGTTATCTATCATTCTTACCTGTTTTTCATCAAGAATATTATATTGTTATTTTATTTTCAACAGATCAAGGAAAGTTCTTATTACTCCTACTTAAGAAAATGTTATATCATGAAACATTAAACTTTATTAAACTTTTTTCTTATTCTTAAAATACATTTTTATTCTTTTCTCATATATTCCAACTAAGCAGTGGTTTCCCTTCTCCCCCACTTTTCATCCCTTCTCACCTTCCATTTCCTTCAGATATGCTTCTCCATTTTCCTTGAGAAAAGTGCAGGTCTCTGACTGCATTCAATTATATTGATCGCTTTTAAATGTGAGTGCAACCTTGCATTGTATGTATAATTTGGATATAGTACAGCACCCCGTGCAAACATTGACAAATTTGAGTTACCCAGTTTTACACTTTTCTATTTATGTTTCTACAGAATATTAATATTAGACTTTTCTCCCTAATATTCTTTTTATGATTAATGTAAAACGTGAGAAAATATATAGAATAATTATTTTGAATGATTATATTATAATTTTTTAATAAGGTCAATAAAAATTCTTTTACTCCCTCCAGATATGGGCCTGGAGCACCTTCTTTCCTCTTTAAGGGAAACCACCTATAGAACATTTATAGCTGGCTGAGCTAAAGGGAGGTAAAATGTCAGTGGAAATGAGTCTTGAAGGAAGAAGTAACAGTATTAAAAAGGAATCCTACAATTCTATTCAGGAAGAAGATTAAGTCTTCTGTCAACTAAGACTCTATCTAAGATGTAGGTACTCGTGGAAGTTTATCTATCTGCACTCTACCTTCTTCCTTGATTCATGAGCGCCCCTTTTACATCAGGGGTTTTCTTTGTCCTAGAATAGACAAAGGATTGACTTCCAGCCACATGCTGCATTAGCATGTGGATGATGAAGTGATTCGGGCATGGTTTGGTTCTTTTCCACTTGTAATTTCAAGGAGGATTGCTGGCAGAAGGGAAGCAATATGTAATCTCCATCTCAGGTGTGCTAACATATGGCAAAGTAAGCTACTTCCAGTCATCCAGGCAAGGGTCTGATCAAAGTGTCAAGTGATTTATTTCCAGTATCAACTACAATTCCCTGCACCAGATACTATGATTTGTTTGGGGGGGGGGATTAAAGAGGGTATTTTCTAAACTCAGCCACATATTAGTCACAAATAATGTTGGAAATGTCAGTAGTATAATTGCTCTCCAACAGGTAAACACATTCTGCAGCTTCTCCACATTCATCCCTATTATAAATAATTGTTCCAATTACTGTTATCCAAGCGCTGTGAGGAGAGTCTGGTAAAGAAGCAGTTTAAAGCAATGTGAGCGAGATTACTTTTTATGTTCGGTGAGATAAATCCTAGTCAAGCAGGGAAGGGGCAGAGCAATAGAGATGCAGATGGCAAATGAACTTGAAAATTACCAGAGCAAATTAAGCCAACCAGGAAACAAGTATAAGTCAGTCTTATTATCTTCACTGTCACCAGTACTTTGGATTGAGCACCCAAACATAACAATTGCCCGGGGTCATGAGTTAATGTGGCTTGGGATAAATGCCAAGGTGAAGGAGTCTAGTTATTATTTGTTTTAGGAAAATACTGATTATGTGGAAATGTGTGCCTCCAATACCGACATTTTATGTATCATATATACATGTATGTGTGTGTGTGTGTGTGTGTGTGTGTGTGTGTATACCTGTGTGTGTCATAATTTCAACTTAAATGTGGAAGCTTACTATCACTTAAAAGTTTATCTGAAATGTCTGTCTTGAGTTCAAATGCTGACTTTTAGAAGTTTAATATTTTACGCAAAATTTGTACAATATCAGTATTTGCCTCAGATTTATCTCACACAATATAAAAACGGAATCTTGCTCACATTGCTGTAAAATGTGTCCTTACCAGACTTTTCTCACAGGGTTTGGATTGCACTAATTGGGATGATTACTTATATTCTTACTAGAATCTAAACTAAGAAGACCTGTTTCTAAAAGATGTTTAATATGAAACCAATGGCTATCATGTTAATCATTTAATAAATTTAAATCCTTGGTTTTATTTGGCATTGAAATCTGAAAAAAGAGTATGTGATCAGGTTCTAGACTCCACATATTTGAGCCAGACACACTGTTTGATTCCATTTAGGAATTTAGAAAACTGTGTCTGAAGTGTGGGACTTTCAATGACGAGTAGGTAAAATGAGTGATGAAGAACTTGAAAAAACCCAGACATTATGACTATTCCAGAGAACAGGCCTGTGATGCTTTACTGTATAGAGTCAGGTAGTAGATGTCTTAGATTTCATAGAAGTATATTCTCTCTCAGATAATTGGTATCATTCTTCTTGCTAGGAAATAGAAAACAGGATGTGACTTTACCTAATACAACTATTAATAAATAAAATTGCAGAGTCTGGTTTGACTTTCAGGCCATCACTTGTTGCATGGACTAGAGAATTAGAAGGTGAGAAAAATGCTTTTCAGAATGCATGCTCTTTCTAGTCTCTCTGAGCTGTTTCCCCTGGTATGAACTATTTTATTATTGTAAAAAAGGAGAAATGAGAATATATAAAATCTTCATGATTTTGCAGAATGATCAACCAAAAAAAAAAAAAAAAAAAAACAAAAACAAAATAAAATGCACTCTGGTTATGCTGGTCAAGGCACAAAACATCATAAAACTATGCTGTCAACTGATCAAGTTTCACTCAAATAAAAATTATATATTTATACAAGGCAAGATTATACATATACACCTGAAGCCTCTCATATGTTTTGTTCCCTGGCCAGCAAGTCATTTGTATTTCAATAAATAGGCATTCAATTTTGTTTCCTTGTAAAAGGTGTGGGATGTTGCTTTTATGTCTATGTAATTAGTGAGAGTATATTGCATCTCTCTTCTGAAAATGTCACAGTTTGGGCATAAATAATATGATCACCTAATTCACAAGAAGTATAAGCAAGTCTACATATTGCTTCTCTTTGGGATCTCTAAAAATTAGCTGGGTAGTGGTGGCATGTGTCTTTATTTCTAGCATACCACTAGGGAGGTAGAGACTGATGTATCTTCAAGTTCTAGGTTAGCCTGTTCTGGGTAAGCTCCAGTACAGTCAGGGTTACATAGAGAAACAATGTCTCTCAAAGCAAATAACAACAACAACAATAACAATAGCAGCACAATAATAATAATAATAATAATGATAATAATAATAATAATGATAATAATAATAATAATAATAATAATAATAATAATAATAATAACAGCAACAGAGCAAATAGCAGAAATTCTACCCATAGTGCATAAAAGGTACATCTTGGTCAACAATTTCTTTCTATGATCCCTTCTGTTTTATCTAAGGTTTATTGGGTCCACAATACTAGTACATGCTATATACTATAAAAGAGACTGAGGATAAACAGTTCCTTTAGATATTTTCAATTTTAACCTTGGAGACAGAGCATCTATGAAGGTTTATTTGAATCCATTCTCATGTTTTGATGTTTTATGTTTTTCCCAGAGATGGGATTGACCCTACAGCCTCAAGCATACTAGAAAAATGCTAATCCATTGATTAAACTACTGTTCATTCCAACTGATCTGCAAATTACACAGACACGCGCTCTAACTTTTTCAATCTATGAACCAAACAGGGCAAAGATAGAGTACATATTTTCTCTCTACAGCCAGCACCTGGTCAAGCATCCTGTGAACCAGTTGACACCAGAGCAAATGCTGCACAAAGAACAACTCAGTACTGGTCATGAGCTTCATTAACTAGTAATGTAATGTTCATATTGCACTGAGAAGGAAGTATAGCGGGAACAAAGTTATATTGCCCAGTTCTAAAAGACTTAATTAAGCAGCTACAAGCATTTGTCTTCATATTCTGCTCTTAGTGTTTAGGGAAATCTTACAGTACACCAAGCTACAAAATAAACTTTTTACATAATTTAAACATAATAAAAATTAATCTTAACAATTTCCATATGAGGTAAAGCTAATATTGTATCTATATTATGGATATTAAAGAAAGGCTCAAAGAACTTAGGAAGCTTATATAGAGCAATATAGCCTGTCAGATGCAAAATTTCATTGCTCATCAGGTTTCTTTTAAGACTGGAAACAGTCTGACCAATATTAGATATAATATAACTTAGATATAAAACTCAATGATGAAATTAATTTAGCTTTCTCAGTTAATGGTATTGTTATCACTGCAATAAATATTTCAGTGTTGAAAGTAGGTGTTGTTTAACCAAAATTTAAATTTAATGTGGACTAAGCTGTATTTTTATTTGATAAGTCTGTTAACACAACCTTCTTTCTAATCATTGTGTATGGTAGGTATACTTGCATCAAGGAGAGAATGAAACTGGAACATTGCTGTGTCTCAGAACCTGAGTTATCTATCTCACCCACAACTTCATGGTCAATATGGGGCCAAAGAAAGCATTCCTAGTGAAGCTTGGATGAAATAAAAGAGATGGTTTGCCTTTCCATCTGACCTCATAATGTGGATTGGTTTATCTCAGCCAAGAACTGTAAGCATCAAAGCATCACCTGTCCAACCAGCATTATTATAAGCATTATTTTTCTTTGCTAAAATTGTCTGGATCTGATTAATGGTGTTTGTTTGCTTTTGTAGTGATGACATGCATCAGAGTGAAGCTATAATAGTGAGTCACTTGTTACCTATAGTGGCAACACTAGCTAGTTGCCTGAGCACCAGACATTAGCACGAGAAAGCCTAGAACAAGACAGTCCCTGTTCAAACATTATGGTGCATCATTTCAAAGAAAAAAGAAAAAAAAAACCGCTTGTGTCTAAAACTCATTTCACACAGGATTTCTACAATGTTTGTAATTTAAATAAGCTCCCAATTACAAATTTCTAAGAGTATCTAAAATTACCCCTTCCCCCATTTTCAACAAGATTTATATAAATTAAGCTTTATACTATGTTCCACATTTTGCAACTAAAATATTCGCATGAGTAGACATATGACTCAAATGAGAACACACACACACACACACGTGTGTGTGTGTGTGTGTGTGTGTGTATGTGTGTGTGTGTGTGTGTACATTATGTGCACAAAGCAATAGAGTTTACTGTGTTATTTCTATAATGCACACGCCATTCCTTAGTCATGGTCACTGCATACATGAACCTGTGTGTATCTCCTCTTGTGTATCCCTGCTCTGTTCTGTTCCCCTTATCCTTCCTTTGCTTTCCCTCTTCTATCGACCCATACTCTTTGTTTTTGTTTCTACATATGAGAGAAAATGTGAAACTTTTATGTTTGAATGTAGTATGGCTTGACTACCAATGTAAAGTATGCTTAAGCTAAATTCCAAGGAAATGTTCACAATAATAACTAGTTAGCAAATAACTCGAAATGGATACCCACACAAAATAATCATGTTTGGGGAAATAGCATTAAAACAAATATCCTGCAGCAGGTAAGAATTCACACAAGTGATAAAGGAGGATATAGATGACTGGTGAAGAAAAGACCCTACAGAGGGCCAGTGGCACTGCTGAATTCTTGCTTAAAGCGTAAAGAGAAGACAAGAATGGCTAAAGAAAGCTGCGGCTGGACACAGGCTCAGATGGTGCATCAGTGTGTCGAGTACAAGCACCCGTTCTTATTGGGATGATGGGTACAGTAATTCACTCTCTTAAAAACTCAGAATATGTTTATGCCCATATATGTTTTTTTATTAAACAACTTTATTTTAAAAAACAGAGATAAATGTACAGATTTTAAAAGCATTTTTCATAAAACTATATGATTATATTTTTGTCGATACTTGATTTTTTAAAGGTTTGATAGTGTGCATTAAAATCTTACTAATGACAATGAGCAGAAAGTACATGTAAAACAAAATGCAACATGGAAATTGTCAAAGTTTTTTTTTTTTTTTTTTTTTTTTTGGTGTGTAAAGAATAAACATAGTGATTTTTAAATACCAAGATTTGCCACAAGGCTACATACATCCTTAGCTCTTGAGTTATTAATGATTTTAAGGTCTAGGTGTACCACATTCTGAGAGTGCTATACACTTATTTTTTTCTAAGTAGGACTGAGGCTTCCACTTCTTGGTCTTGCTTTCTAGCCCCAGAAAGCTCTGAATACTCAAGAAACAACTCACAGACAATACAAAGCTCAATATATTTTCTTAAATGAAAAATAAAAACCATCTATCAACATATCCTGACAAAAATAAAACCAAAAATAAACAAATTCCCCATACAAACCAATAAGCAACATGTTGAGTTCAGTGATTCTGCTGTACTTGTAGAAATGTAAGTAACCTTACTTCCCAATTCAGAAATGTAAATCTTTAATAAAATAGTTCTCTTGTCACCCTGTCAAACCTATGCATTAGGAGTTTCAACACTGTTTTTTTAATGGGAGGGGGGAGATAAAGTTAAAAAAAGAGATGAAATTTTATAATAGGTAACAATTTCTTAGTGATATTTTCTTAACTGAAGTGTTCTCTTAACTGAATCTGTCACATGCTCATATTACAGCACTCATAAATCACTCAAAGATCTGATATTATAACATCCATAAATCACTTAGATAATATAAATCTTCTAACACTTATAGGCTTTAATTATATTCTGATATAATTATCATACTAGCTATGTATTCTCCAGGAAGTGAAATGACATCCTGAGATGTGGTCCCTTCATTTGTACCATACGTGCAGTGAATACTGCCTGAAAGGACTGTATCAGGATAGAGACATAATATGGTAAATTTCCAGCATGACTGTCATTTAAACACTGGCAATTAGCCAAAGTCCTGTGTAATTTGGAAGGAATAATTTAATTCCCATTAAAACAAAATGAAGTTTTTTTCTTCTTACAAATTGGTTAACTAAGAAACCACAGCATACAACAAAGCTAATATTGTGATTATTTTCTTTAACATGTTTTTATTTATTTTTTTTATTTATTTAAACAACTTTGTTTTACAAAACAAAGATAAATGTAAAGGTTTTAAACATTTTTTGCTTAAAATTATACATTTTTTGTCAGTACTTTTTTTCACATTTTAATATAATTTTTACATAAAACTATATGAATATATTTTTTAGTCAGTACTTGATTTTTTTCAAGGTTTGATAGTATGTCTTGAAAACTTAATAGTTACAGTGAGCTAAAGTACATGTAAAACAAAATGTAACATGAAAATAGTAAAAGTTTTCTATATGTAAATATTTTTTTGTTTTGTTTTGTTTTCTTTATTTCTTGGACTTCATACAGTCTGTGAGTTGTTTCTGGGGGAGTACAAGCCTCTGGGATTAGCATCCCACTATCAGTGACTGCATATTATGTCTGTTCTTTTGTGACTGGGTTATCCCACTCAGGATGATATTCTCTAGATGCAGCCATTTTCTTAAGAATTTGGTTAAGTAATTGTTTCTGGTGGCTGAGTAGTATTCCATTGTGTATATGTACCACAATTTTTGTATCCATTCGTCTTCTGAAGGACATCTGGGTTCCTTCCAGCTTCTGGCTATTATAAATAGAGCCGCTATGAACATTGTGGTGCATATATCTTTTTTTGTGTATTAAAGTGTCTCTGGGGTTTATGACCAGAAGTGGAATAGCTGGGTCTTCAGGTACTACTATCCAATTTTCTGAGGTATCGCCAGACAGATTTCCAGAGTGGTTGTATTAGCTTGCAACCCCACCAACAGTGGAGAAGTGTTCCTCTTTCTCTGTAGCCTCGCCAGCATCTGCTGTCATCTGAGTTTTGGATCTTAGCCAATCTGACTGGTGTGAGGTGGAATCTCAGGGTTGTTTTGATTTGCATTTCCCTGATGGCTAAGGATGTCCAGCACTTCCTCAGATGTTTCTCAGCCATTTGGTGTTCCTCAACTGAAAACGTTTTGTTTGGCTCTGTACCCCATTTTAATAGGGTTTGATTCTCTGGTGTCAAGCTTTTTGAGCTCCTTGTACACCTTGGATGTTAGGCCTCTATCTGATGTGGTGTTGGTAAAGATCTTTTCCCATTCTGTTGGTTGCCGTTTTGTTTTTTTGACGATGTCCTTAGCCTTACAGAAACTTTGCAATCTCATTAAGTCCCATTTGTTAATCTTTGACCTTAGAGCTTGAGCCATTGGTGTTTTGTTCAGAAAATTTTCTCCTGTGCCTATGTTTTCCCTACTTTCTCATCTAATAGTTTCAGTGTATCTGGTTTAATGTGGAGATCTTTGATCCACTTACACTTGAGCTTTGTACAAGGAGATAAGAACAGGTCTATTTTCATTCTTTTGCATGCTTAGTGCCAGTTGGACCAGCACCATTTGTTGAATAGGCTGTCCTTTTTCCATTGAATGTTTACTGATCCTTTGTCAAAAATCAGGTGACCATATACATGAGGGCTCATTTCTGGATCTTCTATTCTATTCCATTGATCCACATGTATATTTCTGTACCAGTACCATGCAGTTTTCAGCACAATTGCCTTGTAATATAGCTTGAGGTCAGGGATAGTGATTCCCGCAGATGTTTTTTTGTTGTTGAGGATGGATTTCACTATTCTGGGTCTTTTGTTATTCCATATGAAATTGCACATTGATCTTTCCAATTCCATGAAGAACTGGGTTGGAATTTTGATGGAGATTGCATTGAATCTGTAGATTGCTTTTGGTAGGATGGCCATTTTTAAGATGTTGATTTTTCCAATCCATGAGCATGGGAGATCTTTCCATTTTCTGAGATCCTCCTCAATTTCTTTCTTTAGAGGTTTGAAGTTCTTGTCATACAGGTCCTTCACTTGCTTAGTTAGAGTCACACCAAGGTATTTCATAGTTTCTCTGACGATTGTGAAGGTTACCTTTTTTATAATTTCTTTTTCCACATGTTTGTCCTTTGAGTATAGGAAGGCTACTGATTTGTTTGAGTTGATTTTGTATTCAGCCACTTTGCTGAACTTGTTTATCAGCTGTAGGAGTTCTCTGGTGGAATTTTTGGGGTCACTCAAGTACACTATCATGTCATCGGCAAAGAGTGATGTTTTTATCTCTTCCTTTCCGATTTGTATCCCCTTGATCTTCTTTTGCTGTCTAATTGCTCCAGCCACCTATGTTGAATAGGTAGGGGGAGAGTGGGCAGCCTTGTACAGTCCCTGATTTTAGTGGGATTGCTTCAAGTTTCTCGCCATTAAGCTTGATGTTGGCTGTTGGTTTGCTGTATATTGCTTTTATTATGTTTAAGTATGGACCTTGGATTCCTGTTCTTTCCAGGACTTTTAACATAAAGGGGTGTTGGATTTTGTCGAATGCTTTCTCAGCATCTAGTGAGATGACCATGTGATTTTGGTTTTTGAGTTTGTTTATATGGTGGATTACGTTGATGGATTTCCTTATGTTAAACCATCCCTGCATCCCAGCGATGAAGCCTACTTGGTCATAATGAATGATCGTTTTGATGTGTTCTTGGATTCGGTTTGCAAAAATTTTGTTGAGTATTTTTGCATCAATGTTCATAAGTGAGATTGGTCTGAAGTTCTCTTTCCTTGTAGGGTCTTTGTGTGGTTTAGATACGAGGGTTATTGTAGCCTCAAAAAATGAGTTGGGTAATATTCCATCTGATTCTATCTTTTGGAATAGTTTGAAGAGTATTGGTGCTATATCCCCAATAAATGTCTGATAAAATTCTGCACTGAAGCCGTCTAGACCTGGGCTTTTTTTGGTTGGGAGGCTTTTGATGACTTCTTCTATCTTTGGTGTTATAGGGTTATTTAGATGGTTTATTTGGTCCTGGTTTAACTTTGGGATCTTGTATCTGTCTAGGAATTCATCCATTTCCTCCAGATTTTCCAATTTTGTGGAGTATAAGTTTTTGTAGTAGGATCTGATGATTTTTTTGAATTTCCTCAGTTTCAGTTGTTATGTCACCACTTTCTTTTCTGATTTTGTTATTTTGGATACTCTCTCTTTGCCCTCTAGTTAGTCTGGCTAATGGTTTATCAATCTTGTTGATTTTCTCAAAGAGCCAACTCTTGGTTTTGTTGATTTTTTCAATGGTTCTTTTTGTTTCTATTTGGTCTATTTCTGCCCTAATTTTGATTATTTCTTGCCGTCTACTCTTTTTGGGTATATCTTCTTCCTTTTGCTCTAGGGCTTTTAGCTGTGCTGTCAGGTTGCTGATGTGAGTTCTCTCCAGTTTCTTTTTGGAAGCACTTAGGGCTATGAGTTTTCCTCTCAATACTGCTTTCATTGCATCCCATATGTTTGGGTATGTTGTGTTTTCGTTTTCGTTGAGTTCTAGAAAATCCTTAATTTCTTTCTTTATTTCTTCTTTGACCCTGCTATTGTTTAACAGAGTGTTGTTTAGTTTCCATGTGTATGTGGGCTTTTTGTTGTCTTTGTTCTTGTTAAAGACCAGCCGTAGACCATGATGATCTGAGAGAATGCATGGGAGTATTTCAATCTTCTTACATCGATTGACGCTCATTCTGTGTCCAATTATGTGGTCAATTTTCGAGTAGGTGCCATGGGGTTATCAGAAGAAGGTTTATTCTTTTACTTTAGGATAGTATGTTCTGTATATATCAATTAATTCTAATTGGTTCAAAGTCTCTGCTAGTTTTCAGTGTCTTTGTTCAGTTTCTGTTTCCCTGATCTGTCCATTGGAGAGAGTAGGGTATTAAAGTCTCTCACTCTTATTGTGTGGGGTAAAATTTATTTTTTGAGCTTTAGTAGGGTTTCTTTTATGAATGTGGGTGATTTTTTATTTGGAGCATATATGTTAAGGATTGAGAGTTCCTCCTGACAGATTTCTCCGGTAATGAGTAAAAAGTGTCCTTCCTTATCTTTTTTGATAACTTTTGGTTGGAAATTTACTTTATTCGATATTAGAATAGCCACTCCAGCTTGCTTCTTGGAGCTGTTTGCTTGGAAGTTTTTTTCCCACCCTTTTACTCTGAGATAGTGTCTGTCTTTGTCTCTGAGATGAGTTTCCTGTATGCAGCAAAAGGCTGGATTTTGTTTATGTATCCAGTCTGATAGTCTATGTCTCTTTATTGGGGAGTTGAGACCATTTATGTTAATAGATATCAAGGAATAGTTGTTTCTGTTTCCTGTCATTATTGCTTTTTTGGGTTGAGTTGTGTCCTTATTTTTTTCTTCTTTTAGTTTTCTTTTTTAGGAGTTTTCTTTTTTTTTACTAGGCTGTATTTTCCTTCATTGTATTTGGTTTTCCAACTATAATTTATTGTAGTGCTGGGTTTGTTGTCAGATATTGTGTGAATTTTGATTTATCTTGAAATATCTTCGTCTCTCCATCGATGGTGATTGGTAGTTTTGCTGGGTATAGCAGCTTAGGCTGGCACTTGTGCTCTCTTAAGGAGTGCATGATGTCTGTCCAGGCTCTTCTAGCTTTCATAGTCTCTGTTGAGAAATCGGGTGTGAGTCTGATTGGTCTGCCTTTATATATTACCTGACCTTTTTCCTTTACTGCTTTTAGTATTTTTTCTTTGCTTTGGGCACTTGATGTTTTTACTATTACGTGTTGGGAGGTATTTTTTTTTTTTTTTTTTTTTTGGTCCAACCTATTTGGAGTTCTGAAGGCTTCTTTTATGCTCGTGGTCATCTCATTCTTGAGGGTAGGGAAGTTTTCTTCTATGATTTTGTTGAAGATATTTACTGTGCCTCTTAGTTGATACTCTTCTCTCTCTTCTATTCCTATTATCCTTAGGTTTGGTCTTCTCATTGTGTCTTGGATTTCCTGGACATTTTGGGTTAGGAGCTTTTTGTTTTTTGCATCTTCTCTGGCTATTTTGTCTATGTTTGCAATGTTGTCTTCTGCCCCCGAGATTCTCTCTTCCATCTCTTGTAATCTATTGGAAATGCTTGCTTCTGTGACTCCTGATTTCTTTTTTTGGTGTTCTGAGTCTAGGGTTATCTCTTTTAGCGTTTTTTTTTTTTTTTTTTTTTTTTATTGTGTCAATTTCTGTTTTAATTTCCCTCTTCCATTCCTTTATTTCTTTGGTTCTGTTTTCCTCTAGTTCTTTGATTTCTTTGAGTGTTTTTCTTGTTTCTTCTTTAAATGCTTCTGAGTCTTTTTGCTTTTTCTCCCTTTCTTGTTTAAGTATCTCTATCAGCATCTTGAGGTATGATTTCAGGTCTGTGTCTTCTTTTTCTGGAGTGTTTGGAATTCCAATGTTTGCTGTTATGGGAGAGCTGGGTTCTGGTGTTGCTAGATTGTCTTGGTTTCTTTGGGATATACACTTTCTCTTTCCTCTTGCCATTTTGTTGTCACTGATATGTTCTTGCCTTTCCCTTGTATCTGGTCTGTGTTCCTGGATCTCCACTGGTCCAGGTGTCCAATGGGCCGAGCCCTATTTTATGCCTCAGAGTCGTTGGGTGTGAGCAGAAGTTCCAACGTTCTGTATCTGGTTGCAGTTGTTCAGCCTTTACGAGCTACCGTTCCGGGTAGCAGATGGGCCAGGCTCCGCTCTGTGTCCTCATGTCGACTCCGGGTGGAAACAGAAGTTCTAATTTTCTGTTCCCAGTCACTGAATCATGCAAGGCAGGGCAGAGCAAGGGAGGGGGTGCACTTTCCGTGTGCACTCCGCAGAGATCTCTCTGCTCCTCGGGAGCCCAAGTCTCCCACCCACCAGTTGCTCAGCCTCTATGAGCCGCCATTCCGGGTGGCAGATGGCCCAGGCTCCGCTCTGCGTCCTGAAATCGCCTCCGGGTGGAAACAGAAGTTCTAATTTTCTGTTCCCAGTTGCTGGATCGGGCAAGGCAGGGCAGGGTGTGCACTTTCCGTGTGCACTCTGCAGAGATCCCTCTGCTCCCCTGCAGCCTAGGTCTCCCACTCACCAGTTGCTCAGCCTCTAAGAGCCGCCATTCTGGGTGGCAGATGGCCCAGGCTCTGCTCTGAGTCCTGAAGTCGCCTCAGGGTGGAAACAGAAGTCCTAATTTTCTGTTCCCAATCGCTGGATTGGGCAAGGCAGAGCCGGGTGTGCACTTTCCTTGTGCACTCTGCAGAGATCTCTCTGCTCCCCTGCAGCCTAGGTCTCCCACTCACCAGTTGCTCAGCCTCTAAGAGCCGCCGTTCAGGGTGGCAGATCACATGTTTTTATTAAAAACATAAAGTCACTTTCCTCCTTTCAGCTCCAACAAGCATCCTTCCCTTGAAGACTTCCAAATTCCCTTACATTCTCAAGTTGATAGCTGCAATTTTTTTTATTATTGTAACACACATTTGTGAGTATGTGTGTGTATGTGAATGTGTGTGTGTGTGTGTGTGTGTGGGTGTGTGTGTGCGCGTGTGTGTGCACGTGCATGTGTGCATGCACAAAGAGATACAACCAAACCTACTAAGTCTGTTGTGTGGTTGGTTTGTATATGGTTTCAAGGCTGAATACTCTGCATTGGCAGCTAAGAAGGTGCTCATCTCTGGGAGAAGCTATTCCCCCAGCTGTCATTACTTGCCTCTATTACTTTGTCCAGGGATGAAATATTCCTCCTTCCAGTATACCATGTACACTGATGTTGCCATTACTCCAGACCTGTTCATGTATCCATTTATAAAGAGCTCTTTTGAAACATTCTTTCTTGTATTCTGGCTCCTATTGTCTTTCTACAACATTTCTCATGGTGTTCCCTGAAACAGAGTTGTATGAGCATTGATGTAGATGTATGTGCTGGGGTTGGATTCCCCACAAACTGTTGATCTCTGATTGTACCCTGTCAGGGTGTTTGGTGATGGTGTTCAATTTCCATGAAGACAGTATTCTTTGATATGATGAGGTAGCTAAATGTATATGTGGGCATGAGACTTATAATTTGATAAAGAAGATACGTTGGTCTCCCATAGTAACAATAGTAGATTCTTTTCTACATTCTTACCAGCTAGGATTCCAGTACCAAAGATGGTTCCCCCTATAGAGTATGAAAAAAGTCCAATTTATAAGCTTTGGTTGCCACTGACAGGCAGATGCCACTTGTTGCGACTTTGCACATACCTTGTCATGCACAGGTAGTCATGGTTCATATCTATTTAAGCTGGGTAGGACTATTTCATTGCTTCCCTGCCTTGTCAGCTTACACAGTATTTTCTGGAACCAGAGATACTAGACTGCAGGAAAGAGACATGTGGGTTAGATCTAGCTAAAATCATCTGAGTTCTGGGTCCTAAGCGTATGCTACTTTCAACAAAAGGCCACCTACATAGTCCAAGAGGTAACTGAGAACTATGTTGTAGTGGCTGGTTTTGTGTCAATTTGACACAATCTGGAGTTAATCACAGAGAAAGGAGCCTCAGTTGAGGAAATGCCTCCATGAAATCTAACTGTAAGCATTTTCTCAAGTAGTGATCATGGGGGGAGTGCCCAGTCCATTGTGGGTGGTGCCATCTCGGGCTGGTAGACCTGGGATTTCTAAGAAAGAAGGCTGAGCAAGTCATGGGAAGCAAGCCAGTAAGTGACGTCCCTCCATGACCTCTGCATCAGCTCCTGGTTCCTGACCTGCTTGAGTTCCAGTCCTGACTTCCTCTGGTGATGAAGAGCATTATGGAAGTGTAAGCTGAATAAAACCTTTCCTCCCCAAATTGCTTCTTGGTCATGATGTTTGTGCAGGAATATAAACCCTGACTAAGACACATGTCAATAATTTTATTGTTTTTGGAGTAATGTATACTACTTTCCCCAGCCCGTCAAAGGGAGATTTCTGATGTCTAGTATTATGTTTTTTGATAACCTATGGTTCTTACTGGGAACATTGTCAAACCAAGCAATTTAAATTTATATAAAAAAAGCTCAGTCCTTCTTAAGAAAAAAATAAATGTATAGCACCCTTTCAGAGCATTGTACACCTAGACCTTAAATCATTAATAATCCAAAAGCTAGGAATATAGCCTTGTGGCAATTTTTGGTATCCAAAGATTATTAAGTTTAATCTACAGACACCAAGAAATTTCTGACTGTTCCCATGTTACATTCTGTTGTACATCTACTTTACGCTTATAGTCACTAGTGAGATTTCAATGCATGCTACCAAACGTCTAAAAGAATTGTCAAAATGATTTTTAAAATTTCTACATATATCTCTCTTCTTTAAATAGGGTTGTAAGAACAAAAAGAAAAACCAAAATTTGTTTTATCTGAAATACAGGAATAAAAATTGAGCAGAGACTGGGGGTATGAGTTAATGTATATTAACTTTATAATATTACACACACACACACACACACACACACACACACACACACAAACACACACACACATGTAAGGACATGCATGATGCAGGATAAGAAACTGACTGAGACCTCTGGATCATGATCTGAGGGAAACTGGAAGAGATTGTCCTCTAGGCATCTAGGAAGAGGGTCTCAAACTCCATCACCACAGGGTGTCATGCTTCCTACAAGAAGGCCACTCCTCCTAACAGTGTCATGCACTATTTGGCTTTCAGAAACTCCTACCACACACACACACACACACACACACACACACACACACGTTATGAGTCTCAAGTTGGGTGTGTTATTGAGTGGCCGGTCACTCAGTCTCTTCTCAATCTTTGTTCCTGTATTTCTATTAGACAGGACAAATTTTGACTCAAAACTTTTGTGAGTGAGTTGGTATTATTTTTCCACTGAGGTTCTTGCCTGGCCACAGGAAGAATCCACTTCAGGGTCCGTATCTCTACTGTTAGGAGTCTAAGCTAAAATCACCCACATAGATCCCCTGGAGTGCCCCCTATCCCAGGTCTCTGGCATATCCTTGAGACAGCACCCACCCCCACACTCTGGCTTGCCACTCTGTTCCATTAATTTTCTTGGCTTTCTGGCTGTCTCTCCTATCTCTCTTCACATCTGATCATGAATGCCCCTGTCTCAGCTCCCCTCCTCATCTCTCCCATCCAGTTCCCTCCAGCCACCTGCCTCATATGACTATTCTCTCTTCTAAGTGAGATTCAAACATCCTGACTTGGGTCTTTCTTCTGTTTAGCTTCTTTGTGTCTGTGGATTTTAGTGCAGCTAACCTGTGCTTTGTCACTAATATCCATTTACAAGTAAATACACTCCATGTGTATCCTTTTGGGTATGGGTTCACTCACTTAAAATAATATTATAGTTCCATCCTTTTGCCCGCAAATTTCATGATTCCATTTCTTTCAATCGCTAAGTAGTATTCCATTGTGTAAATGGGCCACAATTTTTATTTATCCTTTAATTGAATGACATCTGAGTTGGTTTCAGCTTCTGGCTACTTAAAATAAAGCTGTTATGAATGTTTTCTTCTGGTACAGTGGAGTTTCTTTTTGGGCATATTACCCAGGACTGATATAACTGGACCTTCAGGTACAATTATCACCAAGATGATTTTTTGTTTGTTTGTTTTTGTTTTGTTTTTTGTTTGTTTGTAATAGACTGTTGTAAGCCCTGAGTTTGACTATTTTCTGATATCTACTCCTTATGGGTGTGTTTCCTTCTGTTCTTCAGCTTTCACATGTGGTGTTAAACTGCTGGTATGAGATCTTTATGAAGTTATTTAGTGCTATGAACTTTTCCTCTTAGTGCTGCTTTCATGGTGTCCCATAAGTTTGTGTATAGTGTGCCTTTATTTTTATTGAATTTACTTATTTCCTGTTTAAGGAACTTTATCATCTTCATAAGGTAAGATTTGGGGTCATTGCTCTTCAGGCATGGTAGAATATCCAGCACTTACTATAGTGGGAAAGCTGGGTCCTAATGGTACCATATTGCCTTGGCTTTTGTTGATTGTGTTCTTACATTGACCTTTAACTATCTGGTTGTCTCTGGTATTGCCTGGACTGTAAGTCCTTGGTAGTAGCAGGACTCTGGGACTTCAGCTTGAATTGATAATCTCTAATGGTAGTATGCCTCTGATCTTTCTATGTGGCAGTAAGCTTTGAGAGAAGCAGGCAGGGCTGGTTGCCCTTGGTAGCACCAGGCCTCCAGGGGACAGACAAAGCTGTGGTCTGGAGAATGGAGTGAAGATCCAGGATTTCTGGTAGAGGTGTATTTCAGAAGATGTAGCACAACGTGGAAGCCGACTTCATGGCTGTTGGATTTGATAGGAGTCAACAGGCAGGGAATTGGGGTGTGGATATTTCACCTAGTTATCCAGAGTGGTAGCAGAACTCCAGGGAGACAAGCTGAGCTGTGGCCTGACGAGTGGCCAGCAGAGTACAAGTGCTGGATTGTGTTTTTTGTTTATTTCATGTAGACCATCTTTTTTATCTGAGTTCTGACATTCTATCTTTTGCTTGATTCATTTTAACTGTAAGGCTTTCCTTTAAGTTTCTTTATTTTTAATTGAGATATTAAGGTTTTCAATTCTTTATTTCAGTTTGTTTTTCTCACTACTCTTATATCTATTGAATTTAGAATATGAAATTTTGAATTATCTTTATTATTTTATTCAGGTTTCATTAGCATTTTTGGTCATCACTCAAGCATTTTGTGTTATCTCCCAGGAGTTTAATGAAGTGTTTAAGTTCCTTTAATTTTTTGATAAAGCTTATGATTGTTTTTTAAATTCTGTGTCCTGGGGCTTATCTAGTTAAATCTTATTAGAGAACACTATTAAAGAACTAGTAGGTTTGAAGGAAGAAATGCTATTTTGGCTGTCCATTGTGTTTTTGTGTGTTTGTTGGGTTTGACTGTGTTGTTTTTGTTGCTGCTGTTTTGATTTTTACCTTCTTCCCTTTTATGAAAAATATTATTTTCTCTAGAATAGGATAACAGAATATTATTCTGATTACAGTTTCCCACCCTTCTTCTCCTCTCACACCTCCTCCCATGTCATCCTGATCCACTCCCCTTCTGTCTGCTCTAGAAAAGAAGACACTTGTAAGTGATAAAAACCAAACATACTAAAATAACGTATAAGATAAAACAAAAACACTGCATTGAAGTTGAACAAGTATTTCAGCACAAAGAAAATAACCCCAACTAGGCACAAACCTTAGAGAGTCACTTATTCACACACTAAGGAGTTTCATATGAATACTAAACCAAGAACACTAAAACCAGTGCAGATACATGTAGATCAAGGGCTTGTTCCTTGTGCTTTATGAGACCATATGAGCTCTACCCACAAAATTTAAAAATCCTTGATCTCCTTACCTTTCCTTTGACTCCCAGACACTTTCCACATTCCCTTTCAGAGGGTTCTTTGAGCTCTGATGGGGAAGAGTTGATGAAGACATTCCCTTTATAGCTGTGTGTTCCATGGTCTTGCTCTGCTGCCTAATGTCTGTCTGTGGGTCCCTGTATTTATTTTCTTTACTGCAGGTTCTCTTATTATGGCTGAACAAGGCACTGATGTATATAGCATAATGTATGTCATTATGAGTCATTTTTTTCATTGTTTTTTTACGAATAGTATTTGGTTTTACCCTAGGTCTCTGAGCTATCTAGTCTCTGGTTCTTGGTAGTCCAAGCAGGAAGGTTTATGAGAGTAGGCATTAAGTCAAATCAGACATTGGTTGGTTACCCCAAAAGTTTTTGTGTTGCCTTAGAATAAGTTGCAAGCAGAGCAACATTGTAGATATAAAATTTGTGTCTGGACTGACATTTATGTTTCATTTTTGGTAGTCTGAAGAGTACTGTTCCATACCAAAAACACTAGAACACAGAGATGAAGAGTCTATGTAGGCACCAACTTGACTTTTGCAAGTACAATGAGTTGTGTGTATGCTATCCTCAGCAATGGAGTTTTGCTTTCAGTTTATAGAGAGCAACTTATTGTCTTGACAGCAGCCTAGATTGTTTGGGGATTTCCATAATATGCCCTTTGGCCAGCAGCTCACTGGATATAACCCAGTCCTGGTTCTGGAAGCCTCATTTGGTAATAAGAGATGGTCAGTTGGGATGCAATTTTTCTCATTATTGGGAAATTTTCATAAGGATCATGTTCACATATTTTAGGCAGCTTCCACTGCAATATAACTCTGTACTGCCTGTCAAATGTGCCTCCATTATTTCTGTGCTTCCTCACACTTCCTCCCTCAATCCCATATCTTCTCTCCTTCCCCACCTGATCCTCCTGTTCTTATTCCTAATGTACCAAATCTACCCTTAAAATCGATTCTATTTTGCACTCCCAGGGGATACCCTTATTCTCTTTCTTTATACTCAATCTCTCTAGATCTATGGATTATAGCGTTGTTATCATTTATTTAATAATTAATATTCACATCAAGCAAATTTATACAAATCATATTTATCTTTCTGGCTGTGAGGTACCTCATTCATGATGATTTTTCTATTTCTAGTGATTTTCCTGTAAAATTTATGATGTCATTTTAAAAATAAATGATTAATACTCCATTATGCAAATGTACCAGATTGAATTTATCCATTCTTGCCTTGAGGGATATCGAGGTTGCTTCCTGTTTGGAGCTATTATTAATATAGCAGTAATAAGCATGTTTTAGCAAGTATCTTTGTGGCTGGATGAAGCATCCTTTGGTTCTATGCCAAAGAATGGTATAACTGGATCTTGAAATAGATCAACTCCCAATAATCTCAAGAACTACCATACTAATTTCTATCTGTCTGTCTATCTATCTATCTATCTATCTATCTATCTATCTATCTATCTATCTATTTTGTAGATTAGTCTTCTACATGATGTGGTGTTGGTAAAAATCCTTTCCCATTTTGAAGGCTGCCACTTTGACCAAATAAAAGAGTGCTTTGTTTTACTGATTCTTTTCAGTTTCTTGAGGTCCCATTTATGAATTATAGATCTTAGTGCCTGTGTTTATGGTGTTCTATTCAGAAAATCTCCTCTTGTGCTAGTGAGTTCAATGCTATTTCCTACTTTCTTTCCTATTAGGTTCAGTGGATCTGGTTTTATTTTGAGGTTTTTGATTTATTTCATTTAATTATAGAAAGCCTTTAGAGTTTTCTTTTATTCCATTGGGTCCTGACTGACATTTTTTTTTCAGAAGAAAATTTTGTTGAATTTGTAAGCATTCTGTTGTTACTAATATCCAACTAAAGTTGAAGGTGGTCTGATATGATTCATTAAGTTATTTTAAATTTCTGGTATGCATTAAGACTTGCTTTGTGTCAAATGTAAATACAGAGAATATCTAATAAAGAAATATATAAAAACCATATAAAAATAATTCTTTAAAAATCAAATGTAAATACAGAGAATATCCAATAAAAAATTTTTAAAAACACTTTCTTTGTTTCTGAGTATGTGGTCAACTTTGGAAAATGTTCCATGAAGTGAGGAAAAGAAATATTCTCTTGTGTTTAGATGAAAAATTTTTTAAATTTGTGTTTGGTCCATGTGTTTAATAACATCTGTTAGCTCCAGCTTTTCTTTCTTGAGTTTTTGTCTGGATGATCTACTATTGACAAGATTAGGATACTGAAATTTCCCTCTCTCAGTATGTAAGGCCCAATATGTGATTTAAGCCATAATTATGTTATTATTATTATTATTATTAATGTTATTATTAAATAATCTTTTATTATTTACATATAATATAAATATTTTATTATATTTATATTATATTTATATATAATATAAATTTTATTATTATTTATACAGTCCATTCATTATTGGCCACCCTGTCTGCCCTCTGAAAGTTCCTCATCCCATTCCACTAGAAATTCTGTGCTAAGAAATAACAGAGAACTGTCATTTGAATAATCTTGTCTAGAGCTCAGTAACAATCTAGTGTGTCATTTCAGGGTGTTGAACCTGATTTCACAAACATGCTAGATATACAGTCCACGACTTAACTATGTTCCCAGATCTGCTACTGTCTTTTTTGAGACAGTCTCTCAGTACATTGCTCAGGGTTACTTTGAACTTCTGTTCCTTCTTTCTGATCCCTTTAATTAGATGAGAGTACAGGACTGTGTCAGCAGGCCCTGCATTAGTAATCTCATGAGATGGGTACAATATACCCCAGTTAAATTATGAATTCTGAAAGTGGAATGGGTGCTCTCCAAAAGCATGAATTGAAAGTGGAACAGCAATAGATGTTACGTAGACAGGCAACTACTTGTTCTACAACTAAGTAAGACTTCATTCTTTCTTTCTGCCCCACATTTTAGTCATTCAGCTTAGTAACTTCAAGACATTGATAAAACAGCATGTGCCATGTTTTAATGAGAACACCTACTAAGATTGCTTTCAGGATAACTCTGTAGACCTCATAACATTATTATAGTGACTCAGGAATTCTTCCAAAGAACTAGCATCACTAACTGAACATTGGTGAGTAAAATCAAAAACCCTCTACACTATAATCTTCAGAGAAACATCCAGTGACTTAAAATATTATTCCATTTTGTTTACATATAAGAAAGGATTTAAAGATTAAGAAACTTATCCAAGGTTACCCTGTGAACAATTGGTAGCGTTAAGATCCTGTATCTCACTGCCTGACTTTTAACAGACATAATTTTGGTTGGTATAAAGCTATGATAATCAGGCTTCCCAAGAAAATAAAATTCTTTGGATAATTCATTAAATGGCACAATCACTTCATTATTTAAGGTTGGTGTATTTATATCACAGTAAATCTACCATCCAATTATTTGGCAAGTCCCTATTTATCCAAGTTTATTCAAATATCCACTGGAATTTTCTTTCAGATCTTTTTATATGAAGAAATGTGTGATATCACAGACTGCTAAGTTGTAGTGAGTGTTTGCCATATCCAGACTTTGAAGAACCATCTATCTTTAGATTTCCATGTGCTATGGATTGATACTCCTTCTTTTGCTCATGTAACATTATCAGCTGGTACAAAATTACATTCATTTCCAAGACAACACAGGTCTACTATTGACTTGGAATCTAAACAGTGTCATGACTGAGAAAAGCAGATGAGAGATGGTGATACTTGGCTTACTGATACCTTACATGCAGAATGAAGCAACAAATGTGACAGAGCTTAAGTAGAATCATTTGGTGTGAAAATTTGCCAGATGTTTTTTTATCTATTTGAGTTGAAAAGTAGGAACTCTATTTTTTTTCACCTAGTAATTGTATTTAGTTCAGCTCGTATATTTGAAGCCAAAGTTTATTAAGAACAAATCTTAGAAAGTCAGGGTTAAGGTGTTTAAAGAGATGACAATAAAGATATTCACTTCAAAGCCAATTACTTGTTTATATACTTTTCTACATCATCTCTTCTACCAAAACCCAAGAGAAAGACTTACTTTTTGCCTTCTCTTCATATTTTAAGAAGTAAAGGGTCACAGGGATCCAGAGACAGTTCTTGAGGTTTACACAGCTAATGAGTGGTAAAGTTGGGATCAAACCCACCTGTTTGCCCTTAAACATTTAGTCATTATATTAAATGTTCTGCTCTACTAGTTCTCAGGGTTTAATATATTTCAGGACTACCTAGAAAACCTGCTAGAAAACAGATATCTGGGGCCATCTCATAGATTCAGTCAGTATTGATAGTGCTATGACAATATGCACTTAAAGAACGAGATAATGTTTCTTATCTAAGTAACATTAGCATGGTAACATTCTCTGATGACCAAGTTCAACTCTAGTCTGAGATGTATTACATTCAAAAGTCATAGAAGGAAGAGAACCTGCTCATGACTACAGTGTGAATGAGTAGACATAAGAAAACCAGATGAAGTGTTTCTGGTGCAAAAATGATGACTTAACTGTATCTTTCCCTTCAGCATCCATGATAAAAAGACATAGTGTCCCAATGGCATAATAACTAATAATTTCTCTGAAGTTTAGCTGCATTCTACATGTTTGGAGCCAATAGTACATTAATCTCAAATTAATCAAATATCATTAGTCTTAAATTAATGTAATTGTGAACTATGTTTCTTACTTGTCTTATATATATGCTGTCTTACTATATATGATGTAATATATATATATATATGTATGTATATATATATATATAATCTTACTATAATGCTGTATGATTGCTGAAAATAATTGGCATTTTTTTGATTGAAACACATAAGATTCATAAGTTAGGTTAAGCATTTGTTTAGATTTCTTCCTAAATACCTATCAGGAATACAGTGTAACACATCGGAGACATTTGTTATGAATCCACATAAATACCTGATACATTATGAACCCTCCACAAATGGGGCCTTTAATGGTATATATATGACTATGGTCTTAGTCATTACAGTGTTTTCTGATGGTTTCCCTATCTTAGAGTCCCCCTTACTGACTACTGATTATTTTTCTCCTCTATTCTGGTAAAGTGCCAAATTCAATTATATTTTCTCTTAATGATGTTTCTATTTCACAGCTCCTGAAAAACAGGCCAGATGTTAAGCTTGCTTTTCTGATGCTGTTGTTATTTTTTCAGCAAATTCACACTGCAGCCATTGATCTTCCCTTTTCAAATAAGGAGCCCTAAATTACTGCAGACATTCTGTCTTACCTGCCTTTTAAATATTTTCAAGAAGTGAGCCTTGATACCAGAATGGTCATTAAGCATTTGGCAGATACTTTAACCCTTGTGACAACAGTAAGACATTTTGGAAGTGGTCCCTTTGCTGTTCAGACTTCTCCCGAATCAGTAAACTGTCAGAGGAACAGGAAAGTGGCCTTACTGAAATCCAGACCTAAGATGCTGTTGCACTAAGTAGCCAAGCTACTAGTGAGAGTGAGCGGCCACATGCATGGATCACCTGATTTGAGTAGTTAGCAGTGTTTTAGAACAAATAACTACAAAGGAGGACTACTTCCTTACAAATGCTATAGTTGCGGTTTTCAACTCCAGATGCAGGAAGATTTGGGGGCATAACACTTAAAATTCCCGAAGCACAAACACATTTCACAATGGTCTGCATTAGAGTCCCCGGGGATAGGGTGGTATGGTTTGAATATGAAGTGTCTATGTCAGCATCAAAACTCAAACATCTCTTTCCAGGCTGGTGTTACTATTTTGGAAGGTCTAGAAAGTTTAGAAGGTGGGACCTGGGTGGAGGAAGTGGAACGCTGGAAGTATTTTCTAATGGTATACCATGTCTTTGTGTTCTCTGCATTCTGTGTGCCATGGTGTGAAGAGCTGTGCCCTGCCACAGTCTTCTGCTGCCCTCATGTCCTAGCCAAAAACATGACCCAAAACCTCTGAACCTTTCTCTCATTTGACCTTGTTTTATCTGATATTTTGTCACAGGAATGAAAAAGTAACAAACACAGGGGAGCTTCAGCTGTTTGTCGTTCTGAAATCTTCAGTAGTTATTATATTCCTCCCAAGAACCACTAATGAATAATATGAAGGTCTGTGTGCTTATGGATGTGGGGAAGTATGTTATCTTGTGCATGTGCATATACATGTTGCTGGCAGGCATGTGCACCTGTGAGTATGTATGTATGTTTGTGTGTGTGTGTGTGTGTGTGTGTGAGAGAGAGAGAGAGAGAGAGAGAGAGAGAGAGAGAGAGAGAGAGAGAGAGTGAGAGAGAGAGAGAGAGAGAGAGAGAGAGAGAGTGAGAGAGAGAGAGAGAGTGAGAGAGAGAGTGAGTGAGAGAGAGGGGGGGGGAGGGAGTGAGTTTGGTGTTTGGGGCATGGAGTGGGAATTCAACAGTGTAATGGCTTTTCATAGAAACTAATCTGGTCTTCTACGAAAGATTATCTTTTCTTCAGAAAGCAGCTAGTCTTTCTTACATCACTTGAGGGAAACTTCCACTATCATTAAATGAGAGAAATGCTGCTACAACTCAGCTTTGAAAAGTCTATCTATCCTGAGAAGAAGCAAGATTGTAATCAAAGCATGTAATAAGAGCTTCTGCCCTTCTGGCTTCAATCTGGAACTTGCATTCGAAATCACCCATTTCCTTTGTTTGTAATAAACACACACCAATCTCAATATGTATTGTCTGTGTCTCCCTGTCATCCCTTAAAAGGTTTCCTCAATAAGTCTCAGCTGTAGTTGCTCTTGTGAAAGGATGGCTGTAACTTAGGGATGTTCTCCAGGGATCTCAGCATGAATCCTTATTCATACTGTTCATCTTGTAATAGAAATCTCATTATCATAGAAATTTATACTCTAAAACATTCCCCAAATCTATCTTTTTTATTGGATATATTTTATTTACATTTCAAATGTTACTACTTTTCAGGTTTCCCATTTATAAATCCCCTAACCCATCCCCACACCCTGTTTCTATGAGGGTGTCCCCTACTGCCTCCTGCCTCCCCACCTGACATTCCCCTATACTAGAGCATCAAGTCCTGGAAGGATCAAGGGCTTCTCTTTTCACTGATGCCCAACAAGACTAGCCTCTGCTACATATGCAGCTGGAGCCACGGAACCATCCATGTGTATTCTTTAGATAGTGGTTTAGTCCCTTGGAGCTCTGGTTGGTTGGTATTATTTTTATGGGGTTGCAAACCCCTTCAGTTCCTTCAATCCTTTCTCTAACTCCTCCATTGGGTACTCCTTTTTCAGTTCAATGGTTGCCTGTGAGCATCTGCCTTTGTAGTTGTCATGATCTGGCAGAGCCTCTCAGGAGCCAGCTATATCAGGTTCATGTCAGTGTGGCACTCAAGCCATAATGGGAACCCTGATTCTCAGTTGAGATGGTAGAAGTCGCAAGAATGGTTAGGGAGATGGCAGGTGGCTTCCTGGACTCCCATACATCAGGATTCTTCTCATAGGCATCACACTGCCCCTTAGGGCACTGACCACACCTCAAATCCCTTCCCTGAAGGTAGACATGACCATAGGTTACATAAGCTAGGCATAAGCTACAGGAAAAAGCAGGACCATCCCCAAATATGTAGACAAGGTCTCCTCAAGCCCTCATGCCATGCCAATAGGAAGTACCGGTTCTCAGACTCTGAACCGTTTTGAAACTTGTTCAAACTTTGTCTCTGTATTTCCTCTTGTGAATATTTTTGTTCCCTCTTCTAATGACTAATGCATCTGCACATTGCTCTTCCTTCTAGAGCTTCATGTGGTCTGTGACTTGCATCTTGTGTAATCTGAGCTTTTGGGCTAATATTCACTTATCAATGAATGCATACTGTGTGTGTTTGTAATTCCCAAATTCTATCTTAAATCTTATATGAAATGCATTAGGAGACACAAAATAATCTGCTTTCTTTTATTTCCATAGAATATGTTTTCCTGTGTTTTTCTTTGAATAATAGTAATTGCTATGTAAGAAGTTCTGCACATATATTATAAAATAAAAACAATGTATAGTCTGAAAGAATGGGTATATCACATTCCATGAAAGATTTTTTTTTCAAAAATTTAGTTTATTCTTAGATAGTTTTATGTATGTGTTCACCACATAGTCACCATTCTCACACCCCATCTCCCTAGAAACCTTATCCAGACCTGCTTTTCTTATTATATCCTCTCTTTCTCACTCTCCCTTTGCTCTTCCTCCCTCTCCTTCTTCCCCTGTTCACTCTCTCTATCTATCAGCTTCATGACATGACAAATTGTTTGTGACATACTGAGGTTAACCAGGATCTGCTGTGTTGGAACAAGATCAGCACATTAGGGTTACACAACGAGAAAGTGAATGTTCCTTCCTAGAATCTATACATAGCCATTATCTCAGATGTAAACCCTGTGATCTATAAATCCCTTCTTCTTCCTTATCTAAGTATGGCAGGGCTGGTCCTTATTTCTTTTTCATTATCTATAGTATATAATCCCAAAGTCTAATAATACTACATTTCATGATACGAAACATCAAACTCTGATGACTAGCATCAGTTATGACTACGTAGTCTTGGAATTATGTATTCTAAGAAGTTTCTCATTTGCACTTGGGCTACAAGAAATGAATAGATAACCACCATTGAACATTAAGGATTCATTTTAGAATGTTTGAGGGCTGAAACTCCACTATATCTGAGTTTAGGTGTTAAATGGCAAAAGAAAGATATATGTGTTTTTTCGAGACATTCTACATCTAGTCTTGATTATATCATAGTGTCCTCTGTCCCCTGAACTTAAATGCCAGTCATCCTGACTGGCATTTATAGTTTGATTTCTTGAGACATGCAATTATAAACAGGACAATCCTTGGCATCCTGTGAATTTAACGTTTCTGTTCATGAGTTTCAGGACTGACAACAAGGAGTACATGAATTTTTTACTTCATCATATTTTAATGTATATTTAAATCACATTTCAAGATCATTCAAAACTATGATTGAACTATCAACATTGATGTCTGGAATCACCCCACATCTCCAGTCAACAAATGCCTCCTTTTCTTTGTTCATCTTCTGGATACTCTCAACAGTCTTTATTATGGAGGTGGAGTAATAGTTTAAGCAGTTAAGAAAACAGGCTACTCTTCCAGAGCACCCAGGTTTTTCTGAGCAATCATAGGGTAGCTCACAAGCTTCTGTTACCCAAGTCCCAGAAGATTTGACACTTTCTGCTGCCTGCCATTCAGTGTATATTTTTGTCTTCCTACTTATGACTAGCTTGTCAAAATTTTTTACTATGAATTTCTAGTTTCATTGTCTTGGCTGATATAATAGTAGATGTTATTTCTATTTCTTATTTGATAAAACTTGATTTGTGATATGGGATGCAGTCTAATTTTGAGGAAGTTCCACAAGTTGAGAGAAATTCATATTGTTTCCTTTGGATGCAACATTTTGTGTACTCTGTAAAATCTGTTTGATACATGCTCCTATTTAACCCTTGGAGTCTCTGTTCTTTGTCCATTTTCTTTCCATGTGGCCTATCTAGATGAGAGTAGGTATAAACATCACCCATTCATGTTGCATTAGCACCTGTGTGATTTTTTTTATCTCCATTAGTATATGCTTCACAAAATTGAGAGCATCAAATTTTGATGCATACATCTTTGTTGTATCTTAATGAATTATTGATGAATTATTTTTGTAATTAATATCAAGTATCCTCCTTTATCTCTTTTTATGAGTTTGGTTTTATAGTTTTCTTTATTGCATATTGGAAGTGTTATTCCAGGTTATTTTCAGGAATTTTCCCATTTTTGATATACTGGCTTCAATCCCTTGACTCTCAGGCTATGGATGTCCGTACCAATATTTCTTGTACACAGCAGATAATTGCATTATTTGGTTTAAGATAAGCTATATATCAGTCTGTATTTCTGTTGATGAGTTGCAACAATTTACATTTAAGGTCATTATTTCCCAGATGTTTACTAAATACTGTGGTTTTATTGGTTGTTTTCTACTTGGATATGTTACTGGTTTTCCTGCTTTATTAATATTACGGGTTTGCTGACTATTGTGCTTTGCATTGTGGATTCCGTCACAGTTCTTCTATGTTAATATAGGCTTCTCCCGAATTTCATTCTTCCCTCTGCTCTTGCTATCATTATTGACACTATGCATAGTCTTTCTTTAAAGAGTGCTGGCCTCGGTGGGCATGGTTTGTCTTAATTTATACTTGCTCCAAAATGTTCTCCTTCCAGAATCAATTGTAAAGATTAATTTTCTGTTTACAGCAATATTGCTTGGAAGTTATTTACATTGAGTGCTTGATAAATGCCAAAACTTGTTTTCTTGACTTTTTAGTGCTGATGACAACAGTGGTTATGCTCTGATGTGTTACTTATGGAAGTGGACTGTTAGTGTTCCCTTGCAGCTTAAAAATGATTTGGATTTGTAATATATATATATATATATAAAATCACAGAGAAAGTCTTCTCTGATCATGTCTACTAAGGATTCTAGATGCCTCTCTCCTGTAAATGTCCATTTCTTTCTCTGTTTGGTAACTTAGCTGCTTTCCTGCAGTTGTTTATTTAAGTAGGATTTCTTTGGATGTCTTGTTTATCTCAGATTTTTTTCTACATGGTGGATTTTTTTAGGTTTGGCCTATTTGTCATATCCCAGAGTTCTTGCACATTATGCCAGTGCACATTTTTCCCAGCACTAATATTGAATGGCCTACCTCTCTTTTATCCTCAATAATTATTCTTTCATATAGTGTAGATTTCCACAGTGGTTCTTATTTGATTAATTTTATTTTCTAACATGTCTATTTGCTCATTTAATTCAAAGTCTCATTTCCCATGGTGAATGCTTCTTATTTCTGTTGTCCAGTTTTCTGATTTTCTCACAGGTTGTGCTGTTGTCATCCTCTGTTACTGGTCCCTCAGGTCTCAGGAATACTGTGCCTGCTTCTAACCACTTTCTGGGCATTGTTCATGTTAACAAAATCAACATGCATTTTTATCCATCTCAGTGTCTTTGACTTAAGTAGCTGCAGAGTTAACATGCTGAGATGCCTTAAAATCTGCCTAAAGCAGAGTCTCTGTCTTCATTTCTTTTAGAAAAAGGCACCACCAGAATCTCTATTCCCATTTTTTCTTAATTTTTAAATTTCATTTTTAAGGTAACCATATAAAATGTTGGATTTCATTATGACATTTTTATACAAATTTAACCTATTTATTCCAATATGTACCCCTTTCTAAAATCACTTTTTACAAAAGAGTTTAAAAAAAATTTACTTTTGTCTCTTACAAAAACATCACGCCCATAAACTAATGTGTCCCTTAACCCTTTTCAGAGATGCTTTTTTTTTTTTTTTTTTTTTTTTGCAATAGTGAGTAACATGAAGACCCACAATTGGTCAAAGTGCAAAGAACAAGAGACTCCACCGGAATCTTGCCAGCAAAATATGCCAGTGAAATGGTGGCACAAAGCTTGTTGGAGTAGCCAATCAATAATAAGATCCATTCAGCAAGGTGAAACCTGTAGTCGACAGTGCTTGGATTACCAAAAACTAGAGGCCAGAAAGCCCAGGGACCTTGAATAAAACTAAATACTACTGTTAAAAAATGTGTCAATAACATGGCTCTTAATGATATTCAGCTAGGCTGAATATCATTAAACTAGTACCTTGTTTAGCCATCATCAGAGAAGCTTTCTCCTACAGCAGATGGGACAAATACAGATGCCCACAGCCAGCTATTATGCAGAAATTCAGAGAACTTGAACTACTCAGACATAAATGGGATGTTGTCACTATTAACTTATTTTCCTCAGAGCTTGGGAATCCCATTCAAGAAGAGGCAGAATGAGTGTGTGAGCCCGGGTGGGAGGGGATCACACCAAAAAACCAAGACTCTCACCATCAGCCGGGTCAAAGCTCATATGACTTCATCCAGATGAGGCAACATGCTCATGGCCTGCATGGGTCTGAACCAATGTCTTATCCCAAATTTTATGAGTTCCAGCTAATTGTTTCTGTGAGATTCTTGAATGTGAGATTAAGGGATCTCTGATTCTGTGTGCCTTCTCTTGGGCTCCTTTTCTTCTGCTTATCTTCTGTGTCCATTTCCTATGTGACAGTTTTGTTTTATCTTATATTTTATTTCATTATACTTTATTGTTATCACTTAGAAGCCTGTTTGTCCTCTAATGAGAGACACAAAAAGAATGGGTTTGGGTGAGAGGAGACATGAGGCAGACCTGGGAGGAGCAGAGAGAGGGGGGAAATGTCATCAGGTTATGTTATTTGGGACAGAAATCTATTTTCAGTAAAATTTATGTAAGTACTGGAAAGTCAACCATGTTCCAATGGAAGACCATACATCCAAGAACATATGAGCATCACAAAGGAGACTCCCACCCAGACAAACAAACAAACAACCAACAACCAAAAAGAACACCATGTTGGATAGATAGTGACATGAGAGTGAGCCTTTGAGAAGGGGACAGGGGACATGGCAAAAATACATTTTACAAAACTCTCAAAGAACTACCAACAGTACATGTTAAAAACAAAACCACATACGTATTCATTATCTTGAGGAAATATCATTAAGATGATCTTCTAAAGATCATAACCACAACATATGTATTTGCCTGATATGAAGTTCAGAAAGAAAGAAATATTCATATAAATCTGAGGTATTGGAAGAAGTAAAACATTCTCAGCATATGATCTCCTTCATTGGTCTTCTTCCATGACAGTGTGTATAAAACATTCATGTGGGTTATTTATGGGATCCTCTCAAGGTAGCCACACTGATCCTATCACATGATGAAATTATTACACTCCCTTTCAACAATATAATCTAAATTCATTTTGTAGGTGTCTAAGTTGAAATGCATATGAAGGGAGAAAGTGTTGTATTTGCGATTGTCAAAAAATATGAATGAACAAAAGTCTATGAGAAAATAAAGATACATTCATCTGCCTGGTTCTGTCAACCAATTTCCTACTCTGTCAGCATTCTTGACCTAGCTTTCTAGTATACTGTTAATTAAAATTTGTGATATATATTCTTATGTCACCCCCAAATCATGTGGCTTTATGATATATGGAAATTTTGGACTAGGGCTGAATTATTCACAATGTGAAAGGCATCAGTATTGAATCGTTTTCATGGAAAAAAATATCTTTACCAGTTTGTCCATGGAAACATGGGGGATGAAATCCTCTAGTCAGCAGTCATTTCTAGCTTTTTCCATGTTGTATATTAGAAAAGTGTCTTTTAATGTCTCTGGCAGTGAATGCCTGTCATCTGAGGAGAACATGGTAATTTGCTGGGATTTTGGTCAACCTTGCCACATGAAGTGATAATATTAATGTAAATGGGGAATGTCACCAAAATTTTCATGTTGTTAAAGACTCAGAAATGGTGATAGAATACAGGTGACAAGTTATAATGTTTTTATTATGTTAATGAGTTCATCAACTGTTAAAACTTTGACTATTCTTGTCTACCAAATTCTTTCACAATGATTTTGAATTTGCATTTTGCATATGCAATGCTCCTCTTAAATTCTTAATTTCTAGGGTTAAGAAAAATTAAATGTACACACACACACACACACACACACACACACACACATATATGCGTATGCTTGCAGGGACATGCACAAGGACATGCCCCTACACATATGTATAAGCACACTTAAAAGCACATACACATATAAACATAAACATATGAACAAGTATATTAACACATGCACATGTATGTATATACTTGTGTTCATATATATACATATAAATGAACTCAATAATTATACATACACATACACACAAACACAGACACATATACCCTATGCAAAGCACTACAGGGAAGTAACCAGTGCCAAGAGTAGAAGGACAGTGTTCTTTAATGTAACAGTTTTATAAATGTTCTGTGTGAAGTGATGAATTTCAAAACAGTATTTTTAGTAATTTTTAGATAACAGGAGATTGCTGAGTTTCCCCCAAATAAATTCAGCTTTTTCTCTCCTGTGAAATCATCTTTGTTAAATCAGATGAACTAAATTGTGAGAAACTTGACTCTTAAACTTTAGTGTATAAATAATATGCTAAGGAAGCAACTGAGCTTTGGATTAATGATATAAATGGGATCTAAATAACCAACTTTATTAATATTTTCTGGGAGAACAGTTTTATATGAAAGTTTTTCTAAGTTATTCCACAAAGAAATTTTTATCAATCATTGCAATTTATTGGGTATGTAGAATGTTCTTTGCTCCACATATAACTAAGTTCTCTACAATAAAACTGAGAAGTAAGCATTAAACCTCCCTTTGTGATTTGAGATCGAATTCCACGTAATGTCCTGACTGATATAGAACTTACTGGTTAATCCAAGCAGGGCTTAATCTCAGGAGTCTGCTGCCTCAGCTGCCAAGTGCTAAAATCACAGGCTTGCATAAGCATGTCTGGTTTTATCACTTACACATAAAAACACTGATGTTCAAAGGAGGTTTAGCTACTTTATAAAACTGAAAGATTAATCTTAACCTTTTACCAAGTCATGTTTCTTTAACAAATAACTCCTTGTAGGTGAACCATATATAGTAGATTGCTATATGTCTGGAAATATATGGACAGTACAAGTTAGACATGGTGGATGGAAATTAAAAGGATATAATGTTGGGTGGGTGTATATAGAAGGAAAATTGGGTCTGGAAAAATTGGAGAAATTGGGATAAATTTGGTCAAAACACGTATGAAATTCTTAAAGAACTAAAGAAAATAGTAGATCAGCATCACAAGGAATTGCTCTGTGGGGAGAGCTGCTAACAGTTAAGTCTAGGTGTGGGTGAATGCACGGATATATACCACACTGTAAAAAGAGCTTAATTGATTACAAACATATAATAGAGACAAAGTCACAGTATGAGGAGCTATGTCTTTCTGAAGACATTAATTAACCTCATGGATACATTCGTACATTATTGAGAAGCATTTCTAGACTTTCTTAACCTAGTGCCAATTCAAATGAGTTATCTCCTTGGAAACTGAAAAACATTGGCAAGTACTTACAATAAGGTATTTTCTATAAATGATAGTGTGCTTACTGATGACAAATATTTAACTTCTCTTGAAGTAGTTATATAATTATATGATATATATTTATTTAATTTTGACATCATTATAAGTATGTCTTGCTAATTCTTTGCAGTATTTTAAGGGGTGAAAGTATTATGTCTGCATTTTTTCACAAATATTCTGTGCTTGCATGTAAAGTGAATACCAAGAGATTCTGTTCTCATTATATTTATGATTTTTTCATCCTTCAAACAACAGAATTCTGCTTGTGTTGCCACATGACATAAATATTATGTCAGTCAGAGTTTAAAATGGTATCTATATGAAAGTCAGATAGAATTCATTGTTAATACTTGGTTATTTAGAGTATTTTATACATATAGATTATACTAAATATTATTCATGGCAAAATTAACAATACTAATTTTGTGACTATAGTCTAACAGTAAGATTAGAATTTTTTCAACATTTTTATTGTATTTTCTCTGCATTTACATTTAGCTATTATTCTTTTCCCACAATCTTATGTCCCTATTCCTCCCTATTCCACCCATTGCCTCCATGAAGGCACTTCCACTCCCAACCATCCTCTTCCACCTCAGCAGCTTGGTATTCCCCTACACTGGGAAAATATGCCTTCACTGGACCAAAGGCCTCTCCCCCATTGATAGCAGACAATGCTATCCTCTACTACATAAAAACCTGGGACCATGGGTCTTTCCATGCAAACTCATTGGTTGGTGCTTTAGTCCCTGGGAGCTGGGGTGTGCTTGGTTAGTTGATATTTTTTTTCTTCCCATAGGGTTGCAGATGCTTTCAGCTTATCCAGTCCTTTCTCTAGCTCTTTCACTGAAGTTTCTGTGTTCAGTCTGAGGATGCAAGCATCTTTCTCTGTATCAGAATGGCTCTGGCAGAGGCTCTGAGAAGGCATCCATATCAGATTCTTGCCAGTAAGCACTCCTTGGCATTAGCAATAGTGCTTGGAGTTATTGGGTGAATATGAGGTATATCCCCAGGTGAGGCAGTCTCTTGTTGATCTTTTCTCCAATCCCTGCTCCTCTATTTGTTTCTTTATTTGCTCCCATGGAAGTTTTGTTCTTCCTTCTGAGAAAGACTGCGGCATCCACCTTGTGGTCTTCCTTCTCTTTGAGCTTCATAAGTTCTGTGGATGATTGCTTGGGTATTCTCAGCTTTCTTGGGATAGTATCTGCTTATAAATGAGTATATACCATGAGTGTTCTTTAGTGACCGAGTTACCTCACTCAGGATGATAGCTTCAAGTTCGATCTATTTGCTTAGGAATTTCATGAAGTCATTGTTTTATAATATCTGAGTAGTATTCCATTGTGTATATGTACCAAAATTTCTCTATTTTTTTCTCTGTTGAAGGACATCTTGGTTCTTTTCATGCTTTGAACATGGTTGAGCATGTGTCCTTGTTATATGTTAAAGCATATTTTGGGTTTTTCCCAGGAGTGTTATAGCTGGATCATCAGGTAGTATTATGTCCAATTTCCTGAGGAACAGCCAGAGTGATTTCCAGAGTGGTTGCACCAATTTATAATTTCACCAACAATGGAGGAGTGTTACTCTTACTCCACATCTTTGCCAGCATCTGCTGTCACCTGGGTTTTTTAGCTTAGCCATTCTGAGTGGTGTGAGGTTGAATCTTAGGGTTGTTATGATTTGAATTTCCCTGATGACTAGGGATGTTTAACATTTCTTTAGTTGCTTCTCAGCCATTAAATTTTCCTCAGTTGAGAATTCTTTGTTTATCTCTGTACCTCATATTTAATAAAATTATTTGATTCTCTAGAGTCTAACTTCTTGAGTTCTTTGTATATATTAGATACTAGTCTTCTATCAGATGTAGGACTGGTCAAGATCTTTGCCAAATCTTTTGGTTACCACTTTTTTTCCTTTTGAGAGTGTTCTTTGCAGTTTCATGAGGTCTTATTTGTAGATTCTTGATCTTAGAGCATAAGCCAGTGGTGTTCTGTTCAGGAAATTTTACCCTGTGCTTTTGTGTTCTAAGCTCTTCTACCTTTCTGTTCTAAAAGTTTCAGTGTACCTGGGTTTATGTGGAGGTCTTTGATCCACTTGCACTTGAGCTATGTATTAGGAGACAAGAAAGAATTGAATTGCATTCTTCTGAATGCTGACTTCCAATTTAATTATCACTGTTTGTTGAAAAAGCTTCCTTTTTTTTTTACATTGAATATTTTCAGCTCCTTTGTCAAAGATCAAGTGACCATTGATGTATGGGTTCACTTCTGGGTCTTCAATTCTATTCCATTGGTCTATCGCTATACCAATACCATGCAATTTTTATCACAATTTGCCTGTAATACAGCTTGAGGTCAGAGATGGTGATTTCCGAGGTAGGTTTTTAATGGTGAGAATGGTTTTTGCTATCCTGGTTTTTTTTTTTTTTTTTTTTTTTTATTTCAAGTTGCTCTTTCTAACTCGATGAATAATTGAGTTGGAATTTTGATGGGGATTGCATTGAATCTGTAGATTGCTTTAGGAAAGATGGCCATTTTTACTATGTTGATCATTCCAATCTATGAGCATGGGAGATCTTCTACATTCTGTTGTATTTTTCAATTTTCTTCTTCAGAGACTTTAAAGTCCTTGTCATACAGATTTTTCACTTGCTTGGTTATGGTCACACCAAGGTATTTTATATCCTTTGTAACTATTGTGAAGGGTGTAGATTATCTAATTTCATTCTTAGCATGTTTATTCTTTGAGTAGAGGAAGGCTACTAATTTGTTTAGGTTAATTTAATATACAGACACTTTGCTGATATTGTTTGTCAGATGTAAAAGTTCTCTGGTGGAATTTTTGGTGCTACTTAATATGTGATCATATAATCTTCAAATACTTATATTTTCACTTCTTCCTTTCCAATTTGTAAACCTCCTTGGATTTTTTTTTTTTTGTTGTTGTTGTTGTTGTTTTGCTCTGGCTAGTACTTCCAGTACTGTATTGAATAGGTAAGGAGAGAGTGGGCAGAATTGTCTAGTTCCAGATTTTAATGGGATTTCATCAAGTTTCTCACCATTTACTTTGATGCTGGCTACTAGTTTGCTGTATATTGCTTTTACTGTATTTAAGTATGAGTCTTGAATTTCTGATCTTTTCAAGACTTTTACCATAAAGTTGTGATGAATTTTGTCAAAATCTTTCTCAGCATCTGATAAGATGATCGTATATTTTTTTGAGTTTTTTTATATAGTGGATTACATTGATGAATTTCTGTTTATGGAACCAATCTTTTGCATCCCTGGGATGAAGCCTACTTTATCATGATGAATGATAATTTTGATGAGTTCTTGGATTTGGTTTGAAAGAATTTTATCGAGTATTTTAGCATCATTTTTTTTATGAGAAAAATTGGTCTAAAGTTTCCTTTCTTTATAGAGTCTTTTGTGGTGTGAAATGGGCATAATTATGGCTCTGAAGAATGATTATGTTAGTATTCTCTGTGTCTCTATTTTCTGCAATAGTTTGGAGAAAATCTGAGGTGAAAAATCAATGAAGCATAATGAAAATGTCAAAATACTAAATGTCTTATTTCATTCTAACATAATTCTTGGTAACAAACTTTGGAAATAATATAACTACCCATGAATATTATATTAATTGGAATAATTATGCTACATACATACATACAATAGAACTGCCAGTAAGCAACAAAATTGCATTAAGTGCCATTGAAATAAAAATATCAGTATATAAAAATTAGGATAATAATTTTTTGGTATGTGAGAAATATTTTGGTGTCACATGATCTACAAAAATAGAACATCCTGTTGGCCTCTGCTTTATACAACATATATGTTTTTCACATGTTGATATTTCCATAAAGTAAAGCTTTTATAATGAGCACAATGCTACAGGATTGAATTCGAGGGAGGGAATGTATTGATAAGAAAAAAACTATCCTGTGAAATAGGCAACTCTCTTTCTTCCATTTTTTCCCCTTCCTATCAATAGTTTAAAAGATTCATACATGAAGTTCAAACACAAACAATAAAAATCCTCTAATAACAAAGAAATAGGTAATATGATATTGTATGCCCCATAAAGAAACAAAAGTTACAGAAGACATATTTTTAATAAAATTACACATTTCCTTCTCTGTTTACTCCATGAGTTCTTGGGATTATACTTCCAATGCTTCCACTGAAAATGTTTCAGTAAACAGTACAAGTATTTGCCACAGTAGACAGCATGCTTTGACATTGTCTTGTGATAGTTATCTGATGAAACTTCTATTAAAAGTCTGTAAATATTCAAGAACCCAGTCTCAGATATAATCAGGCACTGTATCTTCCCTTAAAGAATACAGAGTTGACTTTCTGAGAAATTCAAACCTTAGGTCAATGCCTTGTGATGTAGCTATGTTTCTAACAATCTTACAATATGAAGGACTCATACTGATTTAAAATATATATCCTTCGTTTCACTTTATTACCTGTTTTATTATATATCTTATAAATAATGATTGCACTATAAATGGCAATTTAAGAGTTAAGTTTACAAAATATCACCTTAAAGAAATGTTAGAGTCGATATTTCTGATGTGCTCAGATCATAAATCACTTATTCAATCCACAATATGTACGGTTATAGACTCCTAGCTGAACAACAAAGATAAACTGAAAACAAATAATACCATTACCTGAAACCATGGAACTCGGTATTTGTGAATAAATAGGAGACATGAGGCACTCAGATCATCTGTCACCAGTAACAGTGGAGATCCAGGGACACAGTCCTGGTGAGAAGGTGTTCCTACTAGCCGGGGTGCACAGAGATCTCTGCAGAGAGATCTCTGCCAAGCATGTGGAAAGTGTGCCCCCCCCAGCTTGGTTCAGGGAACCAGAAACCCGGAATCAGGCTATTCCCTGCCGGAGGACTATGAGTGCAGAATGGACACTCAGACCGTCCACCACTAGGAACAGCAGAGAACCAAGGATACAGGCTTGGTGAGAAGGCGTTCCGAGTAGCCGGAGATTGGGGATCAGGAGATCCAGGGACACAGGCCAGGTACAAGGGAGAGGCAAGAACCAATCAGTGACAACAAGATCACATATAATCACAGACAACAAGATGGCAAAAGGAAAGCGAAAGAACATACCCCAGAGAAACCAAGACAATCTGGCAACACCAGAACCCAGCTCTTCCATCACAGCAAACAGCAGAATTCCAAAAACTCCAGAAAAAGAAGACTTAGACCTGAAATCATTCCTCAAGATGATGATAGAGATACTTAAACAAGAATGGGAGGAAAAGCATAAAGAATTAGAAGCTTTTAAAGACGAAACAAGGAAAACACTAAAAGAACACAAAGAACTAAAGGAAAACAGAACCAAAGAGATGAAGGAATGGAAGAAGGAATTTAAAACGGAAATGGACACAATAAAGAAAACACTAAAAGAGACAACCCTAGAGGTAGAAAACCTAAAAAAGAAATCAGGAAAATGATGCAAGCATTTCCAACATATTACAAGAGATGGAAGAGAGAATCTCAGGGGCCGAAGACAACATTGAAAACATAGACAAAATAGTCAGAGAAGATGCAAAAACCAAAAATCTCCTAACCCAAAATGTCCAGTAAATCCAGGACACAATGAGAAAACCAAACGTAAGGATAATAGAAATAGAAGAGGGCAAAAATATCAACTAAGGGGCACAGGAAATATCTTCAACCAAATTGTACAAGAAAACTTCCCTACCCTTAAAAATGAGATGACCATGAGCATAAAACAAACCTACCAAACTCCAAATAGGTTGGACCAGAAAAGAAATTTCTCCTGACACATAATAGTCAAAATGCCAAGTGCCCAAAGCAAAGAAAAAATATTAAAAAGCAGTAAGGGAAAAAGGCCATGTAACATATAAAGGCAGACCAATCAGAATCACACCCTACTTCTTAATAGAGACTATTAAAGCTAGAAGAGCCTGGACAGACACCATGCACACCCTATAAGAGCACAGGTACCAGGCAAAGCTGCTATACCCAGCAAAACTCTTAATCACCATAGATGGAGAGACTAAGATATTTCAAGACAAAACTAAACTTACACAATGTCTAAAAACAAACCCAGCAATACAATGAATTATAGGGGGAATCCCAATACAACAGGAGGAACTACATCCTAATAAAAAGAAGAAAACTCCTAAGCAAGAAAACCAAAACAAGAAAGACATACTGGCACAATTCAACCTCCAAAAGCAAAAAATAGCAGGAAATAGCAACCATTATTTCTTGATATCTGTTAACATAAATGGACTCAGTTTCCCAATTAAAAATATAGGCTATCAGGCTGGATACATAAACAAAACTCAGCATTTTTCTGCATACAGAAAACTCATCTCAGAGACAAAGATAAATAAAATCTCAGAGTAAAAGGTTGGGAAAAAAACCTTCCAATCAAATGGCCCCAAGAAGCAAGCTGGAATGGCCATTCTAATATTGAATAAAGTACATTTTAAACCAAACTTATCAAAAAAAGATAAGGAAGGACACTTTTTACTCATTACAGAAGAAATTTGTTAACAGGAACTCTCAATCCTTATCACATATGCCCCAAATACAAAAGCAACAATATTGATAAAAGAAACCCTACTAAAGCTCAAGAAATACATTGTGCCCCAAACAATGATAGTGGGAGACCTCAATACCCCACTCTCACCAATGAACAGATCATGGAAACAAAAACTGAGCAAAGACAGTGTAAAACTAGCAGAGGTTTTGACCAACTGGAATTAATAGTTAACTACAGAACATATTATCCTAAAACAAAAGAATTTTCCTTCTTCTCAGCACCTCATGACAACGTCTCGAAAGTTGACCACATGATTGGTCACAAAACGAGCCTCAATAGATATAAGAAGTTTGAAATACTTTCATGCATCCCTTCACATCACCATGGTCTAAGGCTGGTCTTTAATAACAACAAAGACAACAAAAAGCCCATATACACATGGAAACTAAACAATGCTCTTTTAAATGATAGCAGGGTCAAAGAAGAATAAAGAAAGAAATTAAGGATTTTCTAGAATTCAATGAAAATGAAAACACAACATACCCAAACCTATGGGATGCAATGAAAGCAGTACTGAGAGGAAAACTCATAGTGCTGAGTGCTTCCAAAAAGAAACTGGAGAGAGCTCACATCAGCAACTTGACAGCACAGCTGAAAGTTCTAGAACAAAAAAAATCAGATACACCCAAGAGGAGTAGACGACAAGAAATAATCAAACTTAGAGCAGAAATAGACCAAATAGAAACAAAAAGAACCATTCAAAGAATCAACAAAACCAAGAGCTGTTTCTTTGAGAAAATTAACAAGATTGATAAACCCTTAGCCAGAGTAACTTTAGGGCAAAGAGAGAGTATCCAAATTAACAAAATCAGAAATGAAATTGGAGACATAATTACTGAAACTGAGGAAATTCAAGAAATCATCAGATCCTACTATAAAAGCCTGTACTCAACAAGGCTGGAAAATCTGGAGGAAATGGATGAATCTTAGACAGATACCAGATACTAAAGTTAACTCGGACCAGGCAAATCATCTAAATAATCCCATAAGACCTAAAGATATAGAAGCAGTCGCTAAAAGCCTCCCAACAAAAAGAAATCCAGGTCCAGATGGGTTCAGTGCAGAATTTTATCAGGCATTAATGGTGACATAATACCAATACTCTCCAAACTATTCCACAAAATAGAATCAGATGGAACACTGCCTAAATCATTTTTGAGGCTACAATAACCCTCATTCCTAAATCACACAAAGATCCTACAAGGAAAGAAAACTTCAGAACAATCTCACTTATGAACATTGATGTAAAAATACTCCACAAAATCCTTGCAAACTGATTCCAAGAACACATCAAAATGATCATTCACCATGATCAAATTGGCTTTATCCCTGGGATTCAGGGATTGTTTAATATACGGAAATCCATTAATGTAATCCACCATATAAACAAACTCAAAGAAAAAAACCATATGGTCATCTCACTAGATGCTGAGAAAGCATTTGACCAAATTCAACACCCCTTCATGTTAAAAGTCTTGGAAATCCAAGGCCCATACCTAAACATAATAAAAGCAAGATACAGCAAACCAACAGCCAACATCAAATTTAATGGTGGGAAACTTGAAGCAATCCCACTAAAATCAGGGACTCGACAATGCAGCCCACTTTCCCCCTACCTATTCAACATAGTACTGGAAGTCTTATCCAGAGCAATTAGATATGTCCTTCAGTAGATGAATGGATACAAAAATTGTGGTGCGTTTACACAAGGGAGTACTACTTAGCTATCAGAAAAAAAAAATAACCTCATGAAATTCTTAAGAATATAAATGCATCTAGAGAATATCATCCTGAGCAAGATAACGCAATCACAAAAGAACAGACATAATATGCAGTCACTGATAATTGGATACTAACCCTAGAAAGCTCTGAACACCCCACAATAAACTTATAGACTATGTGAAGTTCAAGAAAAAAGAAGAAAAAAAACCCATTATGTTTACTACTTACACACCAAGAAAACCTTGACTAATTTCAGGTTACATCCTGTTTTACATGTACTTTATGCTCATTGTGACTAGTAAGATATTAATGCATACTATCAAACCTTATTTAAAAAAAGCCAAGCAATGACAAAAATGTATTTATGTACTTTTATGCAAAAATGCTTAAAATTTGTACATTTATCTTTGTTTTTTTTTAAATTATTTTCTTCAATAAAAAAGGGACATGAAATGATTTTACATATAGAAGCTATAAGTCATGGATACATAAATTTCCTATGTAGCAGATACATACAATACTACTGCTACAATCTGTGAAGAAGGTATCTTTATCCACTGGGTCATGAAAAATGATTTTCAATTTTTGATTAGTGTTGCCCTTGTCCATAGATAATAGATAGTCAGATTCAACTAAGCAAAGCACTCAAATAACATAAACATAATTCAACCAACTGACACTTAACAGAAATATATTCTAAAACAGTGTTTAAAAAACCTAATATTGTGAACTTTTGAGGTCTGTAGATATGTCATAGAGACATGTATTTTGGTAAAAATAAAGTTAATTACTTACAATGTTTTATTAAGTTAATATAAAATTATATTTAATATTAAGACATTAAATATGGAAAACACCAATCAAGAAGACATCAGTGGTTCTTCTGCTCTGTTATTAGTTGATATATTTAGGACCATGAACAAAGGTTTAGGCTCTTTTAATTAGAATGTTAGCATGCCTCAAAGTTAAATTTATCAGTTGTAGCTAAGAAATTCCAACTTGTGTGGTGCAAAAGTTTTTGTTTGAAAAATCAGTGATCTCATTGAATTATTTAAAGTATCATAGGGACATAATTATGACTACTTTTATATTTTATTTATTCACAAATATGAAGTTCCACAGTTCCAAGAAATAATATTAATTGTTGTATTACTTTGTTGTTCATCCAATAGTCTTTAGCAGTACACATTGTTGATCGAATAAATGATTCATGCAGTACCCTGCTAAGAGAAGTCTCTAGAGTGGGAAAATAAAAAACCAAAATCCCAATGCCACACAACAAAAACAACAAACAATAAATAAGAAAGTTGGTAAAATTTGTTTTCTAGAATGTCAGGAATGGAACTCCAAAGATAGATAAGGCTCATTTAGTTGTAATAATTCCAACAAAAGCTTTTAAAAAGTTCTGATAAATTCTTCAAAAAATATATTTGCATCTTAATTTATAAGTTCAGAGACACTAAAGACTAACACCATTAAGATATAAATTCTCAACAATTTATCTGTGTAAAGTGAAAGCACTCTCAATTTTGGCAGTATAAATGCAAAAAATAAATAAGATGTGTGGCAGTGTATCATGTTCATAATAAACCCTCTGCATGTTTGTGAGACCAGGAGGGCTGCATGACCTCTGCTCATGCCATCTGAAGGTTTGTTGGAGATGATTGCCACTGTAGAAGAGGAATTGATGACTTGACCACCCTAGTGCTTTTCTCCACAGGGGTTAAACACGATATACACCAGAATGTCCAAGAGAAAAATAACCCAATATGGCAAAGCACAGGACACTGAAATCATTACACAGATCTAAATACTAGAAATAATCTAGACCTAATTAGTCACCTGTCAAAAACTCACATTTACTGTCCAATAAATGCTTGTCTTTTTATCTTAAAAATGAAAAGATAATATTAATATATGCATTCTCTTTCTATTAATATACATGAGACTATTTGACCTCAAGTTAGAGAAATTCAAACAGAGCTAACAAGTGACTGTGTTATATTTTCTGATACAGGACATAAAAGATTTAGGGTAATGGAGAAAGGGGTATTTGTTGAACTAATCAAGGCTTCAAGTACCTGTATTAAATTTTGAGAACACTGGTGCTTGTTGTTCTGAGGGAACTCTATACCACACTCCCAAATTACCTCACCAAATATACACAGGCACACCCACTCACACAAAGGCAAGCACACACATACTCTCATACACACACACACAATGCTCTTGAAATTAGTTTTCTGCTTTCAACCAGTAAAATATTTTCATGGAGTAAATATAAGGGCACCAATCTTGAATTGATAGGTTTATTTTATCAATTATTGCACGTCAAACAAAATAGTTAGCTTATTTTTGTATTCTGCTGAACTACCCACACATTTCCAAAGCAGTGTTTTATTCAAATATTCAGAAAATAATGTTTATTCCGGAATCAATTGCTATGCTTTTTCTACATATTTACTTCAAATAGTATATAGCACTAATCAATATATCTTAACATCCATATGTAGCATTGTACTTTATTCCTTAAAATTGTTTTTTTATTCAAATGTATTATGTGGCTCATCATTCTGTTGAATTTCACTATATGTCATGATTCAATTTTTAAAAAATCACATTTTATTTATATACTCAATGTTAAGCAAACATTACAGTTAACCATTTTTCCTGTTAAATATCTTTTTCCCCCTGGATGTCATACATAATATTTCTTTCCCTATCCTCTTATACATTGCAAATACCCATGTGTACATTTGCAGAATGTTGTGCAAGATTATATCTGAAGAACTAAATTTTTCCAAAGGGAGTAAATATCCCAACCAAACTAGGTATTAGAAAGTATTTCATGTTTTTAATTGTCATGACTACTTCCAAATTGTTCTCAAAGTAAGTATACCAATATAATTATTTTATTTTCTTAACTTCCCAGAATTAATATTTTAAAACAGAACAATCTTTTAAATCTCATGAGCTTATAAAGTATATTTAAATGTGAGTTAATGTATTACTAAAGAGCTGGAATATTCTTATGTTATTTTTCTCTTGTTTGTACAATCTTCATTGGTACATTTTATATTTAATCGGACACTAACTTTCTTATATTAATAGGTTTTTTTTTTATTCTAGAGATTGTTATTTTTGTTTAATGTTTGTATTGGCCATGTCTTTTAACATTGTTTCATGTCTTTAACATTGTTTCATTTTTATGACTTCCTTATAAACCTTAATGACTATAATCAAATTATTAAAATATTTACCATGTGATTTGTGCTTCCTGTGCCTTGTAGCTAGATCATGAGTAAAGCTTTCTAGAGTTGTTCAATATAATTTTCAAAGAGAAAACTAAAATCTTATTATTATGGTAGAATTTTTTTCCATAAAATAGATTTGTGTACATGATATGGGTTAGAAGATCTATGTTATGTATCTCCATATGGGTTTAAATTAGCATACTGCTCAAGGTGAGACCAAAGCATGAAGTAAGGATTCCAATATAGTTAACAATATATTTATCAAGCAAAGAAAATTACATTTTATCGCAATGCCAATAGAAAACAACACACAATGTAAACAAAAGAGTGATTTTTAGGATAGATAAATAAGGGGAGGGAGGGAGGAGAGTAGGGAAGGGCACAGACAGCAGATGATGGCACACAGTTGTGTAGTATTAGGTCCCAGGTATCAGTGGTCTAACCAAGTGCAGAAGTGGCTGTTAACACTATTGCATGGAGGTTTACAGGTGTCTAGAGTTGCTTTGAAGACATTGGGCCTTTCATCATCTTTGATAACATTTATTTGTATATATATATGTTTCATAAAAATAGAACTTTCTCTAAAACAGCTAGAAGTATCTTCTGAAGAACATTTGCATCATTAGAATCCAATCTCTGTCTATGGAATCTGCTCAGGATCAGATGTAAAACAAAAAATTAAGGAAATATTGAAGTGAAATAGACACAATAAAAGCATCTATAAGGAACATGTTATGATTTTACTTTTCTCTCTATTCTAAAATATCTAGCTAGTGCAAACTACTGTCAAATTCAATAGGAAGCAGGACATACCCTAACCTTAATTCTAATCCCAACCTTAACTTTTCTAACCCTAACCATAGATCTAGTTGGTGATATTTACATAGATCCATCTTGGATTAAAGAAGCTGATGAAGAGGCTTGCAGATGTCTAGAGATGTCCAAGAGCATGTCCTCCCTAACCATGGTAATGTGGACAGAATCCATATTTATGCAGTAGTATAGGCACAACTCCGGGCACGATCTGATTCTGCTTATGGTCAGAATCCTTCCTGCATGACATCTTTATACCCAAACTGAAACTTTTCTATATTTATTTTTGTAGCATACAGACACCAAAGTTGTCCTGTAGTCTTTACACAGTTTAACTAATACTTTTTTGTTTTGTGTTCTATTGATTACTTTAGCTATGTTTGACATTTGTAATGGTTTGAATGAAAACATGCCCCCCCATAGGCTCATAGATTTGGTCACCAGAAAGTGGCACTACTAGAAAGAGTTAGGAAGTGTAACATTTGGAGGAAGTGCGTTACTGGGGTTGGACTTCTTGGTTTTTAAAAGTCCCTGTCAGCCTCAGTGGTTCTCTTCCTGCTGTCTGTAGACCTCGACATAGAGCTCTCACTTACTGTGCTAGCACCATGTCTGCCTGTATACCACCATTCACTGTATCATGATAGCAATAAACTAAACCCCTGAAATTCTAAGTAAGCCCAAATCAATGCTTTCCTCCAGAAGCATTGTTGTGGTCATGGTGTCTCTTCACAGCTATAGAACTCTAAGACATTCTATACTATAGATTAGGTACATGGTGATTTGTTTTCCTAACACAATGTCTTCACCTCAGGGACTGAACTTTTGCTGAACCTTTGTACTTAGTTAACAATATACCTTTAGATCACTTTAGACTGTGTACTTAACCTGCTGTCTTACTGCGTAATCAGCCTGTTTTAATTTAACCTGCATTTAAGAGAGCTATGTAACCAATCTTATTATGCCTCAGCTTTCCCATTTAAGCAACTTTTAAAACATACATTAAATGTACAATTTTAATCTTATACTTTGTTCTCTTCCATATCCTTTGTCCAGAATAATATGGGTATATATGTATTCTGGTAATCATTTGTTGAAAGTTACTTGAGTCAGAATGATATTTTCTAGTTCCATCTATTTGTCTGCATATTTTCTTGCTTTTAGTAGTTAAGAAGTATGCCATAGGTTTATTGCAACCTTAAGCATAACACATATTTACCACAAATGTTGGAATCAGCATGTAAATATGAATTGACAACACATGGTTCCAGTTTTGTTTACTATTCTGGGTTCTTTCCAATCATTGAAGTATCTAATAATGAAGCATCCTTTTTTCTTTCTTTCTTTCTTTCGTTCTTCTTTATTTCCTACCTTCCTTCATTTCCTTATTAATTTTCTCATTTTTCATCCCTATCACATTCCCTCTCTTCCCTGCCCACTCTCACAGGTCTCTCTGCCCATTTCTCTCTCCCCTTCTTCCTTGAGAAGGGACATGCTCTCTTAGGTACCAGTCCACGCAGTACCTCAAGTCACTACAGGACTAGGTACATCCTCTCCCACTGAGGCCTGCCAAGGCACTCCAGTTAGAGGAATGGGATCCACTGGCAGGCAATGGAGTCAGGGTCAAATTCAAATAAATATTAAGTTCCAAGTCTGTCACATAGGTGTAGGGGACCTAGGTACAGCCTCTGTGTGCTCTTTGATTGCTGGTTCAATCTCTGATCGTCCCCAAGGCTCTAGGTTAGTTGATTCTGTTTGTTTTCTTGTGAAGTCTGCATCTTCTCTAAGATCCTCAATCCGTTCCCAAATATTCCACAAGACGTTATCTCATGTTTGGCTGTGTGTTTCTATATCTCTGTCAGTCATCTTCTGGTAGAGCATCTCAGAGGACATTTGTGCTAGACTCTGTCTGAAAGTATGAGAGAGCATCATTAATAGTGTCAGGGATTGGTTCTTGCCCATGGGATGTATCTCTCAAGATTGGTGAGTCATTAGTTGGCCATTCCTCCAGTCTTTGCTCCATTTTTGTCCCTACACACATCTAGTGGTTAGGATACATTGAAGGGTTTGCCAGTGGGTTTGTGTCCTTATCTCTCAACTGAGAGTCCTGCCTACTGAAAGGAAGTAGCTGTTTCAGAATCTATATCCCCCCCATTGCTAGTAATCCTATATAAATTAACCCTAAGAGTCTCCCTGAAGCTTCCAACTGGCACTCAGCATGCAAAAGAATGAAAATAGACCCGTTCTTATATCCTTTTACAAAGCTCAAGTGTAAGTTGATCAAAGATCTCCACCTTAAACCAGACACACTGAATATATTACATGAGAAAGTAGGGAAAACCTTAGAACACATAGGTACAGGAGAAAATTTCCTGAACAAAACACCAATGGCTCAAGCTCTAAGGTCAAAGATTAACAAATGGGAATTAATGAGATTGCAGTTTCTGTAAGGCTAAGGACATTGTCAAGAAAACAAAATGGCAACCAACAGAATGGGAAAAGATCTTTACCAACTCCACATCAGATAGAGGCCTAATATCCAAGGTATACAATAAACTCAAAAAGCTAGACACCAGAGAATCAAATAACCCTATTAAAAAATGGGGTACAGGGCTAAACAAAACATTCTCAGTTGAGGAATATCAAATGGCTGAGAAATATCTGAGGAAGTGCTCCACATCCATAGCCATCAGGGAAATGCAAATCAAAACAACCCTGAGATTCCACCTCACACCAGTCAGATTGGCCAAGATCCAAAACTCAGATGACAACAGATGCTGGCAAGGTTGCGGAGAAAGAGGAACCCTTCTCCACTGTTGGTGTGGTTGCAAACTAATACAACCACTCTGGAAATCAGTCTGGCGATACCTCAAAAAATTGAACATAATACTACCTGAAGACCCAGCTATTCCACTTCTGGGCATATACCCAGAGACACCTTAGTACACAACAAAGATATATGCACCACAATGTTCATAGCAGCTCTATTTATAATAGCCAGAAGTTGGAAAGAACCCAGATGTCCTTCAGAAGATGAATGGATACAAAAATTGTGGTACATATACAAAATGGAATACTACTCAGCTACCAGAAACAATGACTTAACCAAATTCTTAAGAAAATGGCTGTGTCTACAGAATATCATCCTGAGTGAGATAACCCAGTCACAAAAGAAGAGACATAATATGCAGTCACTGATAGTGGGATGCTAACCCCAGAGGCTCGCACGGCCCCAGAAACAACTCACAGACTGTATGAAGTCCAAGAAATAAAGAAAACAAAACAAAACAAAAAAAAAATAGTCATGCTCAATCCTTACCCACCAAGAACACATTGACAAATTCCGGTTGCACCCTGTATTATATGTACTGTCTACTCATTGTAAAAAAAAAAAAAAATCTTTACACACCAAGAAAACTTTGACTATTTCATTGCATCTTGTTTTACATGTACTTTATGCTCATTGTTACTGGTTGGGTCTTTATCACACTATCAAACCTTTAAAAAAAAAAGTACTGACAAAAATGTATCATATAATTTTCTGCATAAATACTTAAAATCTGTACATTTATCTTTGTTTTGTAAAATAAAGTTGTTAAAAAACAAATACACTAAATAGAATAGAAAATGGAGAATAGCCTTATATGTGGTAGTACAGGAGACAACATCCTGAACAGAACACTCACAGCTCAGGTACTAAAATTAACAAATAATAAATGGAACCTTATAAAACTGAAAATCTTCTGTTAGGTAAAGAACATAGTCAATAGGACAAAATGGCAGACAGCAAATTGGGAAAATTCGTTCCCTAACCCTATATATGGCATAGGGTCAATATCCAAAATACATAAAGAATTCAAGAAGTTAATCACTAACAAACCAAATAACTAAAGGATGTGAAACAGACCTAAACAGAGAATTCTCAACAGATGAATCTCTACTGGATAAGAAACAAAGAAAGGCTTGACATCCTAAGTCATCAGAAAATGCAAATCAAAAGGACTACATAGTACACCCATCAAAATGGTACTCCGTATTACAATCATCAGATCAAAACCTCAAGCAAGAACTCATGCTGGCAAGAATGTGGAACAAGAGGAACACTCTTTCTTTGTTAGTGAAAGTGCAAACTTCTACAACCACTCTAGAAAGCAATTTTTCAGTTTTTCAGAAAATTATAACTACTAGTACCTCAAGACCCATCTCTATTTCTCCCGGGCAAATACCCAAAGATTCTCCACCATACCAAGGATACTTGCTCCTCTATGTTCCTAGAAGCTATTTGTAATAGCCAGAAGCATCTTTCTTTGTAAAGCTCTGTTTAAGATCTCTGTAAAATATTACCTGTTTATTCCCCATAAAAGGTTTTCTGTGTTATTAAACAAATATCTGTTAGACACAGGCACAACAAATATACAAGCACACCAAGTGTCACATACACAGCAACAACTGATAAACTACAGGCAGACCAGTAACTACAGACTACACACAAATAAAGACATGGGGAGAAAAGTAGAGAATTCAAATTTGAGCTTGTTCTCAGAAAATGAGCTCTTAGAAGAAACTGATTTTTCTTTTTATTCTTCAATTCAACATTAGTTCAATAGGAATATGAGAGATGAGCAATCGCGAAGGAGAATCACAGGGAATCCAGTGTGAGCTAAGTTACATGGAAAGTCCACATAAACAACCAGGTAACAGAGTAGGTTTACACACATATTTAGACCTCAGGGCTTCCACAGCTGCAATGCAGGGAAGTTGCCTAGGAGAGAAGCAAGGCTGCTCTGGGTCAGGATGATCCCTTTTCACCGCAACTCTTGGGCAGAAGCTGTAGACCCAACTATCCAATCAGGAAGCATGGCTCAACTGCAAACACATGACGTTTCCAGCTTGTGGCTACTAAGGAAAATCTAAAAGGCTGAATGCTAACTAACTAAGCTCCAGAAATGGGCTCATTTGCCTTCACCCAAACAAATTACAGCTATTGTTTTCCTCTTGAAAAAATCCTGCCATCTGAATAAATAAGAGATGAGCGTGATGCAACACTTTTATTTTTATCTCATACTGGAAAGATTTGGGTCATACAGTGAACAAATATTACAAAAATAACTCCATGAAGAAAAAATAAATAGTAAAATTGCAATCTGAGGAAATTAAAAGTTGGAGCTAAGTGGCATAAAATACTGGAGATTATTTTTCCCCAGATAAAATAATTGTGATTATAAAAATTGGAGCAGGGTACAATGTATAATTAGGCAGTAAGAAGAAAACAACTAATTTGGGGGGTAAGCTATCGTAATAAAAGGGAAATTAGGGCATAGTGTGGAGAACCTAATTAATTATAAAAATTATTTGGAGGCTAATAGTATTATTTTTAAATAACATGCTTTCCATGAAAAATGATAACATTGTAAAGATGGCATTTTTCCTTTCCATTTTGCAAATATTCAGAGGAATAATCCCCAAGTAAGAACAAAGAAGCTTAGTAACGAGTTTGTCAAAGAGATAAGTTTAATGCAGTTTCTGCTCCTGGCTTAAAGGCAAACATGTCTGCTCTGACTGTGTTATCATCAGCCATCTAAGGGAGGGCAGAGAAATTCACCAACAAAACACCTTCACTAGGAAGGTATTTATTTCAGGAAAGATTTCATTTTGTGTAACCTTTGTTTTCATTATCCTTCCTTAAGCAGAGCAACTAAATAAAATTTCCTCATTTCCCTTGCTTGCTTAATCCCTGTTTCCACACAGATAAATCTTATATAATTAGCTTGAGCTTTGGAAAATAGTGTTGCCTAGCACAGAAATGGAATTTTTGCCATGCCAGAGGAAGTTACTGCCCGTTGTGGGAATAGAAATGCTTTATAGGGAAAGCCTTGCCCGTGGCTATACATGAAATGAAGAGGAAGTACAGGATAGTTTTTCAGCTCTGAAACACTTTCTGTAGCCAGAAGTATAATATTTTATTCTCATTCATTTTCTTTGATATCTAATACCACAAATTATTGTTTTGACTATGTTTTAATTATGCCAACAAGGTAATTACAAAGAAAATATTAAAAGGGATCAGTCAGATGTGTTATTTAGCTATTTCTCCTTGGGGTCTACTACAAGAATTAGAACTCAGCAATAACTGTTTTATGAAAAATGGAAAACAGTGGTGTGCTTCCCTGAGAATACTTCATGGAAGTTTTTCTATTCTTGCCTTCCGGTCCAGAGCTGTAGCAGTTCCCTCCCATCACTACTCTTATTACAGAGATTATCAGATGCTTGAATGTATTGTCCTCCATATAAAATGACATCTGAGAGAGATAATAGTAAGTTAAAATTATGCAACAGTAAACACCCCCCCACACACAGAGACAGAGAGAGACAGAGAGACAAAGAAAGACAGAGAGAGACAGAGAGAGTCACAGAGAGTCAGAAAGACAGAAACAGAGACAGACATTGAGACAAAGAGACAGAGACACATATAGACAAAGGCATAGACAATATACACTCCTATATACACAGAGACATGGACACAAACAACAGAAACACACACACCATATTTAAGATAAGAATAAACAGAATAAAGAACATAATTAAAGATTCAAATGAATATTTTTTTTCATCGTTCATCTCATTATGGAGAAAAACTCACTAGCAGGGTGCAGTGTGTACCTTTTTGTATCTGAAAAACATTATGTCAAAGATATTACAGTCATTACTTGGGATTCTTGGGGATTCAATTCCCCAAAACTTGCAGGCTCTTCTTGTAATCACCAGATAGTCAAGTCCATATAAATAGGCTCCCAGGGCCTTGTTACTAGTTTACATTGTTATAGTGCTACTTATAATGTGTGATATAACGTGAACACTGTGTAAACATATTGTGATACAGTATTTAGGGAGTGATGCTAGAGTCTGTGCATGCTCCAAATATATGTAATACTACTTTCTATGGTTGATTGAATACACAGATGTGGAACTCAGAAATAGAGGAAACTGACTGTTTATAGCAAAAGATAAAATAAGAAACTAAGTTTCAAAATGAAATACAGGGTGTTTGCTTAAGTTATTTAATTGCTAATGTTGTTCAGTTTATGTTACAAAAATCAGTTCTTCTGGTTGCTTAAAAACAAAAGAGGAAACACAGAAAAATACTTCTAGAAGAAAGAGTGCTTTAAAGCATGTCTCTCAAACCCCAGCGACTTTGGGTACTCATTTCCCAAAGCAGTGAGAGCATCATTCAGTGCAGATGTGTAACCAGTAAAATATGCATAGTCTTAGAGCACAGAGAATACAATGTCCTTAGAGAAATGGTTGTCATAGATGTAACAAAAGTTGAGGCAAAACACATCATTCCTGGTATATGATTATTTATGTCCCCGGAATAGCTGATGACTTTGTTATATCTGCACCAGTCTGTCTTCTGGTAAGTGTCTTGGGTAAGACAGGAGCAGTTGGATTTGACTTTCCAGGGCTTCTTCTAGTTGGAAATAGACTGAGCATTTTCTTTCCAAGTTCATTTTCTTAGCTAACACACGCAAGCTAAGAATTGCCCTTGAACATGCTCCTTCCTAAGAGACTTTATATACAGCGCTCTGTGGCTAAGGCTGTGTTTCCAGGGCAGGAAATACTTGTTTGAACTCTGACTTGATTGCTGTAGTCAGTCCATCATCTCTCCCTATAAGATCCCTGTGTCTATTGAGCTGTATTCTTGATTTTTTTCCTAACTATGGTTCTCTTCTAAGTAAATGACTCACCAAGTGCCACTCTGCTCTAGGAAATCCTATGTAAATCAGAGTTTGCTCCTCTGACATTCCAAATCCAACTCATCATCAGATCTCCTCTATTCTACTTTAGAAATATACATGTATAATATATTGAAAATTCCTGTACCAGTTCTGAGCTTTTGTAAAACTAAGTCCAAACTCTTGTAAAGGTTAAATGTTTGCGTTGGTTTCTATGGTGGCCATCAGAACCTGTAAAATAATATCAGACTAATTAAGAAAAAGGGCTTTATTTTATTCCACACTATTTCCTACTTCTAACAATATAAAGGTCTGAACTGGCACAGCTGGTTATCCCATGAATATCTTCAGTGACTCTCCTTTGATGCTTTGATTATCTATTTGGTGGTCTAGAGTTATCTGAGAGGAAAATCTTCATCAAAGAATTGCCTAATTCAGATTGGTCTGTGGGCATGTCAGTACAGGATTTTTGTGATCAGTAACTAACAAAGGAGATCCCAACCCAGTGTGACTGACACCATTTCTAGGCAGGTGATTCTTAGATGAACTGGATATCTAACTAAGCATGAGGGAGTTGGGCAGCGAACAAGAGAGCCAGCCAGCAAGTTGTTCATGGTTTCTGCCTCTGAATTCCAATAGAATTTTTACTCTGACTTACTTTAAGAATAGACTATGACCTGGAAGTTAAGCCAAATAAATCCTTTTCTTCCCAAAGTGGCTTTTAGTAAGCATTGTTATTATATCAAGGGAAATAAAAAAACAGAACACAGTTGCATTTGCTTCTTCTTAAACTAAAAATTTTTAAAAGTGGGGATACTTTTGCTTTTGAAGTGGGTTTGTTATTTTCATCATTACCATTATTACTGCATCTGCTTAGGAAGAAACTAAACAAAATCAATCCTTACATGCCCAACTGCAAAGGGTGGAGGACAACTAGCTCTGATCTGTTCATCAGGTAAATTGTCTGAAGTCAACTACAACTGATTATTAAGATGGCAGATGAATATTTCTCCCAAACAATTAAACCAAGGACATAGTCACACAGCCAGGGTGCTAGCATGCCCTTTATTTATTTATTTATTTATTTATTTATTTATTTATTTATTTATCTATTAAGTTTTACTAGTCTTTTTTTTTCTTTTTTCTATTTATTGGATATTCTCTGTATTTACATTTCAGATGTTATTCCTTTTTCCACAATCCCATTCCTCTCTCTCCCATTGCCTCCATGAAGGTGCTCCCTCTTCCAACCACTCTCCCCAACCTCAGTACCTTGGCATTCTCCTACACTGGGAAAAACGAGCATTCCCTGGACCAAAGGCCTCTCCTCTCATTGATGCCAGAGAATGTTATCCTCTGCTAGTAGGCCTTTCAAAATCAATATATTTCATTCTTTCAAAAACATCATACATGTTGAATTAGCTGTATTCTTACTCTGCTTTATGGAATTATAGCAAAGGAGTATCTAATTCATGTTAGATTAGCTTATTGCAGCATTTCAATAATAAAAGAACAGAATCCCTAGTTTATCCACACTTTATTCTACTCTGAGTTATCACCCAGGGTGTTTCTGGAAAGTGAGGATTCCGAGTTCTCATGGCTTTTCAAGCTGTGCTGTGCTGACTGCAGTGGTTGATGGCATGTTCTGCCAAGCAGCCACTTATACTATTAATTCTTACCCAGATTGAATTTCAAGCTTTATCAGTAAAATACAGCTGCTCACTGCTGCCTTCCTATAGTTGCAATGTCTGTGTGTTCACGAAAGCTACATCACTTCCAGAAAATTGCATGTTCCTTCTAAGATTCACGTTTTGAGACTGTGAAGTGTGGAAACCAATGTGTTTGTGTGTATGAACTGAAGAAAAAACATAGGGAGCTGTGCTTGACTTGCATACAGAACTCTTCTTTTTAGACTCTTTCACAGAGAATAAAATCCGGTCACTTAAGGCACATGGGTGGAACTAGAACACATTATGTCCGTGGAAACACTTGAGACACAACTTGACATGCATCCCATGTTCACATGTATGAGAGGTGGAAAAGAATTGACTCCAACATGTATGAAGCACTGATCAGTAGTTGTTAAGTATTAGGGAAGGAAAGAGAGAAGATGTGACCAGCACATTCCGAGTGCATTAGAGAAATACCCTGAACCTAATTAACAAGTACAATGATATATTCTACAGGGACAAAAGAAAACTGAACGAAAACTGGGCCTGCACCCGTGTCCCTCTTATCCAATTCTATGGTTGTAGATTATTTCTGTGCTGATAATGACCAGACCATGTCCTTGAACACCAGATTTATGATGAACACTTGCTTCCCAGATTCATGACCCCATTACACACACACACACACACACACACACACACACACACACACACACACATACACAAGATGGAGTACACATTATCTCCTAAGAACACCCGAGAAGTTGGTCCTTTACTCACAAAACTTTCACCTCAGAGTCAGGGAGTAGAGGCTACTGTCTACTATTATGTTCAGCTCCTTAGACACTCAGGTCTTATTGGATTCATGTTTGTATCCTTCCATCTAAGGCATCTCTTGGTGAATAGAAAAATGTCCCTGGTTTCCTGATGTTACTGTGATCTGACATTTCTGCTGACATTAAAAAATCAAAGGCTTGATAGCTTTAGTCAGTCCGGAATTTATTCTGTTGGTTGGGATTCCATGAGCACTAGGCAAATTGCTGTTGTATCCATGGCTTAGAAGAAGTGCTATGAAAGGTAAGCTAACAGTAAAACACAGAGTCTAGTTTACCACCTTCCATATGAAGTGCTTTTCAGGACACATGTATTATTAAACAATAATATCACAACAGAAGTAAATTCTACTTTGAAAATTAAATGACCCATTTTCAGGCAGTATTTATAAATTATTTAACTGAATTCATTATGCTAAAATAAGCAATTTTAATGAACGACTGTGTAAATAGTCTAAGCATCTGTCAATGTTCCAACAAGCATATCGATATGAGCAATTAATTTTTTTGTTTTTTTAAATAACATAAGAATCTGGTTTGAGCTTTAATGTGAATCTATTATATGAAATTTGTCCTCATGGACAGCCCTTTCTAGTGTTTTGTGAGGAAGGTTGTCTTTGACCTCATCTATTTAAGTTTTAAATATCGGTAAAACATGCATCAGTCTTATAAAATAAAACTCAAGGGCCAGGGAGCCAGTGAAGAGGGAAGATAAAGGTACTTCTATGTCAATAAGGCTGTGCACCTCAGTATAATCCCTGTATCCCACAGGAAGGGAAAGTTTTGTCCTCAGTCTTACACACACATGTTATGATGCAAAGGCTCAAACATAATAAATAAATAACAAATATAGTAAAAATTTTAAAAAAAGAAGAGAAAAATAAGATCTCAGTGTGGAACATATGTATAATTACTCCTACTACAGATATTAGACAGTTTGATTAGGCCAAATCACTGTCAAAACCGTATGTGTTATTGATGACACAGCAGATTTTCATATATAACTCTGTTTTCTCCTGCTTCATTCTCTTTAAAGAGACCCCATTACACACACACACACACACACACACACACACACACACACACACAAGATGGACTACACATTCTCTCCTCAGAACACCTGAGAAGTTCGTCATTTCCTCATAAATCTTTCATGTAAGAGTCAGGGAGTAGAGGCTACTGTCCACTATTACTTTCAGCTCCTTAAACACTCAGGTCTTATTGGATTCCTGTTTGTATCCTTTCATCTAAGGCATCTCTTGGTGAATTTCCTATTAGGTCACAAACCTGGAGCCATGTCCATAGAGGATACTGCTGGCTAAGGGTGTGGGTAGGTGGAACAACAGTGACAGACACTGGCTTCCTTCACTTGAACACTTGTCTTTAACTTTGAAAAATTGACTTTGTGCTTCTTGGATCCATCCTGTCTAATTTATTCTGTTTCCCAAGAGACTGATGCAGGATGTATGTGGAACGCAAAATAGATTCAGTGAAGAGTCATGGGAAATACTAAGCATGTCAGAATGGAATCATTTTTAATACATTTGTCATAGTAGCTGATTTTCAGGCATACTTAGTGCATATTAAGATTTTCATTGAGCCATGTGTTGATCATCTTCATTCACATAACAACCATACATTCTTATTCTTGAAGATTAAGACATTTTAAATTTAAAGATTTTAGCTTTGTCCAACCATTTAATAGTGTTAGAAGTTGGATTTATGTGAACAGGAATTTGTCTGTCTCCAGAATTTCTAATCTTGATCACAATTCTAAATTATTCTGCATGAGAGTCTTCATTCTTCTTAGCACTGTCAGGAGACTTTGATTATTTAAACTGGCTTCCCCAAAAACCTTGAAAGTAGAGGCTAGGCTAGTGAGGATCATATGCTCTGGGCACAAAGGAGGAGCTATCGTGTCAGGATCAAAGGACAGCAGAGTAGATACATTGGTATCTAAGTCTCTCACCACTAAACATATGCTAACAGGAGAAACCATAAGAAAAGAAATATAAGTGAAAATAGAAATAAAAACATACAAAATTGATTCTCAGAACTAAATAGTGCAAGTAATATATGTAGATAGCGGCATATTTGGAAAAGGATATGCAAATATAATGATCATAATCATAAGAAATAACTAAGGATAGAGGGTCCATAGCTACATGGAGGATTCTAAGGAAGAGATGGAGAAATAAAAGATCACAGGGATTAGGTAAGTTAGGACAAGTTGACGACAATCTTTGTACAGGACATCCTAAAACTTAAAGTTGGAAACTTATCACAATGTAGTATATGTTCTGAATTCAGTGAATCAGTTACATACAAATATCAGTTTTGAACATTTTTCAAAAGCTTTACAAGTACATATAGGAGAGAGATTATATTCAGTCTATGGATTATATTCAGGAACAGTCAATAGGGTAAAGTATGAGAAAAAATGAGATAGAAATAAAAATGTTCATTTAAATGCAGTCTATGTGAGAAGGTAGGCCAAATGCAGATCTTACCTGATCTTTCTGATATTCTAAGTGCAATGTCCGAGGCTCATCCCAAAGTCTAGCAGATGATTTAATGTGTCTTCCCTTCATCCTCTGCCTTCATCTTTAGACTATCACACAAACATTCCCTTTCTCTTTTTTTCAACTATTTTTATTGTCCATATTTTTAATTGAACGACTTTATTTTAAAACAACAAACATAAATGTACAGATTTTAAGCAATTTTGCATAAAAGTATACAAATACATTTTTGTCAGTACTTGGTTTTTTAAAGGTTTGATAGTGTACATTAAGATCTTACTAGTTACAATGAGAAAAAAGTACATGTAAACCAAGATGTAACCTGGAATTTGTCAAAGTTTTCTTGGTGTGTAAAAATTAAGCAAAATAACCCTGAAACATTCCCCTTCTAACCTCTCTTCCCTCACTCATTCATTTATCCCCCTAATTTTAAAAGGCATTTTCTGCAAACCTTCAGGTTACTATGGCCAGGAGAAAACGTAGATGAACTGCATATCTGCACTTCTCTCTCCATTTTTCTAAGATCAATTCCCCAGTATCACTCCAAGCAATGTAATAGATCACCAAGTGTGACCTCTTCTCATATTCTGCTCCGATTTCCAGAAGTCTAAGCAGATCTCTGTGGAGCACCCTGCATGCCTTTGTTCTGTGGATCACCTTAGCACCCCATCTAGCTTATCCGTATTTCCAATGATAGGTTCACAATTATTAAAAACATGTTTTATCATGAACCCCCCACCCAGAGGTCACACCTATCAGGATCCTAGATAAATATCATACCAGCCATCAAACTCTTGTAAGAACAAGAGATAATAACAGAAATCAAGGAACAAAACATACAAAAAAAACTAGATATCAGCACTAAAAATTAGAATCTTTCCAATTCCAGACGCCTACACACAAACTTAAAAAGACAATAAATAAGAGCCAGGTCAATGTATTTGCCCTAAAGTCCAGCAACATTACTACAGCAGTCCCAGATTACTGCAAAAATAGTAGAAGCACAAAAAATACCTTAAACTAGCCTTTATGAATATAATAGGGCTTCTTTAAAAGGTGGATAAATCTGATAAAGAATCTGTTTAAAAACAAATGATGGGAGGTAATGAATAAAACACTTTAGGAAATAAAGTCAACAAAAACAACAGACAAAGAAACAAAACCTGAGGAAAATATGGAAATGAAGAGTTTAGCACACCCTGAACAAGAAACTCAGATGCAAGCCTCACCAAGAGAATATAATCAGGCATTGAAGATGTGTTAAAAGAAATGGACACCACGGTTCAAAAAATAATTCCTGTCTCAAAACATTCAGAAAATCTAGGACACAATTAAATGACAAAATTGAGAAAATTTGAAATAGAATAATGAGAATAAACATGGAGGAAAGCTGTACAAAATGTTTCAAAAATAGAGGAACATTTTCTGAATACAAAGGACAGTTTTATAAAGGCACAAGAAACATACAAAGCATCAAATAGATTGGACAAAACAGAAAGTCCCCTGGACACATAATAATCCAAACTTTAAACATATAAAACAAAGAAAGAATAATAAAGCTGCAAAAGAAAAGAAAATATAAAATTTACAGAGAAACATTAGAATAACACCTGGCTTCTTATAGGAGTCTGAAAGACAAAAAGACATGGGCACATGTGCTACAGACAGTAAGAGATCGAAGATGCCAGTCTGAATGAGTATTTCCAGCAAAATTTCCAATCACAACAGTTGGAGATATTAACATATTCTAAATTTAAAGAATATGTATCTACAAACCTGTTCCAATAGAAAGTTCTAGAACAAAAACTCCTAACTAAAGAGATTTACTAGACCAAAGAAAGCAAATTGATAAATAATTAGATGCCATAAAATAAAACAAACAAACAAACACACACACAAACACACACAGGAGGATATGGTAGAGGGAAATAAAGAGAGGTATACACACACACACACACACACACACACACACACACACACACATACCACTGCCACCACTAACACCAAGAAAAGTACCAACAACAAAATAATAGAAGACAGAACTCACTCAAACATCATTAATATCTCTGAACACCAGTTGTCCCAATTCTGAAATTAAAAAGACACTAACAGAATGGATGTGAAAATAGGTTCCATTCTGCTTTATCCAATAAACACATATTAACATCAAGGATAGCCATCTTCTCTGGGTAAAAGGATAAAGGAAATATTCAAGGCAAATGGACATTGAAAGAAAGTTGGTGTAGCTTTTTAAATATCTGACAAAATAGACTTCAACCCAAAATTATTCAGAAGATATAAAAAACACTACATACATATAAAAAGGAAAAAAAATCAACCAATAAGATATTGAAATTCTTAGCATCTATGCATTAAACAAAAGGGCACAAGGCTTCATAATCCCACCTACAATATAAACAAACAAAATGAACTTTTGCTATACAGCTTAAATCACATATTGACACTCACATCATGATAATGGGAGACGGCAGCACCCCAATGTCACCAATAGATAGGTCATCCAGAAAAAAAAAATTAAGAAATAAATACTAGAGCAGGCATTACAGACGATATATCTAATAGATATTTACAGAATATTTCACCAAAGCACAAAAGTATATTTCATCTTTTAAGTATATCATGGAACTTTCTTTAAAATTGAACACATATTTGACAAAAGCAAGTCTTAACAGAAGAAGAAAATTTAATCACCACTCTTTATCATATCTGACCTTAACAGATTAAAACTGGATATCAAAATCAGAAGAAAGCTCAAATTCATGGAAGTTGAAAAAATTACTGAAGGAAAAAGAAGGTGTGAATCAGAAATTATGAAATTAAAGGCTTCCTAGACCTGAGTGACTACTCATACACAACACACACAACCTTATCACATACAATGAAAGATGTTCTGTGAGACAAGTCAGCACTACATGTCTACATAAAAGAAGAAAAGAGGCATTATAATGGTGATTTAATGCCACAGATTAGTACTCTAATTTTTACTGTCTATAATCGAAAGAAATCACACTCAAAAGCAGTAGACAGTGAAAAATAAAGAAACTTGGGGCTAAAATCAACAAAATAGAAACAACAACAAAACAATACAAAGAAATCAATGAAAACAAGAATTGTTTCTTTGAGCAAATCAATAAGATTAAGAACCCTTCTCTAAATAAAGGATGAGGTAGATAAAAGATATTCAAATTGGACTTTTGTCCCATGGCCAGAGCCAGCCCAGTTTTACCAGAACTGGCAGCCTGCCTTCAGATTGCTGGGCACCTGTTGAAGCCACAGAAGTGCTCTAACTCCTGAGCCCATGGGTGTGTTCACACTCCATCTCCACTGACTATCCAGGGAGAGACTTCCCTGAACTCTCAGGGGACAGGTAGCTCACTGCTGCCTGAGAACGGACTACTCGGGACCAAACCCAGAGACAGCCCACTGCCATCAGAACTCACATCCTGCCTAGAGAGCCGAACACCCAGGAACAATTTCCCTCCAGAGCCCACGGGCACACAGGAGGGACAAGCTCCAGTCAGAGACAAGATCACCTAGCATCACTGATAACAACATGGCAAAAAGCAAGTGCAAGAACCTAAGAAACAGAAACGAAGACAACCTGGCAACATCAGAACCCAGTTCTTCTATCACAGCAAATTGTGGAAATCCCAACTCACCAGAAAAACAAGACTTAGACTTAAAAGCATACTCTATGATGATGATGGAGGTCTGTGAGAAGCACATAAATAACACAATTAAAGAAGAACAGAAAAGTCAGGAGAACAAACACAAACAAGTTGAAGCCCTTACAGAGAAAACACTAAAAAACACAAAAGTCACTTAATGAGCTACAAAAAAGCACAACCAAACAAGTGAAGGAATTAAAAACAGAAATAAGAAACAATGCAGAAATCACAAAAAGAGGCAACCTTGAAGTTGGACAAACTAGGAAAGATATCAGTAGTCATACATGCAAGTATCACCAACAGACTATAAGAGATGGAAGAGAGAATCTCAGGGGAAGAAGAAAAAATAGAAAACACTGACACAACAGTCAGAGAAAATGGAAAAATTAAAAAGGTTCTAACCCAAAACATCCTGGAAATATAAGACACAATGAGAAGACTATCCCTAAGGATAATAGGTATAAAAGAAAATGATGACTCCCAGCAATAAGGCCCAGTAAATATCTTCAAAAAATTATTGAAGGAAACATTCCTAACCTAAAGAAAGAGATGACCACAAACATACAGGAAGCCTACAAAATCCTTAATAGATTGGACTAGAAAAAATAACTCCTCCCGACAAATAATAGTCAAAAAAAAACAAATGTTGAAAACAAACAGGATAAAATACTAAAAGCCATAAGAGAAAAAGAACAGGTAACATATAAATGCAGATCCATCAGAATTACAGCAGAGATTTATCAACAGGGACTATGAAAGAAGACCCTGGAATCATGTCATACAGACCCTATGAGAACACAAATGTTAGCGCAGGCTACTATATCCAGCAAAACTCTCAATTACTATAGATGGATAAATGAAGATATTTCATGAAAAAAGCAGAATTACAGAATATTTGTCCAAAAATCTAGCCCTACATAGGATAAAAGATGGAAAACTCTGCCACAAAGAGAAAACTTCACCCTAGGAAAAGAAAGAAATTAATCTTCTTGCAACAAATTCAAAAAAAAAAAAGCACACAAGCATAATTCTACCTCTAACAAAAATATATCAGGAAACAACAACTATTATTGCTTAATACTTCTTAATATCAATGGACTCAATTCACAAATAAAAAGACATAGACTATCAGACTGGATATGTAAATAGGACCCCGTATTTTCCTACATACAGGAAACACATTTCAGCAACAAAGACAGGCACTACCTCAGAGTAAAATGTTCAGAAAAAACTTTGCAAGCAAAAGGTACCAAGAAAAAAGCTAGAGTAGCCATCCTAATATCAAATAAAATAGATTTTAAAGTAAAAGATATCAAAAAATAAGGTCATCTCACTAGATGCTGAGAAAATTTGACAAAATTCAAAACCCCTTCATGTTAAAAGTTCGGAAAAGAACAGGAATCCAAGGTCCATACCTAAACATAATAAAAGCAATATACAGCAAACCAACAGCCAACATCAAACTTAATGGTGGGAAACTTAAAGCAATCCCACTAAAATCAGGGACTCCACAAGGCTGCCTACTCTCCCCCTACCTATTCAACATAGTACTGGAAGTCCTGGCTGGAGCAATTAGACAGCAAAAGGAGACAAAGGGGATACAAATCGGAAAGGAAGAGATGAAAACATCACTCTTTGCAGATGACATGATAGTGTAATTAAGTGACCCAACAAATTCCACCAGAGAACTCCTACAGCTGATAAACAAGTTCAGCAATGTGGCTGGATACAAAATTAACTCAAACAAATCAGTAGCCTCCCTATACTCAAAGGACAAACATGTGGAGAAAGAAATTAGAGAAAAGATACCCTTTACACTAGTCACAAAAATTATGAAATTCCTTGGTGTGACTCTAACTAAGAAAGTGAAGGAACTGTATGACAAGAATTTCAAACCTCTAAAGAATGAAATTTAGGGGGATCTCAGAAAATGGAAAGATCTCCCATGCTCATGGATTGGAAAAATCAACATCTTAAAAATGGCCATGCTACCAAAAGCAATCCACAGATTCAATGCAATCCCCATCAAAATTCCAACCCAGTTCTTCAAGGAATTGGAAAGATCAATGTGCAATTTCATATGGAATAACAAAAGACCTAGAATAGCGAAATCCATCTTCAACAACAAAAAAACATCTGCGGGAATCACTATCCTTGACCTCAAGCTATATTACAAGGCAATTGTGCTGAAAACTGCATGGTACTGGTACAAAAATAGGCATGTGGATCAATGGAATAGAATAGAAGATCCAGAAATGAGCCCTCATATATATGGTCACCTGATTTTTGACAAAGGAGCCATAAACATTCAATGGAAAAAGGACAGCCTATTCAACAAATGGTGTTGGTCCAACTGGCACTCATCATGCAAAAGAATAAAAATAGACCCTTTCTTATCTCCTTGTACAAAGCTCAAGGGCAAGTGGATCAAAGATTTCCACATTAAACCAGATACACTGAAACTATTAGATGAGAAACTAGGGAAAACCTTAGAACACATAGGCACAGGAGACTATTTTCTGAACAAAAACACCAATGGCTCAAGCTCTAAGGACAAAGATTAACAAATGGGACTTAATGAGATTGCAAAGTTTCTGTAAGGCTAAGGACATTGTCAAGAAAACAAAACGGCAGCCAACAGAATGGGAAAAGATCTTTACCAACTCCACATCAGATAGAGGCCTAATATCTAAGGTATACAAAGAACTCAAAAAGCTAGACACCAGAGAATCAAACAACCCTATTAAAAAATGGGGTACAGAGCTAAATAAAACATTCTCAATTGAGGAATAGCGAATGGCTGAGAAACATCTAAGGAA
>NC_137977.1:27730172-27995172 GCF_963924665.1 Micromys minutus | reverse complement strand
GATTCTACCTCACACCAATCAGAATGGCTAAGATCAAAACCACAGGTGACAAGGATGTGGAGAAAATAAAACACTCCTCCACTGTTGGTGGGATTTTGAGCTGGTATAACCACTCTGGAAATCAGTCTGGTGGTTCCTAGGAAAATTGGCTATAGTACTACCTGAGTACCCAACTATATCATTCCTGAGCATATTCCTAAAAGAAGCTTCAAAATCTAACAAGGGCACATACTCCACCATGCTCATAGCAGCCTTATTTATCATAGCCAGAAGCTGGAAAGAACCAAGATGTCCTTTAACAAGGAATGGATATGGAAATTGTGTTACATTTACACAACGGAGTACTACTCAGCTACTAAAAACAATGACTTCATGAAATTCCTAGGAAAATGAATGGAATTTGAAGCTATCATCCAGAGTGAGGTAATCCAGTTATAAAAGAACACTCATGGTATGTATTCATTCATAAGTTGATAGTAACCCAAAAAGCTTGTAATGACCAAGAAACAATTCACAACCTATGAAGCTCAAAGAACAGGAAGGCCAGAGGTGGATGCTTTAGTACCTCTTAGAAGGGAGAACAAAACATTCATGTGAGAAAATAAAGGGACAAATAGAGGAGTAGGAATTGGAGAAAAATAATCCAGAAACTGCCTCACCTGGAGATTCATCCCATAGGCAGCTATTAAACCCATGTACTATTGCTGATGTCAAGTAGTGCTTACTGGTAGGAACCTGATATAGATGCCACCCTGGAGGTTCTCCCAGAGCCATACTGATACAGAAGAGGATGCTTGTACCTAACCATCAGACTGAACATGAGGACCCAAATGAAGGAGCTAGAGAAAGGACTGGAGTTGCTGAAAGGGTCTGTAACCCCAAGGGAAGAGCAAATTTATCAACTAACCAACCACACCACAGCTCCCAGGGACAAAAACCAGTGAGTTCACAGAGAGAGCCCCATGGCTCCAGGTGCATATCCTGCAGAGGATAGCATTCTCTGGCATCAATGGAAGGACAGGCATTTGGTCCAGGCCAGGCTTGTTCTCCCAGTGTAGGGGAATGCCAAGTTGCTGAGGTAGGAGAGGGTAGTAGGGAGAGGGAGTACCTTCATGGAGGCAATGGGAGAGGCTGTAGGGAAGGGATTGGGGGAAATGGGATAACATCTGAAATGTAAATATGAAGAATATCCAATATTTTTTTAAAAAATTCAAATTGTTGAATTTAGAGATGAAAAGTGCAATATAACACCTGACACAGAGGAAATTATATCAAAATAGTTATATAATCCCATACTAAATGAAATGGAAAATCTGAATGAAATGGATATTTTCTTCAATATATCCTATTTATCAAAGTTGAACAATATAAACAGATTTATAATCCATAACAAAATAGAAACAGTAACTAAAATCTTCCAATCAAATAAAGCTCAGGAGTGTTTTAGCTCAAAATTGTTTCTGACTTTAAAAGAAGGGTTAGTAACAAATAGTTGACAAATTATTCCCCAAAATAGAAACATAAGGAACATTACTCAAAGTGTTTTATAAGGCAACCATTATCCTGATACCAAAATCATATAAAACATTAAAAACGACAAGGCATTAAAGACCGATTTTCCTTGTGAGCATACATGCAAAAGATTATCAGTGAAGTACTTGCAAAATGAATCTGAGTGCATCAAAATATCATCAAGAATGATCAAGTAGGCTTCATGCCAGAGATGTAAGGAGGTTTCTGCAATGTGCGTGTGCGTGTGCGTGTGTGTGTGTGTGTGTGTGTGTGTGTGTGTGTGTAAATTGATAAATGTAATCCACCATTCAAACAAACTGAGAGACAGACCCACATCATCATCATCTCACTGGATGCAGCAGTGATCTGACAGAAATCTAACACTTCTTCAGGATAAATATCCTGGAGAGGTTAGGGACACAAGAAACACACCTCTACAGAATAAATATACTTTACAGCATTCCCATGAGCAGCATTAATTTAAATAGAGAGAAACTCAAACAATTCCACTAAAATCAGGAAGAAGACACGGTTGTCCACTCTCTTCCTACCTATTTAAGATCGTACTTAAAGTCTTGGCTAGATGACTGAAGGAGGTTAGGATACAGACTTGAAAGGAAGAAGTGAATGTAGCATTATTTTCAGATAATATGATACTATATATGTAGGCTGACCTGAAGCTGTTAGTAATTTAATGTTAATTCCACTTTCCAAGGAAGGGCTGGCTAGTCACATGATTTCAACTGAACCTTCCCATTTTAATTAGTAAAATAAAGGAATGCCAGTGACTGGGTGGGGTGAGGAAAGTAGAAGGGAAGAGGAGGTCAGAAAGGAAGGGGAAGGTTGTGAGGACAAGGAGCTTCCCAAGGACCAGCTAGATCCAGGTGATATTTCTTGGTTTTAAAATGCTATGAACATTAAGGATTTTATAGGTATAGCATCTTATATGAAGGGTAGTTTGTATCTTTATCTATTTAATGTAATCTCGTTGCATAAAGGGTTTGTGGGTTGAGAATTGAACAAATAAACCTGTATGAAAAGCTATCGGGCTGTAAAGTTGTGCTTGTGTGGGATTTTGGGGTACAGAAATACCCTAGGACAGAAGCAGAAAACGGGCGGTAGAAAAACGTCAAGGGAGGGGAAATGTAGGGACAAGTTGGGCCCTGTTGGCAGTTCGAACTGAGAGTCAGAGGAGTGCAGGACTTTGATCTAAAACTGGGCCTGAGTGAGACCTCTGGGCCGATAAAGAGTTAAACCTGATCTATTTTTTTAAAATATTTACTGCAACATGTGTATGTGTGTGTGTGTGTGTGTGTGTGTGTGTGTGTGTGTGTGTGTGTGTGTGTGTGTGTGTGTTTGATCCACAAAAATCCCACAAGGGAACTTCTACAGCAGATATTTTTAGGAAAGTCACTGAATTCAGTACTAACTCACAAATATCAGTAGCCCTCCATTATAAAATTTAAAATGAACATGGAAAAAAGTCAGAAAAAGGAACACTCGAATAACCTAATAGAAAGTAAAATATCTCCTGATAACTGTAACCAAGAAAATGAAAGATTTGTATGATAAAAAATTAAAACATCAAAGAAAAAAGAGAAGATATCAAAAGATATCCTATATGAATTGGCAAAAATAGGTATCCTCCCAAAATCATTCTACAGATTCAGTGCAATTCACATCAGATTTTCAACACATTTCTTTAGCAGTCTTTAAAGTACAATTTAAATTTTATGTTGCAACACACACACACACACACACACACACACACACACACAGAGAGAGAGAGAGAGAGAGAGAGAGAGAGAGAGAGAGAGAGAGAGAGAGAGAGAGAGACAGACAGACAGACAGACAGAAGACAGACACAGAGAGAACCAAAGTAGTCCTGATAGATAAAACAACTGCTGGAGGTATCACTGTATCCAATTTCAAGTTGTACCACAGCACTCTGGTTATAAAAACAGCATGGCACCGGGACAAAAAAGAGACAAGTTGATGTTTTTCAATGTAATAGACTTGAAAGACCCAGACATAAATCTACATACCTGTGCATACCTGATTTTTATTAAAAAACCAGACATATGTTCTGGGGAAAGATAGGATCCTCAACAAATGATGCTGGTCAAACTGGATGGATGTGAGTAGAAGGATCGAGATAGACTTATACATATTCCCCTGCACAAAACTCAACCCCAAAAAGACCTCAACATTGAAGCAGACACACTGCAACTTACAGAAGCTAAAGAGGGGGAAATCTTGCACTTGGAACAGGAAAAGGCATTATAGACCTGACACAGATAGCACAGGCAGTAAGATCAACAATTAATAACTGGGACATTGTGAAACTGAAAGCTTCTGCACAGCAAAAGACACTGTCATTTGGATCATGTGACAGCCTGCAGAATGAGAGAAGATTGAAGTATTGACATTTAAGCCTTTTTTGTTCTTAAACTTCAAAGAACTCCCAAGGACTAAACCACCAACTAACGAGTATACATGGAAGGATCTATGGATCCAGCTACATATGTATCAGAAAATGTTTTTATCTGGCATCCATAGGAGGGGAGGTCTTTGGAACTGTGGAGTCTTGATGCCCCAGTGTAGGGGAATGCCAGAGTGGTGAGGCAGGGGTAGGTATGTGGGTGGAGCAGAACCCTCATAGAGACAAAAGGGATGGGGGATGGAATGGGTTTGCAGAGAGGAAACCTGGAAGGGGGACAAAATTTAATATGTAAATAAACAAAATAGCCATTAATAAAGATTGTAAGAAAGTATAATACAAAGTAAAATTATGTACTGTAGAGTTAGAATGAGCTCCAGAGGTCTTTTTATAGAAAGTACAGCAAGCAGACATCTGTTTCTGTGGGCTTCTTTGAGATCTGACTCAGCTATAGAAGCCAATCCTGGACCTGGCATTTCAAGAGTTCACATCTGTAAACCTTTGGCACCTTAGGCAGACACCAGGCTAAAGTTATACTAGGCATTGCCTGCAATTCAAGGCTTTTTAAACCCTGCTTTCTTCCTATTGATTTCCTAGGTGTTTATTCGTAGAAACCAAGCACCCAGTATCTCTACCTGTGATCTTATGTATATGCTTTGCCCAGGGAGTGGCACTATTAGATGGTGTGGCCCTATTGGTGTAGGTGTGGCTTTGTTGGAGTAGGTATAACACAGTGGGTGTGGACTTTTTTAAAATCTTTTTATTGGATATTTTATAAATTCATATTTCAAATGTTACCCCTTTTCTCCATCTTCCATTCCCCCTCTTCCTACCCTTGCTTCCATAAATATGCTCCCACTCCCTGCTCATTGCCCTGGTGTCACCCTACACTGGGGAAAGGAGCCTTCACAAGACTAAAGGCATCTCCTCTTACTGATGGTAGACAATGCCCTCCTCTGCTACATATGAGGCTAGAGCAATGGGTCTCTGGGAATTAGCTTTAAAAACCTATCCCAAGCTGCCTAGAAGGAAGTTTTCTACTAGAAGTCTTCAGATGATGATGTACAACCCTCAGATTCTTCTGTATCATGCCTGCCTGGATGTGTTCATGTTCCTTCCTTGATAATACTGGACTAATCCTCTGAACCTGTAAGCCAGCCCCAATTAAATGTGTTCTTTATAAGACTTGCCTTGGTCATGGTGTTTGTTCACAGCAGTAAATCCCTCACTAAGACACTATCCTAAGTCATATGTTTTCTAAGGTCTCCATGTGTGTTTGGAGTAGGATAAAGTGTAGTTTCAAGAAGGAATTTACTAATAACAGCACCAACATACGTACAACTCTTTAATAAGCAGGTAGCATTTGCATGAGTTCTATATTGTACCTTAAACAACTTTATTATAAACTTGTAATTTTGAGGAAAAAAAATGAGAGATTTTCTGCCAAGTACACATCTGATAGAAGAATAATATCCCAAACATATAAAGAACTCAAAAAAAAAAAAAAAAACCCAAGATATTAAGAAAACAACCTAAGTAAAAATGAAATACAGATCTAAGAGAAGAATTCTCAAAAGAGGAAACCCAAATGACTGGGAAACATATATAGAAATGGTAAATAGCCTTAGGCATGAGGTCAATGATAATCAAACCAAGACTACTTAGAGATTTCAACAGATACCCCTTACAATGGCTATGATTCATTAATAAATTTGAGAGCTTCTATCAACAAGTTTTTAGACTAAGGGGAAAACTCATCAATTGAGGATGCAAGTGAAAACTTGTAGAGCAACTATGGAAATCAATATAGCAGTTCCTTAAAACGTTGGGAACCAATCTACCTCAAGATCAAACTATACTACCACACTTAGACATATAACCAAATAATGCTTTAGCCTACCACAAAGACACATAAATATATACAATATTGTATATAGTATATATATATATCACTACTATAACCTTCCTAAAACTTAAACCTATGGGAAGGCAATCTAAATGAAATCATCAAATAATGTGGGAGACTAAGCCCCAACTGCTAATCTCTTGTCATCAAACAAAACTTCTAGTACCAAGATTAGGTAACATCTGCTGAGTTATTGCCTGAAGGTGTCCCATAAAACTCCCCCAAACAACCCAGTCTGTTGCCAAGACTATAGGTTCCACTTGACAAACTGTGGGGAAGTCCCAATTGTTGAAGACAACACCTATACAGTACATTGAACATGTAGAAGTTGAGCTGATATCTACATGGAGCCTTCACTCTCCCATGCTATCATGCTAGTGTCTTTGGTACAAGAAGATACACTACACACTACCAAAATAAATAAATAAACTTCAACCCAGACACAAACCCTTTTCATCTACAATGGTGTCCTTCCTGCCAGATATAAGGCAATAGTTGTACAAAGTTCGTGGGAGTGGCACCATTATCTGATCTTAACCAAAGCCCATTCCATAAAATGGAACCCATACTTAATACTGCTTGGCTGACAAAGAACCTAAAAACAGATAACCCAGGGACATAGAGTAAAACAGAATAATACTGCTCTAAAAGAAAGAAAAGAAAAGAAAAAGAAAAAAACAAGAAAGGGAAAAAGAAATCAAAGCAATGAAATTGATTATATTGACTGTGTGCTATACTCATAGATCAGTGCATCTTTCAAAAATCACCAGAGAAACTTCTAGTGCACTGGTCTGCAATAGTTCCTCTGCAAAGATTTTATGGCTTCCAGTTTAGTGATTTTAGTCCTCAGTGTATAATGTGTTGGTCTCTTTTGCTTGTGCTTTCTTTTGGAATCTTTTCCTTCTGTTTATTTGTATTTTTCCCAATTCCAATATATTAGTTTTTTTACTATGTACTTATTATATTATATACTTATGCTTTTTATTACTACAAGTTTGTTTGCTAATGAGAGACATAAAGAGAAGAGCTTTGTATGGGAGGAAAGGAAAAAAAAGAGTAGAGGGAGGGAAAACAGTAATCAGGGTATGTTTTAGCAGAAAAATCTATTTTCAATAAAAGGGAAACAGTTTTTAAATGAAAATATCAAATTAATAAAATTTAATAGCATGAGGGTAAGACAAATCTATGCTAGTTCATGGGTGTGTTGAATGCCTGCATGATGATACTTTATTTATTGATTGATTTTCTTAAGAAAACTAACAACACTTACACAAAGTACACTGCCATTTGAAAATACTGGAGCCCCTACAAAGCAGCTCATGGCTGGGGCAACCTACACAATATTTTCTCTTAGCGTATTTTACTCCTGAGTCATTGGTTAGTGGGAGTTTGCCACCTGTTATGAAATTAACGAGCTGCTTAGTTTTACAATTTAGGGAGGGTGATGCATCAAAATAAAGGAGGGTAAAGTCAAATTGATAAGCTTCCATGCTATGGAGAAGCCACCATACTATCTAGAATTACAATAAGCTGAGGCTTGTGTGCTTTGACATTGTCATTGTTTGCACCAAAGCCAGAACTAAGTTTTAAAAAGTGCATATAGAAGATAATGTTTTTACAAACTTTCTAATTCAGCTTGTTTATTGAAAATTCCTGGAAGCTGCAAAGTACCATCTGTTTCCATATCAAAATTTACCCCACAATCACGAAAAATACTGCTGCTTTTTTTTTTTTATTTAAGAGGTTGCTTAGGAACAATGTAGGTACATGCAAAGGTCAGTTCCTATTGAGTCACTGAGGATGGGACAGAAGCAAGTACACAAACTTGCCTGGGTTCTAGAAACCCCCTTGAAAATCAGTTTTCAGTTCAGAAGCACATCCCAGAGTAAAATCCCTCAGGCAACATTCTATACAGACAGAGCTAGAGAGGTACCATTAGAATGGGTTGTCAATAGCTTTTTAACTTGATGAGGCTGTTTCCTGTTAGCTGGAAATTTGAACAGCAGGTTCCTTATTGCAGGTGACTACCGCAGTGTTAGGCTTACAAAAGATGGAATTGCCTGGGAAGGAGACCGGGAAGTGGCACTCCAAATTGTGGCCTTCTTTGGTTGAAAATGGCCAGAACATCCTTCAACTCACCAGGTGGCAGTCAATATTCCAATTCTATTAGGCCCTGCAAACGCAGAGAGATGGGCAAAAAGGCAGAATGTCAGAATACACAATCTATTAAAAGGTAGAGGAAATGGAGGGAGGAAATAAAAACAAGGTAAAAATGGTGTGACTGTGTTTTATAAAAACCAGTATAGTCATGTTTCTGAGAAAAAAAGGTGCCAGTTTGGGGGGATAAGTGCATTTTTCTTTCTTTAATATTAAGAAAACATTGACCAGATAAGTATCTCCCACTCAAAAGGCTAAGAAAATCTCTCGCAAGTTTGCCACATTCGAAATCTTCCTGCATAATTTTAAAATGTTATGCTGGGCTTATGCTGACATAAACACTATTCTCAATAGTTGACAGAGAATTGAAGGATTAACAATCATTCTCATACATAATCTATTCTGAATAATATGATCTGTTAGGTTGCATGCTAAACTACTGAATCGGTTGCACATGTCTTGCTAGCCAGTCTTGTATGTTAAAACATCAGCCCTCTACTCCCAGACTCAACAAACACTACACTTTAAAACTTGTCTGTTTTCTGACTTAAACTTTTTTAACTTCTAAATTCCAAGTGTGTGTCTTCAATATTCCCAGCGCTATACTTGGTGCCAGTGAGAAGTCTGGTTTTCCCAAAAGTTCTATGGCAAAATTATAATTTTTTTTTTTTTTACTAATGAGGAAACTAACATTCTTACCATACCAAAATTTTCAGTGTTTGTTTGACCACAAAATGGATGTAACAAGTCTCTCTGCCAAATCACTGAATGACCCTTTTCAAGATTTGTGGCATTAAACAAAATATGGCCTAAGGAGGGCCTTTTCACTTTTACCTTATCATGTTCAGGAGTTTCCAACTCAGAGCTATAACCAGCATGTGTCAACAAAGGTAGAAGCGTGTTCAAGGTGAAAATACAGCAATATTATTTAAGCCATACTATGGGCTTAATAACTGGTCCTAATATCATTGTTTTAACTTTCTTTGTCTGTTTCCAGTGTGAACTGGTACCAGACTGGAGCCTTTTCTACAGTTGTTTTGATTTGCAAGCCAGCATTTAGGAGACATTTTGTTTTTGATGTTTTAATTGTCTTAGTTGGCCAAGGAACAAAGCATATTTTCCTCTTCCCCAATAGCTGAGTCTCAATATGGATGTTGAATGTAGTCATTATTGCCTGTAAATTCTAAAAAAAAAGAAAAAAAAAGTAGAAAACAAAGCACCAAAAAAAAGAAGCCACCCTGTAATGAGCATTCTGTTCGTGTTCCTTGACTGATAAGGAAAACAACCAAAAGTTACTCTTAGTCATGTAAAGGTGCAACCAGGATTACACTGAGGAGATGGGGAAAATCTCCTGCCCAATAGTCTTCTTTTCAACTTCACGTGCCCCTCTACCATTTTCTATATACTTCTATTTTTATCTTGACTGATGTTTTTCTTTGATGTCAAAATGCCATTAACATGAAAGCTTCCTATTTTTAGAAATGAAAATTTCCATGACATATAAAGATCTTTGCTATAAGTGACTGCCTAATATTGTCTTCTGATAGATGAATTATTTTTTTCCAAGATGAGAAATGCTTAAGCAGGATTAAGGACAGAGATTTCTGTCTTATATAATGTCCTCTAATTCTCAGAGTTCATCCAGCAAGATGATCTCAGAGTGCCTTCCCTGTCAAGTATCAGATGAGCAGAGGTGGCGGTAAAAAAGAATCAGTCTGCATCCTTTGGTACCTAAAACTTACTTAAATTCCATGATGTCAAAGTAAGCCACATAGCACATAGAAATGAGTGTAGCTTAGACATTAGTTTATTCATCCATTCAACTAAGAAGCAGATCTTTAGTAAGTATCTACCATTTTCAAGTAAACCAACTGCCAGGGAAGTAAGAAAAATAATCACTAAGAAATAAAACAGCGAGCAGATTGAAAGTTCCTTGCGTTGCATCAGGAAGTTTGGTCACAGAGGAAAATGCTGGGCTGGAAAAGCACAGGATGTTATTGAAGAGCTATGGAAAGCATAGTGAGATGCATCCAGGGGCTGACAACTCCAGGGAGTACATTACAGGGGACCCTACCTTTGTGACCATTGCCTCCTAGTTCTTCAAGTCTTGGCAATGAAACTGAAAAATTTACAAAATGCCTTCACACACCCAGGAATAAAAGAAAAGAAGAAAATAATTACTAGAGAATATGCCAGTCAATTTTATTCTTTTTACTTTTTTTTTGCATGTGTGCATGTTTGTATATTTAAGTGGAGTGTGTGTCATGTCATTTTTGTAGTGGTCAAAGGACAATCTAGAGTGTCTCTCCTTGCTTTTCATACTGTCTGAGACAGTCTTGTCATTGTGTTGGTTCATGGGCTTATAGCCATTCTCCAATCTTGATATCTCTTATTACCACAGCAACACTGCAACTGCTGAAGCTTCACATGTGTGCTGGGGTTTTCCCACTTGTGTGGTAAGCAATGCATCTACTGAGCCTTCTCCTGGTTATTTGACTATTTTTTAAGGTGGCCATTGTTAAGGAAATCTTTTCAGTAGACTCTATCTTACTAACTTCTGTCATAGACAGTTCATCCAAATACAGGAACTGCAGAGGCATTCAAAAGAAATATGCATAGTGAGTGCACCAGAAACAACAAAAAATCGACGTTTAAAATAATAATAAAAATATTTTTCTCATATTAATGGATGACAACAAAACAATTCAGAAAGCATATCATGAGAAATAATATAAAAGCAAGCCATCAAAATCCCTACCTAAATTTATCAAATTCAACTATTTGACTGAAAATTTATGACAAAACAGAAGTAGGAGTCTATCTTATAAAGAAGCAAATACTTGGTTGGAGAGACGAGCTAGTGGTTAAGAACACTAGCTGGGTTTTGAAAGGACCCATGTTCAAGCCCTAGGAACGATATGGCAACTCACAACTGTCTGTAAATATAGTCCAAGGGGATCTAATGGCCTCTGGGGGACTCAGACATGCACACACTCCATATACATGCACATTGGCAAAACACCTACTTTATGTGCATAAAATGCTAACAAACAAATGTAAATAAATAGGCAATTAGGCAAACTCACTCTTTATGTTTTTGCAATTAAAAAATATTTATTTACTTTATAAACCAATAAATATCAGTCCCTCCTCTCCTCCCAGATTCCACCATTACCCTGTTTTTTTTTTTTTTTTTTTGTTTTTGTTTTTGTTTTTTTTTTTTTTTTCTGAAAGGGAAGCCTCCCTTTGGGTGTCACCCCTAGGGAGAACACAAAAGATATAGGTAAGAATCTCAGATCTAATTTTTATTTTAAATCTACATTAACTGGAGTTAAGTATCAACTTGAAACTTATATGTGGAATTGTACTGAGGCCTTCTTGCAACTCATGACTTGAATTTTTGGCCTTCAAGTAAATGGGCAGAGGAAGAATAAGGCAAAAGGAAGGAAAACATCAAAGGGATGAAAAGGAAAAAGGAGAGGGGATAGTAAAAATAGCAAAACTATGAACTGGATAAAATGCAGAATAAAAATGTAAGAGCCAAAAATATAGTATAGAAAGCAGTAATGTCATGCTCAGTATTAATCTACATGTGTCAGCCATTACTTTAGCTTTCAGTGATCTAAACACATCCTGTTAGGAGACAGAGAACAAACCCCTTATACAGTCTGTCCACTCTAAACACAAAAATAAATGAAAAGTAACAAGAGTAAAGAAGTCATACCATGCTAACAAAAATAAAGAAGAGTTGGTTATATTAATACCAAAAAACACATCAAAATCAAAGTTATTAGAAATGAAAATGATTGTAACATAATGATCCATTGACTCTTTGGAAAGTCATAACAATCTCAATATGTATGTGCCTCCCACTCGAGAATTGAATTTTCTTAGGCCAAACTCAGGAAAGTGGACAGAATAAATGAATCTCTCATTACTGTTGGACATTTTGATGCATTTGTATCAGAAGTATGTATAACAGATCAGAAATCAATGAGACATACTTGAAAACTATAACACCAATAATGAGCTGGGTATAACTGATATGATAAAGCGTCTTCATTCAACTGTGCAGAATACATGCTCTTCTCAATCTGGGATATTTGCAACTAATCATATTATATACCATTACACATATCTTCATTTCCTGACATCAATGGGAGGAGAGGCTTTTGATCCAGTGAAGGTTCATTTTCCCAGGGTAGGAAATCAGTTAAAAAAAAAAAAAAGTAAAGGTTACAGCCCAAACTGTATATACATAAATCTCTATCTACAATAAATAATATTAAAATACTATTTTAGAATTTAGGCAAAGAGAAGAAAATTAATTCCAAAGTAATCAGGTGCAAAATAAATAGGTGAAAGGAAAATTATGTAATTGAAACTAGCTATAGACAAAATAACTAAAAAATGCAAAATAACAATGAAATTGAAATTAGCAGTTAAGAAACTAACTCAATAAGTAAACCAGTAAAACAAAAATTGTTTTTTTAAAATATTAATTGATAAATCTTTAGCCAGTCGAAAAATAGAAACACTTGACAGAGAGGCATCATTACTGATACGAATGTTATTGCAATGACAAACATGAATGTTAGAACAACCTGATGTCCATATCTGATAACCTAGATGAACTGAACTTAGTATTTAAAAATTCACAACCGACCAAAATAAGACTCAGAGGCTAATTTTCATAGGCTTGTTTCTATTAATGAAATTGAGAGCTTTAAAGACAGTTCTAGTAGGGGGGCACAGCTACTCATATACCCTGGAGTGAATACGGTCCTCCTCTATTTTGGGGAAGGTCTTTCTCTTTGATCAAGAATTCAGCTTTGGGAGGGATGCATATGGAGGGGTTAAGGATAAAAGAGACACATTCCTAGCTAAATCCAGATCCAGCTATATCCCTTTTGAGCATATACCAAAGAACAGCTGATATCAATAAAGAGGTCTGCTATTATCTGAAGAGAAACAGGAGAAGTGGATCTGGGGGGAGGAAAGGACTAGTAGGTGGGAAGGCTATGGTTCAGATGTATTATATGAAAGAAAAATACATAAAATAAAATAAAAATAAATTTAGATAATAATGAATATTTTTTAAATTAAATATAGTAATCACAGATATTCACTATAAAATATAATTCTACTGCCAGAGACTAAACCACCTACCAAGAATACACATGCAGGGACCCATGGTTCCGGCTACATATGTAGCAGAGGATGACCATATCAGGCATCAGTGAGAGGAGCAGTCCTTGGCTCTTTGAAGGCTCAACATGCCAGTGTAGGAGAATGCCAGGGCAGGGAGATGGGAGGGAGTGGGTCGGTGGAGGAACACTCGCATAGAGGCAAGGGGATGGGGGTGGGATAAGGGAATTCCAGAGGGGAAACCAGGTAAGAAGATAACATTTGAAACATAAGTAAAGAAAACAGCCAAAAAAAAAAAAAAATTTGTACAAAACATCAGGAACTATTACAGCATTCACAATATTTTTAAAGGATGCAGGGATAACTATGGAGACAATACAGGGAACTCTTGTGGCAAGCCTAGGGTTAGAGAAGGAGGATGTAGTAGCCTCAAGGTATTTTCAGGAAGTTGAACTACATGGTGATATAATTAGGGGTGTGTGCATTTTATATTTGTCTACAATGTTAATGGTGATCACTATAGTTACTTTTGGACTTTTGATGATGATGTTTCATATTATGACTATAGACTCTAATAGTGGAATGGGGAATTGTAGGGTAGGTTGAAGATTATGTGAGGAAACAGGTGATAAATGAGATTATTCTGTTTCTTGTTAATATTATAGTGAATCTGAAAAGATTATAATATGTACATTGAAACTACATTTTATGTTAACATAAAAAGCTACCATCCATAAACGACATGATATTGAGCCGGAATTGTGTTCTGCTAAACAAGAAATTAAAACCTGATATTAAAGAAAAATAATGATGGGAGACTATGATACAATTTACAGAATGCCTAATCAGGTGTAGGGGGAGGGCGTGTGAACTCGAATTCTGGACTCTCAGATTTAAGCAGAGTCAAAAAAAAGAAAAACCTGTTTTATGTCATTGGATATTAATACCTCTTAGTTATGAGGAAGAGTTTTGAAATACTATACAGATTCAAAATCAGTCATGAGATGAGCAGCTCCTGAAGAAAGCTCAAGTCCAAGTAGATCAAGGACCATGACATAAATGCATTATTTTTAACTGAGAAATATTAGATGAAACAAAATAAAAATATTCTTAACATGCATTATTTAGCCCAAAAGACAACTGGAATTCTGGTAGGTGAAAAACAATTCCCACAAGGACTTACTGCTGGCTAAATAAAAAATTAAAACATGTCTCCCTAGGAATCATGGGGTGAGATGTTTCACTTTAAAATTTCACAGTGAGTAGAGGTGGATGCCAACCTCACCCATGACCTGAAGAGTGTGTTAGAGTGCTGTTATATCCAGTCTTGGTTGGCAACTTGGCTGAATCTCCAATCAATTAAACCATGCTGCTGGACACTACTGTGAGGAATTTTCTTAGATTTACTTGAAGCGGTGATTCTAACCCTATATCTGGACCATACAACTTGGTGGCAACCCACACAAAAGGACATGGGAGAAGATAAGTTTGCTTTTTGAGCTTCTTACCTTCATTCTTTATGGCAAATTCATCTATTTTGCCACTGTTGGTAGTAAATCCTTCTCTAGATTTCTAACTTAGACTGTAGATCAGCCCCAGACTGCTGAGACATCCAGCCTTGTGGAATGAACAACTATCTGATTCTTGATAGCCTTTCCATCACAAGACAGCCATATTCCATAACATTCTATTAGATCTTCTCCTTAAGAGCAGTGGTCCTCCAACTGTGGGTTGTGATCTCCTTTGGTGGTTGAATCACCCTTTCATGGAGGTCACCTAAAACCATCAAAAAACACAGATATTTATACTGTGATATATAGCAGTAGCAACATTACAGTTTTTAAAGGAAAACAAAAAAAGAATTTTATTATTGGAGGTCACCACAATATGAATAACTGTACAAAAGGTTTACAGCTTTAGGAATGTTGAAAACCACTGCTCTGGAGAACCCTGACTGACCCAAGTCCTTTTAAAATTCTGTCCTCCTATGGAAACTTGGTAGGACTGAGGCAGTCTGAAAGACTTTCTTCTGAACCAAAGTTAACCATTGAGACCCAAAAAACTTACTTTTAAAAAGAACTTACATTAGGGTGGAACTGAAAATGAGGTAGATTTACTGTTGGGAATGAAATATTCTGTAATATCTTTTCTTTCTTCTATTGGGTATTATGGAAGTAATATCAGGCGGGGCTCTGATTCTACCAGAGTTAGAACTATATGAGCACACCATCTGGTCCTTTCCATGAAGAAAATAGGAGGGAATCAATAGATGGATGATGTATGTAGGAACACTGGATGCTGCAGCATGGGGGTGAAACGGGAAATTAAAACTGACAGTGATTTAAGCTCTTTATAATCAAGCAGAACTGTGGAGCTGACTGGAATCACAAGTTCTTACTGTGCTCTTTATTGTAACTGATACCACCTCAATCTCGTGTGCACACAAGCAAGCAGATATCCAAGGAAGATTTGGAGGTTTTGATGGGACATTGTTAAGTTTACAGAATTCAAGGTTCCAGATTCGTTGTTAAGGTGTTATAACTGATCTTTGTTTCTTTTCTTTCTCTTTGATGCCACAGCAGTTTTGCAGGAGGCATGTGATTTTTAAAAAATGACATAAAAAGTGCTTGTAGGCTGAGATCTTTCACAAACTAGCAAATACACATGGGCAACAAAAGTTGTATTTAGTCTGTAGTAATGGCATATGCACACATTCATTGATTTTAGTAATTTTGTTGCTTTGTTAAAAAAATGTATAGATCTATAATGTGGAAGATTACTGGAAGAAGGGAGTGAGGAAAGGTATCCTGGAACTGTGAATATTATTCCTTGTCTTATTAGGGTAAAATTATTATTTTAAAAGAAGAATGAATTTAAAAAATAAACAATTCAAAACATAGAAAAATTACTTAAAGAAAAACAGAATTATCTATAAGAATAGATAGATAGATAATGTGAATATATATATTCAAAGAATCTCAGAGGCTCAGTGTCATCAGATTTTGTATAGTTACCAATAAAGTCTATGTAAGTTACTAATGAACCTATTTGAATAGCTGAAATAGTAATGAATGAGGTACCACTTTCAGATGAAGATATTGATAAACTGGTCAATGCCTGAATAAAATTAAAGTGATAAGACACAGTAGAAACAACATGCTATATTCATGTAAAAATAAATATGTAATTATCATGTTACCAAACAATTGTTTACTTTTGTGTTTATTTCAAAAACACCTGTAAATTTCAATAAATCACACATTGCTACCCAGAGTCCAAATTTTCACAATATGTACAACTAAATAACTAAAGTTTTCTAATAAGAGTGATTTGATCAAATTCTGATGTGCTCACAGAACACATAAATTAGTAAAACAAAGTATTTTAAAACCACGTGTTATTACACACAGGAGCCTAGACAGATCTCTAAGAACTATGTTGAGAAAAAAAATAAATTTGATTTTAAAAGGTTTTGTACCAGTTTGATCAAAACTGTATTCATGTAGTAATAAAAAATAAAGAAACTACTTTAAAGGTTACTTACAACAGGATTGGACAGAAATAACATTCTTAAGATTGAAAACTATAAAATATAGTGGTCATCTTTCTGGTTGCTGTTGCTTAGGAATGGAATTGCAGACATGAGATGTCTTCAGGTTTGTTTATGTTTACATAACATTTTGGTGTTGATCCAGCTGTTGCATTGCTTGACTATGGTGATGGATAAAGTAATGAGCATCTGAGTATCTGTGTGGACCAAGCACACACCTACAAAAGAAAACAAATGCAAGTTGGATAAGTTCTGACTAACATCGATGAAATCTAACAACAACAGAGGGCTGGGATATTATAGTGTAATTTTTCCATGCACCACCTTTCAATAGAAATAAATAAACTTTATACAAGACTGCCTTATATAATTTTTATAAATGCATATCCATTTATTAATTTCTAATGAAAATAAACTTGTTATTAAGATTAAATACCAAAAATGTGTTAACACTTTCATAAGCATAACAGACAAGGCCACACTTTTTGAAGACTCCTTTCAATACCTGGCTCAGTTGTATATATCATTTTCTGAGGTTTTATATCCTCTGAGATTAATCTCTTCATAAATGTCGCCATCCTTCATCCTGTCATAAGCCAGACACGGCTATATTTTCATGAATGTTGCTTTTCTCTTTACAGTCACACATGTGAGCATTTGTAATGCTTGTGTGTAAATAAAAGCTGTGCATAACAAACAGTGAAGCTTCATACCAACTGGTAAAAGAAAATAACATAAATATAACTAAAGTACCAGAACCAGAATAGAGAATAGAAAAGTATAGATATATAAGAAGTCACTAGAGAAATTAATAGAATTAATGATCTAGTAGCACAATATGAGCTCATGCAGTTAGAGGTGATTGGAGTCATAGAAGCAGGAAACAATAGACTAGATTCACTGAGGTTGTGAATATTTGATTCTATCCTTCACACAAAGCATGATGCTGAATATATATGTTCATATCTTATACTGAAATGATGATGAAGTCTCATATGGCATAGCAATAAAAAGTTGACTCAAAAACCTTAATCCTTAGTGAACAAAAACAAAACAAAACAAACAACAGCAAAAATTCTCCCCTGGGAAATGACAACAAAACTTTGGCAATCAGTATGGCTCTAAATCTGTATTTGTTCACTCAGTACCTAAAAAGCAGAAGTCAAAATTTGTTTTCAGGAGTCCTGTACACAGATAAAATAAAGAAGCAAAAAAAATTGAAAAAATTTAATTTTAAATAGTTCTGAGGGAGTTATGAGTATAAGAAATGTATGGCTAGGAAACAGAATTAATATAAAGCTATGCACCAAGAAAACAAGGTAAGGCAGGAAAAATAGCAAAACATGAGGGAATAATTAGTAACCAAAATTGTTAGACACCCAACTGATTAAGATTCTAGGAGGAAAAGGCAAATATATACATGAGTTCAGGCATCTTGGAGAAAAATAGAATATCGAGGAATGAAAATACTTAATGATTGAGGTTAAAACATTAAAGAGTAGAACAAAAAACACATCAGAAAAAACTAAATGTATATTTGTAGTATAGAATGGAAGGTGACTCCTTCACCTAAACATAAACAAAACCAAAATAATGAGAATATAGAGTGTAATTTAAATGACAGAAACTGAAACAACATTCTGACATTTATGAATAAATGCTCCAGAAAGAGAAAATAGCAGAAGAAAATACAAGGTAAGAGTTGAAAATATACTGGCTGAGAAAATTCCAGAATTCTTGAAAGACCATGTAACTGCACATATGAGGAATAACATAGCCGCCAAATTTGTATTTACTATAGTGGAAACCGGGGAAAAAACCTCTCAAAACCATTCAGAAATAACCAGTACAAGGTCCTGGTTTCAGCAATGTCAGTCTATAATTGACTCTGCTGCTTTGGGTAATGAGAAAGTGATAGAACAGAGCAGCTGTCCTTCTTCCCTCTCAGGGGGCAGAGCAGGACATGCAAAAATAGATACAGATCCCAAGGAAATGGCCTAAGTAATTTTCTTCCACCCACCATGTTCTCCCTTTGAATATTCTGTCACATTTAACTAACACATCAGAAATTCATCAAATCCATCCAATGATTAGAGAAAGCCCTAATAATCTAATTATTTACCCAAAATGTCTGAATGAATCAGCTATGGACTGAGCCTTTAATTGGATAACCTTAGAAGATAACTAGAAACAAGATTATGTTTTACTCGTTGGCTATATTATTTTTAATAAGAAACATAAAAGCAGATTAAAACTCTAACTGCCTGCATATACAACATGATAAAATATAAAAATAAAACTCTTGAAAACATAAATTTTTAAATTACAATGATTTCTTACAGGAAGATGAGAAGGTCATAACCTAGTACTGTGGAAGTTATAAAAAAGAAAAGAGATAATTTGGGGAAAGGTAATCATAAAAACACAAAGACATATGAAGAGGGAATTACATTAGAGGATAGAGATAGATTAAATTTTTTATTTCAGGGAACTCTTATAGATAGATGACAATAGACAAAAATCGGGAAGGGAAACAGAAGGATCCTCTCACTTTCTAAGAGAACATGATGCTATAACACTTGATTTATTAGTGTCTGGCTCCAGAAATGTAAGAGAATAAATTCTTTGTGGAAAGTAACTTTTATTCAGAAAATGTAATTGTCATCTTGGAGTCTTACTGGTGAATAAGCTCACACTTTCTTGCTCTTTTTGAACTCTGGCTGGTTTAACTTGGTATCCTGGCCCAAATTTCTCTCCAAAATGACTGATTCAAACTAGCTTCTCTTGGCTTCTCATGGAATTGCTCTGCTTGGTCAAAAAACTAACTCTGGAAATCTGTTCTCATCTTCTGGCTTCTTCACATCCTCTTATTTGGTTTGTCTTTTCCTGCAAACTTTCTCTATAAAACTTTCCTGGTAAAATTGATTTCTCCCCCTTCTCTCTCTTTCCCTCTCTCTGCCTCTCTCTGTGTGATGCTCTCTAAGTCACTTCTCCTGTGAGAGTAGGGCATATTCTTTCTCTGATCCACCACCTTATCTGCTCCTTAATTAGATGTTACTTCAAGCATGGCTGCTTTCTTCTAAAAACTAGCTTTACCTTTATTGTTTGATATTACAGTTATGTACTATTGGTATATCTGTATTCCAGCCAGATCACACAGAATTAGGTCTTTGGATGTGATCCCTTGCTGGAGCAGGTATGATGCTGGATAAAAATTTCCCTACAATTTTTAACTTTTTAATTGTCTGACAGTTTCATACATTTTTGAAAGAAAAATATATACCTTATATTTTGAACTTTTCCAAATTTTTCCTCATTACTCCCCACCATTCTACCTAACATTTATACTCTTTTTCTCTTTAGAAAACCAAAGCAAAAACCAAAGGAACAAACAAAAAACAAACAGAAAAAGAAAAACAAGGAATGCAACTCCCCACACACAGAAAAACAAACCAAAGAAAATAATTTTAAAATGCTACAAAAATCCCATGGGATTTGTGTTCCGTTAGTCACCTACTCTTGGCAGGGAGTATGCAGTCTGATATATCCAATGATACTACATTAGAGAAATTAATATTCCTTTGCCAGGATATAGCAATTGCAGATAGTTTATTTGTTAGGGATTGTAACAAGTTTTGTGCTAGAACCCCATATGTACACATTGCTATTATCTCTTTCAGGTCATATGTGCAACAATTCAGTTGTATCTGGGAGACATTTTATTTCCTTTGGAATCACTCATTACTGCTGTATCTTACAATCTTTCCATCCTAAGGTTTCCTGAGCTTTTAGAAGAGGAGTTTGATGTAGTCACACATTTAGAACTGAGTGCTCCAAAGTCTCTCTTTTACTGCTAATATTATGATGTGGTTTTCTGCGTTGATTTACATCTAATACAAAGAAGCTTCTCTGATGTGGGTTGAGTGAGGGTATAGCGGTATGCCAGTAGGAGTCATTTTAATATTAAGTTCTTTTAGCAGAACATAAGAACAGAATGAATAATAATTTTGGCAACAGCCTATAATGACTGAGAGTCACATGAAGCTCCAATGGCAATGGCTCAACATGTCTAACCTCTTCTTGAGACAAGAGATTTTCTTTAGTGACACAAAATTAGTATTTGGGAAACCGCTTCACTTATTATTTGATGACTACATTTATGGCACACACACACACACACACATACACACACACACACACATACACACAGAGTTTGTTTATATAAATTAAATTTAATAGTACTCAGAGTTAGTCTAGGACAAGGTCTTCTTGGATATTTGTGAAATGGAATAGTTTCTAACTTCACTATATATATATATATATATATATATATATATATATATATATAATTCCACAAATTGAATATGAAAAATAACTTTTCTTACATATATATAAGAAATTAATAAATATAAGTATATTACATATATATGTAAGAAAAGTTATTTTTCATATTCAATTTGTGGAAGATAACTAGGTCACACTTGTGTGAAATATAGGAGTCAAGGTCCAAATACTCATTTGACTATCTCTAAAATGTGTATTACTATGAATTAGTAAATACTACCTTTAAAAACAATTAGTTTTATTCATGCTGCTATTGATTTATGAGCAAAGCTACTACTGGATGCATACTCACTCGCACGCACACACACATAAAATTCAACACTACTGACCATTTTACCTCTTACATATGCAGATATAATCCATTTAATATACAAGCTTGTATAAGATGTACTCATACTGACCTCCCTTAGCAGTAGTCTAAATTTTATTTTCTTTGAAGATTTTTTCTTGTCACTTAAGCAAAAAAATATAATATCCAATAAAAATAATATATCTAACAGCTTAATCAGAGAAGTTTTTTTGTGTGTAGGTAAAACTATAGTAATTATAAGGTCATGGTTATGGAAAAATTTGTCTATAGCAGCCAACTTTCCTGTATTCCATTAGTGTCTTTTTTCCTTACCTTTCATTTTATATAAAATTGAAGTCATTTGAATGTTTGTGCACAGAACTCTGTTTTATTCATGATGACTGACTTTCTAGAAAGAATAACAGAAGAAGGAAGAAAACACTTTAAAGGAATATTTTATCATTTTACTTGATGCACAAATCTGAAAATAATTTAATAGAGTTGGCTTCTCAAACATTCTGACATTCTATTTCTGAAATGCTAGTGAATATTAATAAGACTTCAAATGATTTGTCAGAAAAATTAGAAAAAGGGGAAAAAGATTGCTGCATGGTGAATTTGTAGGCTAAAATGAAATATTTTTAATTTCATAATCAAATAAAAATGGGGTGAACTACTATATCTAATATTGGCTTTCCTTTTAATGATAGACATGAGAGTTAAATATGAAATATAAACTGCTTAACCCTGAAAACATACATATGGATAAGGTTATATGGATTGGGAACTTTATATTTAGGCATATATATATACATATATATATATGCATATAGTAACAGTTATTGAAAGGGTGCTATGGATTTGAAAAAGAGAAAAGAGGGACATCAAATGGAGAAAAAGGGACAAATGATAATATTATAATCTCAAAATAAAACAAATAGTTACAAACTACAATTGAATACAGGGTTCCTTGTTCTCAGCTGTAGACACACAACATATATGTATGTACAAACACACACACACACACACACACACACACACACACAGAAAGAGAGAGAGAGGAGAATGAGTTCCGACTAGCCAGAGGGCAGAGAGATCTCAGCGGAGCATGTGGAAAGTGTGTACCTGCCTCACTTGATCCAGAGACATACAACCAAGAGGAGTAGAAGGCAAAAAAAAAAAAAAAAAAAAAAAAAAAAAAAAAAAAAAAAAAAAAAAAACCTACAGCAGAAATAGATCAAATAGAAACAAAAAGAACCGTTCAAGACATCAACAGAACCAAGAGCTGGTTCTTTGAGAAAATTAACAAGATTGATAAACCCTTAGCCAGACTAACTGGGAGGGAAAGAGAGAAATGAACAACTTTATTTTAAAAAACAAAGATAAATGTACAGATTTTCAGCATTATTGGATAAAGGTATTTAAATACATTTTTCTCAGTACTTCTTTTTTTTAAAGGTTTGATAGTGTGCATTAAGATTTTACTAGTCACAATGAGAATAAAGTACATTAAAAACAAGATGTAACCTGAAATTAGACAAAGTTTTCTTGGTGAGTAAATATTGAATATAATGGATTTTCATTTTCTATTTTCTTGAAATTCATATAGTCTATGACTTGTTTCTGGAGTGTTCAGAGCTTTCTGGGGATGGTATATAATTATCAGTGACTGCATATTATGTCTGTTCTTTTGTGACTAAATTATCTCACTCAGGATGATATTCTCTAGATGCATCAATTTTCTTAAGAATTTCGTTAAGCCATTGTTTCTGATAGCTGAGTAGTACTCCATTGTGTAAATTTACCACAATTTTCGTATCCATTCATCTACTGAAGGACATCTGGGTTCTTTCTAGCTTCTGGCTATTACAAATAGAGCTTCAATGTACATTTTGGTGCATGTATCTTTGTTGTATGTTGGAGTTCCTCTGGGGTATATGCCCAGAAGTGGAATAACTGGATCTTCAGGTAGTACTATGTCCAATTCTCTGAGAAATCGCCAGACTGATTTCCAGAGTGGTTGTACCAGTTTACAACTCCACCAAGAGTGGAAATGTTTCCTCTTTCTCTGCTTCCTTGCCAGCATCTGCTGTCATCTGAATTTTTGATTATAGCCATTCTGACTGGTGTGAGGTGGAATCTCAAGATTGTTTTGATTTGCATTTCATTGATGGCTGAAGATGTCAAGCACTCCCTTAGAAGTTTCTCAATCATTTGATACCCCTCAATTGAGAACTTTTTGTTTAGCTCTGTACCCCATTTTTAATAGGGTTGTTTTATTCTCTGGTGGCTACCTTTTTGAGTTCTTTGTATACTTTGGATATTAGGCCCCTATCTGTTGTGGGGTTGGTAAAGATCTTTTTCCACTCTGTTGGCTGCTGTTTTGTTTTCTTGACAGTGTCCTTAGCATTACAGAAACTTTGTGATCTCATTAAGTCCCATTTGTCAATATTTAACCTTAGAGCATAAGCCATTGGTGTTCTGTTGAAAAAATTTTCTCCTGTGCTTATGTGTTCTAAGGTTTGCCCTACTTTCTCTTCCAATAATTTTAGTGTACCTGGTTTAATGTGTAGATCTTTGATCCACGTGCACTTGAGCTTTGTACAAGGAGATAAAAAAAGGGTCTATTTTCATTCTTCTGCTTGCTGAGCTCAAGTTGGACCAACACCATTTGTTGAAGAGGCTGTTCTTTTTCCATTGAATGTTTATAGCTCCTTTATCAAAAATCAAGTGACCATATATATGAGGGCTCATTTCTGGATATTCTATTCCAATCCATTGATCCACCTGCCTATCTCTGTACCAGTACCATGTAGTTTTTAGCACAACTGCCTTTTTATATAGCTTGAGGTCAGGGATAGTGATTCCCGCAGATGTTTTCTTGCTTTTGAGAATGGATTTCGCTATTCAACGTCTTTATTTATTCCAAATGAAATTGCACATTGCTCTTTCCAACTCTATGAAGAATTGGGCTGGAATTTTGATGGGGATTGCATTGAATCTGCAGATTGCTTTTGGTAAGATGGCCATTTTTACAATGTTGATCCTTCCAATCCGTGAGCATGAGAGATCTTTTAATTTTCTGAGATCTTCCTCAATTTCCTTAGAGGTTTGAAGTTCTTCTCATATAGGTTCTTCACTTGCTTAGTTAAAGTCACACGAAGGTATTTCATATTGTTTGTGGCTACTGTGAAGGGTATCTTTTCCCTAATTTCTTTCTCCACATGTTTATCCTTTGAGTAGTAGATGCTACTGATTTGTTTGAGTTAATTTTATATCCAGTCACCTTGCTAAACTTGTCTATCAGCTGTAGAAGTTTTCCGGTGGAATTTTTGGGGTCACTTAAGTACACTATCATGTCATCTCCAAATAGTGATGATTTTACCTCTTGCTTTCCAATTTGTTTCCCTTTGATTTCCTTTTGCTGTTTAATTGCCCTGGCCAGGACTTCCATTACTATGTTGAATAGGTAGAGGGACAGTGGGCAGCCTTGTCTAGTCCCTGATTTTAGTGGGATTGCTTCAAGTTTCTTACCGTTACGTTTGATGTTGGCTATTTGTTTGCTGCATATTGCTTTTATTATGTTTAGCTATGGGCCTTGGAATTCTGTTCTTTCCGAGACTTTTAACATTAAAGGGTCTTGAATTTTGTCAAATGTCTTCTCACCATCTGGTGAGATGACCATGTGGTTCTTTTTCTTTAAGTTTGTTTACATGGTTGATTACATTAATGGATTTCCGTAGATTGAACAGTCCCTGCATCCCTGGGATGAAGCTTACTTGGTCATTGTGAATGATGGTTTTGATGTGTTCTTGGATTCAGTTTGCAAGAATTTTGTTGAGTGTTTTTGCATCAATGTTCATATATGAGATTGGTCTGAATTTCTCTTTCCTTGTAGGGTCCTTGTATGGTTTAGGAATGAGGGTTATTGTGACCTCAAAAAATGAGTTAGGTAGTATTCCATCTGATTTTATTTGTGGCATAGTTTGGAGAGTATTGATATTAGTTTGTCATTAAATGTCTGATAAAGTTCTGCACTGAACCCATCTGGACCTGAGCTTTTTTTGCTTGGGAGGCTTTTAATGACTGCTTCTATTTCTTTAGGTGTTATGAGATTATTTAGATTTTCTCAAAGAACTAGTAAAAGATGAGCAATAAAAAAAATTTTCCTTATTAAACAATTAATATTTCTCAAGATAATGACCAAGGCTGATTCACCCCAAATTTCTGCCAATCTTTTAATATAAACTAAACAATGTTAAAATTAGAGAACCTGTACTCAAAACTTTTGATGATCTATTTTTCTCATCCTAATTCAGATACACAGATATATCTTTTCCTTTAAAACTTTTCTCTTTGCAAAATAAAAAAAAATACCTACTTTATTGAGAGTTCTAATTTCTTTTGTAAAAATCATACAAAAATCTGAGAAAAGTTTAGGGTACAAAGAGTGCTTAATAGGTTTCAGAAGGATATGTGCTATTATATTGGTCATTAATTATATGATACTTTGTTTTTATATACCAGTTTTCAATTCATAGAATTGCCAAACTGATACAATAATCTGAAATTGGCAGAGGATGACCTATGTAGATGTTACCTATTCTTTTGGTAACCTATATAAGAGCAGATGATAATTCCTAATGAGAGTTGGTATCACACAGTCATTGAAGTCCTGAACAGGGCAAAAGGTAGAGGCAGAATGAATTCCACCATTATTTTCAATTGTAACATCCATTCTCTTCTGTCCTTGAGTGACTAGAGCTCATGCTACTTGATCAACTGGATTCACCGACAAGGGCAATGCTAACAATTTTATAGGTTCTGTATATTTGAACTGAGAATAGTTGACATCTTAGGTTTCCTTATGTCGCTATCTTCCTAATGTCCAAGTGGAAAAGTTTCAAACTCTGAAACAGAATGAACCAGTTTCTGGGTGTCTACTGGCTTCATTTCTTAGGAAAACCTACATATATAATCATCACTGTTGTCTTTCATTGTTGCCTGACTTTCATTGTTGCCTGACCTTTCAGACCTGCTGGATCTTAGGTACTTTGCTGCTTTTCACTACATATTACTGTTGAGCTTGTTGTCCAAACTACTATGAGCATGTCCAACTTTTGAACATTGTGACACTGTTTTTATTTACAAAGTTCACACTTGAGAATTATACAATCAAAATACAAATCAGCGCGCACACACACACACACAAACACACACACACACACACACAGAGAGAGAGAGAGAGAGAGAGAGAGAGAGAGAGAGAGAGAGAGAGAGAGAGAGATCTTATTATATTGAGTTTATAATTTTTGTTATGCTATTCTGTGATTCATGCACACTGCAGGATACTGGCTTGACTCATCTGTTCAAATAGTTTTTGTATTGCAAGTCCTATAAGTTGTACAGCTGATTTTTTTTTTCACTTTTTAGAACTTTGGGTTCAAACTTCTTGGGCACTCATAAGAAAACATATAATTTACAAAAGGTACACTGGGTACTCACAATCCTACCTTCTTTCCAAGTGTAAATACTGATAGTGGAAGAAGAGACTACTTCCTGTCTATGTAGCCTGATACTCTCCACATAGACCTTTTGATAATTACTACTGATTAATCAATGTTGAAACAGTGAATGAAACCAAACTATCACTCGTATAACAAAGGATTATGGCTGGCATTTTAAGCCTTTTTTCTGGCAATATTTTATGTTCTTGTTTCTTTCAATCTTCTTGTACACTATACCACTTGGAGATTTTATTCATTCATATATTCATATCCACAGGTAATTTTAAATTCTGCCCAACCCAATATAGTACAAATCAATCAAAGCATAGCTACTTGTACTCTCAATGAATTTGCAGTAGTATTTTGGGCACTGAAATACATGAATAAGTAAATCCAAGAAAGTTGTACATTACCCTAACAAATCAAAATTTAGAGTAATTATATAGGCATTATGAAAAACATAATACCTTTCTGTTTTATAAAGTTAGAAGGAATAAAAACAGTGAAATTATGACTTAAATGGGAAGGTATCAAAAAAAAAAAAAAAAAAAAAAAAAAAAAAAAAAAAACCCTGATTACCAGTGCCCCACTCAGTAAACTTCAGGTTTAGGATTTCATTATTCATGGTTTGCCTTTGCATTAGGCACTGACTTGTAAGATGCTGTATATGTGTAACACTAAAAGACCTTAAAAATCAAGTTTCTGGCTGCTTTAGTTTCAGATGGCATAAAAACCCAAATCTTGATAGATAAAGGTGAAACAAAAAGCAGCCTCGTCTACTCAGGGATCTTGTATTGCTGTATTTACAGGGTCTGTCTCTAAGAGTGCAGACGTACTCAGCAGATGTTGAGGGTAAGAGGCAGTAGTGAATTAAGTCTACTTGAGTGACAATATGTATGGTCAGGTATGGTACACCCAACACAGAGGTGGAGATTCTGACTCATCTACTCGCTCTACTTCCAGATTCTTCTCCTTGTTATTCATAAAACTTACAGTGCAAAGTATCAATGAGCTTTAAAGTATAAAAACAACCCCAAACTCTGTAAGCCATACTTTATATTTGACCTTTACAGTTATATGGTTTAACTCACAATGGATCAAAAATATACTTCAGATAAACCCTATGATATTGAACATACTCCATGGAACTTTTATGCTTTTTTATGACATTCAAAGACAATGAAATTTAAAGAAATGTGTAGCTTTCTAATGGCCACTCCCAATATTCCAAAACCATGAAATAAATAGTAATAGCCTGCTTTTCTAAATGTTTTCTGCAATGAAAAATAGAAACTTCATGCTATCTTTATTTCTACAGATGCAATGTATGACACACCGAGAGGAAATAGATGTGCAGAGGCATAAAAGAAGTACATTTCACACAGGCAGAACATCTGTTTACATTTTAGTATTCAAATATTTCAATGAAAAATTCATTGAAATGTAAATGTCTGAAGTTATGAATCATAAGCATATATTCTCTCTTTAGAATGGGTCTGTTCTTGTAATCTATAGAAATTGAGAAACATAAAAAATTTAAGCAAGAGCCAGAAAATAGAGAAGAAAGATGTGAAATGCTGTCTTCTAAGCCATGGTTGTTGAATTTAATAACTCATAGTCACCATAGATACCTGTGTAAGACCTATATGAGATGAAGACAGCCAAAATATCACCATAGAAGGGAGAGGTGCTCTCCAGGCCCAATCTCGTACTGATTAGCCATTGTCAGTGGATCTCTGCTGGGGTTGGAGAGTCCTTCCTCTTTGAAGATGTGGTCACAGGTAAGGGTCTCTATACTCTAGAGAATGGCCCTATTCCCATGGACACATAGGCAGCAATAATTGGGTAATGTTAAGTTACAAGGGGATTCTACTATGAGGGAAAAGGGGAAGTTTGAGGAAGAAAACTGAGAGTGTGAGGTCATATTTCACTATATACATGAGGATATTTGCAAAGATTAAAATATATGGACTAGAAAGTCCGGAAACAAATAAACAATGATCTATAATCTGTACTCCTAGAAAGATAAAAAAAAAGGAAAGGATTCCCCTACACATATACACAACACTATAGTACACTACACGATACTACACTGCACTGCACTACACTACACTACATTATTCTATACACCGTGGCAACAAAATTTGAATGTATGATGGTCTTCAGCACAATGTCTACAAAATCAAGCCACTTAGAAGGTGGGATGTAAGCAGATGCCCAGATAGAACTTACCTCCTTTTGTTTCTTTTTTTCCTCCCAGATGGGATGAAGGAAGCATATCTCTAGAGAGAGACAGTGTTGCCAAAGGAATTGCATGGAGAAAGTAGGAAAGGCAGGACTACTTCATTTCAAAATGCCAGACTTTACTCCTCTACAGGTAGGCAAGAGAGTATCCCTTCAATGATGAAAATAAGAGAAGTGGACTGATTTGATACAAACTTACCAATGCAAAAGCATGCAGAAAAAAACCTTGTGATTATCAGTGGAGAAGCAACCAGAGACCTAAGAACAGTTGTGCTCCCAGTGAAAGGGTAATTAGTAGACAAAGATCCTAACCTTCTCCCTAGCCACAGTTACACAGATATTAAACTTCATGAGCAGAAAATGCTAAGGTTGTAAAAGCTGATTACATGGGGAATCCAGTACAGGTAAGGTTGGCTATTACTTTGTCCCTATGTTCTCTCTTCTTAAAATTTAAAAAATGAATTCATTTATTCACTTTATATCCCAATATCTCACCCCCTATTCATTTTATACCCTCAAACAGCCCCTCCCATTTCTCTTTCCTCTTTCTATCTTCTTTGAGACAGGGGGGGTGGCTTGAGTACCATCCTGCCCTTGCATAACAAGTCACTGCAAGATTTGACATATCCTTTCCCAGTGAGGCCAAGACAATGTTCACAGTTAGGAGAACATAAACAGGCAACAGATTCAGGGACAGCTCTTACTACAGTTGATGCTAGATTCACACGATGACCAAGCTGCACATCTGCTACATATGTGCAAGGTGTGGGGGTTGGGGGGTAGGTCCAGCCCATGCATTCTCCTTGGTTAGTAGTTCAGTATCTGAAATTGGCCCTCTGCTGCCTGCCTGTGAATTCTCTCTTATTAAGCTGCTTTGTCTGGCCTTAGTGGGAGAAAATGTGCCTAGTCCTGCAGTGACTTGACATGACAAGGTGGGCTGGTATCCAGAAATGTCTCCCCTTTCTCAGCAGAGAAAGGGAGCAGAGAGGGCAGGAGGGGCGATGTGAAGGTGGGTGGGTGTTGCTCCAATCGTGATGTAAAGTGAATAAATGAATAAATTGTTGGAAAAAACAGGCTGAGTAAACAGTAAGATAGCAGTCTTTTTTTCAATTTTTTTTCAATAATTTGTTTTTTATTCTCACTACATCCTGGTCACAGTCATCTCTCCTTTCTGTCCTATGCTTTAGAACCTCCTTTCTCCCATTGTCCCCTCCCCTTTTTCTCGGTTGTGTACCACCCTATCCTGGGACATCTAGTCCCAACAGAACTAGGCTCATCCTTTTCCAGTGAGGCCCAAGCAGGAAGTCCAAGGAAGGAAACAGGATCTAATGGCAGGGAACAAAGACCAAGATAGCCCCTACTGGGAGAGCAGTCTTAAGTGACCTCAAGATGTATGAACTTTGACTTTTAGATCCACAAAAAGCTCAAGTCTCTTTTAATATTAGACATATTTTCTAACATTACATTATCACACATTGTTTTGCATTTGTATTTCTGTTTTTTAGTCATTTGTTTTGTGCAGTTCACCCCTCTCTCTCTGCCTGAATAAGCTTTTTATAGCATTTTATTTTCTGTACCCATTTTGATGACTTTGTAGCTCTAATTGATGTATTTTGACCTTTATTTTTGGCTTTAACTTACCTATTCTTATTCCTTCTTACCCCCCCTTTCCCACTCTCTTGGGGTTTTCTTCATTTTATTTCACATTTATTGATAAACCCAAATTAGAGTTCTTTAATCACCCATTGTATGGGAGACAATCACAACTTTATTCTAGTTTCTCCGTTTCTGAGCCATAATAGAAGTGTAATTCAACTATACACATGTTTTTGTTCCCTTATACTTGTTGGTTTCTTTCTAAATTTAATGCAAGGATTATTGCCAAACCACCGTTTTCATGATTTCTACCTGATTCATCCATCAGAAGAGTAGTGGAAATTATAATCCTACCTGAGGTATTTAAATAAATAAGTCACACAGAGAGTGAAATAACCAAGAAAAAGATTGGCAGAAACAAAAACTTGGAAGCACATTTATCTCAATAAATGTGTGAGGCAGGATGCTTTAAATAAGGGGGAGAGCCTCTTTAAGGAAGGCCAGGATGCTGATGCCTCAGTCCTTCTTAAAAGGGAGAACAAATCACTCACAAGAGGAAATACAGCAACAAATAGTAGGGCAGGGGATGAAGAAAAGATCACTCAGAGAATGCATCACCTGGGGATCCATGCCATAGGCAGCCACAAAACTCAAGCACTATTGCTGATGCCAAGGTGTATTTACTGGCAGAAGCCACATGTGGATCTACCCCCCAGAGGCTCTGCCAGAGTAATATAGATATATTTGAGTATGCTTACTTAACTATGGACTGAATATGGGGACCCTAATGAATGAGCTAGAGGAAGGACTGAAGGAGCTGAAAGGGTTTGCAACCCCATGGAAAGAACAACATTATCAACCAACCAAACCCTTCAGAGCTCTCAGGGACTAAAACACCAAACAGTGAATACAAATAGAGAGAGACCCATTGCACTCCAGTTGTATATGAGACAAAAGATAACATTCTCTGGTATCAATTGGAGGAGAGACCTTTGTTCTAGTGAAGGCTCATTTTCCCAGTATAGGGAAATGCCAAGGCACTAAGGTGGAGAGGGTGATTGGGATAGAAATGATCATCATGAAAGCAAGAGGAGGGGGAGTGGGGATGGGAGTAGGCGGGGAAATTATAACATTTGAAATGTAAATACAGAGAATATCCAATAAAAAAAAGAAAAAAAAATTCTCCACCCAATGTTACTTTAAACTGCTACCCCTCCCACGAACCTCCAGAGACCTCAGTCTCTGTCTTCCATTGAGGCTATCCTGGTTCCTTGTCAGGGCAACAAGTAGGATGCTTCGTACCTCTCCAGCTCCTCTAATTCACCAGTCTCAACCCCATATCTATAAAAAAATCCTGCTACAGCCTTCCTTCCCTCTAACCACATCTCCATGGATCCCACAGACTTTTCCCTCTTCTTCTCCCTCTTCTCATTTGCTATTTTACACCAATCACCAGCTCCAGCAGGCACGCCCTATTAACCCGCAGATCAGCCTTGCCAAGGAAGCAGGTAGGCTGTCTGTATAAATTCCCCTGTACTTCTGTTCCTCTAGATTCAATCCCCCACTCTAAGTCCAAATTCTATAGCAACCCCTATGGAATGACTTCTCTTCATTGTCTCTGTCCATTCCAAGAAGAATAAAAGCAGATACTGGCTGAAGTCTCTGCTCTCCTACAAACTGTGACCATCCCACACTTCCCAGTATCCAGAAGCATATTTTGTATGGAAAGTCTAGTGGCCACATCTATTAGCACTGCCACAATTTTCAACCGTGCAACAAACAATCATCACACTTTTTTACACTCCAGAGAAGAAGCAGATACCAAGAAACAAAGCATACACCTAAGGAAGACAAATTCAGAAATCAGCACCTTGACCTATAATCATCGCAATCCTACATGTCTAGATACCAGCATAAAATCATAACAGCCAGCAAATATGTTTCTGCAAGAATCAGGTTATCCTACCATAGAAGGCCCTGAACATTCCAACATAACGGATGCATGAGAAAATGACCGTAAACCACATAGACAAAGGTGCCCTTAAAAGGAACTGATTGAATCCTTGAAAGAAATTCAGAAGAAAATGTAAATATTTTTGTGTATATAATTTAACTTTCACATAAATATTTTTTATGGGATGCCTAGATGTCTGAATAAATGGATCTCTGATTTTTTTCCTTTTCTTGTAGCTCTTTTTCTCCTGTTGATTAACCTATTTCAGACACAATGTCATGGATTTTGTTTTATTTTCTTCTATTTTATTTTTTCATGTTTGGTAATTAACTCTTATAAGCCTGTTCTTTTCTAATAAGAGACCAAAAGAGAACAGATCTGGAAAAGAGGGGAGATAGTAAAGAACTGGGATGGATAGAGGGAGGGAAATGGAAATTAGTATATATTGTATGAGAAAAAATATCTATTTTCAATAAAATGAAAAGAGAAAAAAGAACAAAAAAAGAGCTATAAAGCAACTCTTACACATACAAGAGCACAGGACTACTTGCTGATTGAAGTCAAAAACAATGAAATGCAGTAACCCGAGACAATGGGTTCAAAATCCTGAATTTTTAATGTTCATTGAAACAGGATTCAGGCTGTCTAGCCAATTTACGAGCTCTCTGCTTAATTAAAGACAGTCTAGAAATAAAAGCTTGAGAAAGATAAAGACTTCAGGCATCAAATCCTGTCTTCCACATTGTTGTGTTGATATGTAATTGTGTGCAGATATACACAGGAGAATATTCATCCAGTCTATATAGACACAGAATCTCTCACACACTCTTTCTCTCTCCTTCATACATACCATATGTTCACTGACCATATAAAAGGCCTTATAAGCAAGAAAATGAAGTAATGGAACCATTTTATTACCTAAATAAGGACACAATATTGGTGACAAGGTGGGCAATGTGGACTAAATAATTTAGAGGAAATTAACAATGAAATTAATATTCAAAAGAAACCAAATAGAAATTTTAAGAAATGAAAGAACTAAAAGCCAAAACAAAATTATTTTTATTTTAATAAAAAATGATAAGCCACACATATTTGTTGATACATATTTAATTTTTATTTATTTTTAAGATCATAATGTCATTGTATTTTTTTTTCTTTTCTCTCTCCAGAACCTTCCCCTTCTCTTTGCTATCTTTCAAATGCATGGCCTGATTCTTGTTAATTTTTTCATATATACAAATATCTACAACATGCTTTTTATCAGTAGTCACTGTAGTAGCTCCATAAAAGTACTTCCGGGACAAAGACCTATTTTCTGGATACTAACTATTTCATTTATTAATTAAATAAATATCATGTTTGAAATAGAATACTTTCTAATTGGCTGTTGTTTTTATATGACAAACAATACCTTTATCCGCAACTTAAATTGAAAAACTCTAAAGTTAAATTCAGGTGAAGAGAAGAAAGTAATTAAAATGAAATTACATAATCAATTTCCATGAGTATATGTTGTAATGTTTCCATATTCCAAAACTTTTAGTACCCAAATCTTTATCCTTATACCTATAGCAGACATATTAAGCACAACATTAGCCTTGATATTCTTCTGTTGCAATATCCTGCAAAGGAAAAGAGCAGTAATAGAGAAGCTGTAGTCAGCTGACTACTGCTGAAGAAAAGAGAGCTTGTCTAGTCAGGAACGAACCCTCTGATAGATCCAGTGGTTATCCTATTCCTGTGTACAGAGGATCAATTACAAATCAGACTCAGTATTATATCTAATAGAAAGAAAACTTTGAGAAGGGAATATGAAGAAGGAGTAGGAGGAGGAGGAGGAAGAGGAGGAGGAGGAGGAGGAGGAGGAGGAGGAGGAGGAGGAGGAGGAGAAAAGAGAAATTAAACTGGGTAGAGAAGGGATGTGATCAGAGTAGAGTGTACTCATGTATAAAACTCTCACATATATTTGCAGCAAAGGAAACAATAGAGTTAAGAAAACGCTGTAGAATGAGAGTACTTTCCAGCTACATATCTGATAGAAGTCAAACAAACATTTCAAAATAAAAAAAAATCAAGAAAACAAGGAAGAACATAATAATTAATTATCCAATGCCCAATGTTCAGCTCTGAAAACATACATACAATAAACATTATACAGACTGAAGAAGACATGCCCATGTCTATACATGTAATTTATGTAATAACAATGCCAAAGAAATAATAAATTTGAAAGACAGTAAGGTGAGGTTTATGGGAGGGTTTGGAGGAAATAATGTGAAGGGAAAAATTATATATTTATAACCCTAAAAATCAGAGAAAACAGAACCAAGGCAAAATTGAGTTATAGATCTCAACAGACAGTTCTCAGAAAAAAAGATTAAAATGTCTAAGAAATATTGTCAAAGTCTTTAACAGCCTTAGCAATTATTGAAATGCAAATTCAAATATTTTTTTTTTCTTGTCACAGTCAGAATTGCCAAGGTCGAGAAAACAGCTGACAATTAATGCTGATGAGAATGTGGAAGAATAAGAACCATCATTTATTACCTGAGGGACTGCGGACTTGTAGGATCACTATAGAAATCAAAATAAGGAGATCTTTTACAGCCGAAATAAATCTGCATATGAATCAGCAACACCACTCATTGGCTGATAACCAGAGACCTCAACATTCTACCTCTCGGAGATTTTATCAGCTGTATTCCTTGCTGCTCTATTCACAGTAACTATGATATGGAAACCACCTAAGTGTCTTCTAACTGATGAATGAATAAAACAAATATGGTACCTATACACAGTGGGAAAAGCCAGAGTTGTAAAGAACAATGGAATCATGAAATTTGAGATAAACGAATGAACCTAAAAAATATGATACAGAGTGAGGCAATCCAGACGCAGAAAAACAAACACCACACGTTACCAAATCTTTGTACAGATTCTATCTTTAGACTTGAAATGTAAATTGAATTATCCAAAGAATCCAAGAAAGCCGAAAAAGACCCTGCAGCAGGGGCAAGGAAGGAGTACTAGATAGCCAGATGAAAGGAGACAGGTAATGTACAGTGAGTATTCAAGAAAATAGAGAGGCTCTAACTGTGAAGCTAGAGGAAGCATTACACTGAGAGTGGAGGGAATACTCAGGATGTTTGAGAAAGACAGAGGCACCATATTATTTTAGAGCTTACTATAAATATGCAAATATTATGTGTTTCAATGTAATAGGATAAATCAAAGACATTGGAATAAACCGTACACACTGATTTTTGACAAAGAAATCAAAATCATATACTGGAAAGAAAAAGCATCTTCAAAAAATGTTGCCAGTTTAATTGGTCATTTAATTGGTAGAATGCAACTTGATCCATATTTGTCACGTTGCACAAAGCTCAAATCCAAGTGGATCAAGGACCTCAACATAAAATCACACACACAGAATCTGATAGAAGAGAAAATGTAAATAACCCTGAACACATTGGCACAGGAGAAAACTTCCTGAACATAACAATGGCTCAGTCTCTAAGATCAACAACTGATAAATGAGATCTCATGAAACCGCAAAGGACCAAACTGCAACCCTTGGATAGGAAGAAGATCTTCACTAGCCCTACATTCGAGATAGAGCTAATATCTAAAATATATTTAAAAAACCAAGAAACTATACTTCAAAAAATAAGTAAATCAATTTAAAAATGAGGTACAGGGCTAAACAGAAAGTTCTTAACAGAGAAATCTCAAATGGCTGAGGAGCACTTAAAAAGTGTTCAACATCTTTAGTCATCAGGGAAATGCAAATCAAAACATCTCTGATGTTTCACCTAACATCAATCAGAGTGGCTAAGATTAAAAACTCAAGTGACAACACATTCTGTTGAAAATGTAGATTAAGGGAAGCCTTCTTCCACTCCTGGTAGGATTGCAAATGTGCATAATTACTATGAAAGTCAATCTGGAATTTCCTCAGAAAATTGTAAGTGGATCTACCAGAAGACCGAGCTATACCACCCATAGTTATAGACCCAAAAGATACTCCGCCATTTCACAAGGATACTTGTTCTACTATGCTCATGGCACCCTTATTTATATTGACCAAAACCTGGAAGCAATCCAGATGTCCCTCAGCAGAAGAATGTACATAGAATATGTGCAACAATTACACAATAGAATAATTTCCATCTATTAAAAACAAGGACATCACAAATTTTTTCAGACAAATGGATACACTGAAGAAGCTGAAAGATTTGCAACCTCATGGGAAGAACATCATCAACCAGCCAAGGCACTGTAATGGAGAGGGTGATTGGGAGCACCTTCATGGAGGCAAGTTGAAGGGCAGGACAGAGGGGAGTCTCGGAGAAGGGTATAACATTTGAAATGTAAATACAGAGAATATCCAATAAAATTGAAAAAAAATCATCCTGCATGAGGTAACCCATTCTGAAAAGAACATGCATGCTATACACTAATTGATTAATAAATATTAGCTATAAACTTCAGAATACCCCTGATACATATCACAGACTCAAAGAAGGTAAGGTAAGATCCAAGTGAAGATGCTTGAATCCCACTCAGAAGAAGAAAACAAAGAGTAATGGGCAGCAGGGGAAGGGAAGGATCTGGGTGAGAGAGGGGAAGGGAAAGAAGGGCAGGGTTAGGTAAGAGGGAAGAAAGAAGAGAGGACCAAAGGTCAAGACAGGGTCAAGACAATAAGTGCAAATATGACTGTTGCTAAATAATATTCATAAACATGAAAAAGAATGTACCCATGAAATCTCAATAATATGATTGTCTGAAAAGATGCAAATGCTAGTTGATATGCCAGCATAAAGTAGAAATTGAAAATGGTTCTATCCTTCGCTGAAAAGTTAGCTACAGCTGCTTGATGGCTACTCTGAGAGAAATTTCAGTCCCCTCTAGTTTCAGTCAGCACTCTACTTTTCCAAACCCAATTGTTCAGTTCTGAACCATGTATATTTGAGCAAATTAAATAGATAAATTGCTAAGTTGTATATACATGTATACACACACACATACACACATACAAACACAGAAAGAGAGAGAGATACAGGCAGAGTGAGACAGAGAGACAGAGACATACATACATACATACAGAGAGACAAAGATTGATAGATGGTAGATAGATAAATGAGAGATAGATAGATAGATAGATAGATAGATAGATAGATAGATAGATAGATAGATGGATGGATGGATGGATGGATGGATGGATGATAGATGATAGATAGATAGATAGATAGATAGATAGATAGATAGATAGATAGATAGATAGATGGTAGGTAAAAAACATGTGTGTGCACATGCACACAAAACAATAATAAGTGAAAAAGAGACCTTAAATTGGGTATTTCAACATAAGATGTGTTTCATGGGAGAGGGAAAGGTTTGATGGTGATGTAGAGATAATACTCATTCATAAAGTTCTAAAAATATTAAATTACAAAATTTTAAAGCAGTATACAGCAAGAGAATATCCAACATCAAATTAAATGAGGGGAAATTTAAAGCAATTTCACTAAAATTAGGGACAAGACGAGGCCGACCATTCTTTCTCTATACATTCAAGATAGTACTTGAAGCTCTAGCTACAGCTATAAGACAAGTAAAACAGATACAAATTGGAAAGAAAGAAGCCAAAATATTGCTCTACACTGATCATATATTAGTACATAAATTAGTATATATAAGTGACCTCCAAATTTTATCAAAAAACCCCTAATGCTGATAATCACCTTCAGTAAAGTAATTAAATACAAATTTAACTCAAAGAAATCAGTAGCCCTCCATTATAAAAATGATAAATGGGATGAGGAAGAAATTAGGAAACAACACACTTTATAATTGACTTTAATAGATAATATAAAATACTTTGGTATGATTCTAACCAAACAAGTGAAAGACCTGAAAAGTGAAAGGCAAACGTCTCAGAGAAAATAAATTGAGGATGATATCAGAAGATGGGGAGATCACCCATATTTATTGATTGCTAGGATTAACATAGTGAAAATGGACTCTTTTTTAAAACAAAAGCACTGTATGTATCAATGAAATTTTCAACCACCTGCCAACCCAATTTTTTATGGACCTTGAAAGAGCAATTCTTAACTTAATATGGGAAAAAATGACCAAACCAACCAAACAAAAAATGATAGTATCTCTATCCCTGCTTTCAAGTTATACTATTGAGCAATAGTGATAAAAACCTGGTGGTATTGGCATAAAACCAGACACGTTAGTCAATGGAATATAATCAAAGACCTAGAAATAAATTCACATACCAATAGACACGTAATAGTTGACAAAGAAGCCAAAATCACACAATAGAAAAATGAAAGCATCTTCAACAAATGATGCTGATCCAAATGGCTGGGTGCATGTAAAAGAATGCAGTACTCTCATATCTATCACCCTGCATAAAACTCAAGTCCAATAGGATCAAAGACCTCAAAATAAAAGGAAGAACACTAAATCTAATAAAAGTGAAAGTTGTGAGCTGTCTTAAACTTATTGGCACAGGAGAATATTTCCTGGATAGAAAACCAATAGCTCAGGTACTAGAATCAACAATTAATAAACAATTGATAAACCTATGAAACTGAAAAGTTTTGTGAGGCTAAGGACATCATCTATACAACAGAACAGCAGCCTACAGAATGAAAAAAATATCTCTGCCAACCCTACATCTGACAAAGTATTAATATCCAAAATATATAAAGAACTCAAATAATTGGATAACAAGAGACCAAATAACCCAATTAAAAATGGGTCAATGAGATAAATAGAGAATTCTCAGCATAGGAATTTCTAATGGCCGGGAAGATGTAGGGTTCAATGTTCTTAGTCCTCGGGGCTATCAGAATAAGTCGAAACCATTCTCAGATTTTATTTTACACCCCTCATAATGGCTTAGACCAAAAACTCAATTGACAGCATATGGCAGCAAGGATGTGGAGCAGGGAAAACATTCTCCTATAGCTGGTGGGAGTGAAAACTTGTTAAACCATTTTGAAAATCAATTTGGCAGTTTCTCAAAAAATTAGAAATAGTTCTAACTCAGGACACAGCTGCAGCTCTCCTGGGTATATACCCAAAAAAAATGTTCAACTATACCACAAGGATACTTGTTCAACCATTCAAAAAGTATGCAGGGAACTAACGTAGATATGTAGTAGCAGGTGTGCAGCTTGATCTTCATATAGGGTCCACTAACTATTGGAGCAGTAGCTGACTCTGTCTCTGTTGCCTGCCATTGGATTTCCTTTCCCTCAATGAACTGCCTTGTTGGGCTTCATTGAGAGCAGATGCATTTTGTCCTAATAGGACTAGATGTCTTAGGGTAGGGTTGTAACCAAGCAGGTGAGGGAATTCATCTTCTCTAAGGAGAAAGGGAAAAAGTAATAAGAAAAAGATTTTGTAAGGGTATGACTGGGAGGAGAGAAGAAAGAGGCTATAGTAGAGATGTAATGTGAATAAGAAAATTTTTAAAAACAGTTTAAAAACCTTCCACAGAACATTATTTCTTGTAGTGTTTAAACTTACCTATACAGTTTATAATTCACTATATGGTTGGGCCTTATATTTCTTCTGCTATCTCAATTTTCCAGAGTACCTAGAAATAAACTAACTTAAATATAGATCTTGCTCCCTTATTTCCTGGTTCCTCTTATTCTTGATTTCATTCTTATATTCTGTCAGGAAGTTTCTGATCCTCCGAAAGCGCATCAGAAGTTTATACAATATACTCAGGCCTTGTTAATATAGTTCTTAGTGTTCTATACTATAAGTCACTAAGATGAAAATAGACACATTCATCCATTTTTTGCTTCAGTTTTTGCTTTGTCCAAAATTTATAGAATCCAGCTAATGCTTAATAAGTATTCACTAAATTTAGAGATAAATAATCAAATGTGAAAAGAATAATTAAGCCAGTGAACACATTCTTCTAAGAACAAAAAAATATTTTTAGTGCTTTCTACCTATTGAAGCTCAGAATAAATATTTATTTTGTATCACTCCAAACAACAGCAACCTCAAATGATGGCAGAACAATATTTCTAGCCAATTAAAATGCGAGTATTGCGGTTGATGTCTGCTTCTTGTATTTGACATCATTTGGCAGCAGATATTCCTTCCAATACATTTTTTATGTAGACTTCTCTCTTGTTGTGAATAAATTACAAATGCACATTTATTTACAAAAAGTACAGTTTTGCACGACATTTTAAAACAAACCTTTAAAGGTTTTCAACAGGACCAATTCCTCTCTTAATATTAGAAAGGTAAAATGGCTCAAACTGGTGTTTTACTTCTTAGACAATGAATAAAAGGAGTTGATGTTGAAGTTGGTTCCATATGTCACCTTGTAAGCCATATAATCAATGGTATGTCTCACAAGAGAAGAGCAGAAGAGAGAAATTTAAATTACCAGGAAGCATTTTGCTTGCCTTGTAACATTAAGCATGTATCCAGTTTTTCTCCTTATGCCAGTGTAGATCTACAAAATTATAAGCTGGGGAAAGAGCTTGGAGCTTCATTTTAGAGAAAAAAGATGTGTTACTGCCTGGCCTCATTATACAATGGCTGTTTCAACCTTGACTGTGGCCTTTTATTTGAATGTATTACCATATGTTCTCAAATTGCTGTGCAAAGACAGATTGTACCACAGTCTCCTATTAATATTTTGCCTGGGAATAATGTTCACTTTTATTTGTCTAAAGTGTTCCAAATTACCAAGTGATTTTTCTAAATAGCAGTTTTATTTCCTATGTAGAGCCTGATATTTTCATGTCTGAGTCATATAGCTGAAATCATGAAAGAATCATGAATTATGCTGTGTACTAAGTGATAGATGAGAAATGTCACTTCTCAACTGAGGTGTCAGGAATTAAATCTAGGATTTTGGTTAAACTGTAATTTGTTTTTCTTCTTTCAGTGGATCCACTGTTCATGTTAGCTCATTAGTCTTAAAATAACAGAATAAAATTATCTTTTAGGGAATTTAAACTCGTGAACAATACACATGTTAGAGATTCTGGAAATGGTAGCATATGTTCCAATATGACCTTTACTATTATTAGTTTCAAATCTTGCATTATTTTACTCTAGGACAGAATTAGTTTGACTGTCAATTCAAAAGGATAAAGAAGAGTTGAATCCACTGTTGGTGGGGTCTTAAGCTGGTACAACCACTCTAGAAATCAGTCTGGCAGTTCCTCAGAAAATTGGACACAGTACAACCTGAAGACCTGGTTATTATACTTCTGGGCAAACAACCCAAAGATGTTTCAACATATAATAAGGAAACATGCTCCACCATGTTCATAGCAGCCCTATTTATAATAGCCAGAAGCTGGAAAGAACCCAGATGTCCTTCAGTAGAGGAATGGATACAGAAATTGTGGTATATTTACACAATGAAGTACTACTCAGCTTTTAGAAACAATGACTTTATGAAATCCCTAGGCAAATGGATGCATCTAGAGAATATCATCCTGAGTGAGATAACCCAGTCACAAAATAACAGACATAATATGCACTCACTGATAATTAGGTACTAACCCCAGAAAGCTCTAAATACCCCAAGAAACATCTCACAGACCATATGAAGCTCAAAAAAAAAAAAAAAAAAAAAAAAAAAGTGAAAATGTGGAAGTCTCAGTCCTTCCTAGAAAATAATAATTATAAGGGTATAGTACCCTCTCAGAGTGGGATACTCCTGAACCTTAAATAATCAATAATTTAAGAGCCAAGAATGTAACCTTGTGGCAATTTTTCGTATTTTAAAATCATATGTTTAATCTTTGTACACTAGGAAAACTTTGACTATTTCCATGTTACGTTGTGTTTTATATATACTTTATGCTCATTGTCACTAGTAAGAATTCAATGCATATTTCAAACCTTGAAAAAAAATCAAGTACTGACAAAAATATGTTTACATAGTTTTATGCAAAAAATGTTTTTTAAAAAAGAAGACTTGAATTCAAGATAAGATAGCCATTTTTCTTCACCGTCTTGCTCTTCCTCCACTCTTCTTTTCCTCCTCATGCCAACACACCTGTTACCTTCCATGGTGCACTGACCTAAAAGCAACATCCAGCCATATCCAGAAGATGTAGTCTGCCTAACACAATAGGTCATCTTTCCTGCAAGAGCATTCGTTGGATAAAGCATTAAAAAGTCCTTGCACATATCCACATACTGTGCTGTCATACAATCTTAGTAAATTATGCATCAAGATACACTTTTAGATTGAAATGGTTCAACCATTCACTCCTCTGTATTTATGGAAGGGTACTCAAAATTCTAGTTCCTCCTGGTCTTGCTCTTATGTTGCTCAAGAAAAATAAAGTTTGACTGTTACTTGTGTTTCTATTTCCTCTTGAAGACAGAAAGGAATAGTGATTATGAAGGATAGCAGAGACCCCAACAGATAGGGAGAAATAAGAATCACCGGTGCCCTATAGCAGATCAGGAATCCCTCAGTTTACAATAGCTAATTACTAGAATTTCTGAAGAGTGTGTAGAAAAGGACACTACAACACAGAACATAAAGTAATTCTAGGGACACCATTATTTTAGCAGTTCATCAGTTCACCCTTTTTGTGAGCACCAGAATATCATATTGTACCTCATAATTAAATGCAATTTTTACATTTCAATAAAATATTAAGACAGGAATGCTAATGGCATTAATGTAGTCACTGTAATTTATGTAGATACCAAATTATCATGTTGTACTTCTATAGGTATATACAATTTTATTATTATATTTTTGACTTTTTCAAGAAAATATTACTATAGCTCAAAAATTTTTTATATAATAATATATGATGAAAACACAATTTTTTCCTTTTTCTTTCTTTTTCTTAAGGAGGACCGAGGGTTCCACTTTTTGGCCTTCCTTCTTTTTGAGATTTATATGGTCTGAGAGTTGTTTCTTGGGTATTCAGAGCATTCTGCAGCTAGTATCTGCTTATCAGTGACTGCATATTATGTCTGTTCTTTTGTGACCGGGTTACCTCACTCAGGATGATATTCTCTAGATGCATCCATTTGCCTAGGAATTTCATAAAGTCATTGTTTCTAAAAGCAGAATAGTACTCCATTGTGTAAATGTACCACAATTTCTGTATCCATTCCTTTAATGAAAGACATATGGGTTCTTTCCAGCTTCTAGCTATTATAAATAAAGCTGCTATGAGTATATGCAATTTAAAAAAACATTATAAAACATGAAATTTGAATGTATAATTCCTAGTAATGGCATGTTTCCTTATGACCTTGATTTTATGGTTTCACCATAACCTTGATGGGGCCAAAATTCTTTCTTACAGTTTGTTATGTTTAGCATGCTGCTCGCTGATTCTTGTAGTTTCAGTTTATGTGATAGATTTCCACAATCCTCATCAACTTTTTAGATAGGTAGATGGGACAGTAGTAATATCCAGTGTCTTCCTTTTCCACCATCAAAATCAATCTTGCTGAAAGAATGACTGCCGTGATTCAACAATACATCTACCATGGCTGCTTAAAAATGTCAAACAGCTTCTGTAGTGGATACGTGAATAAATGAGCAAGAAGTGACTTTATCTTAATTTATATAAATTTAAGGAATGAAATTGGGAATAAATGAATTGGATGACTAGTCCTGAATGCCGGACTGATACAGACAGAGTTAGGTTTCTGGTATATTAAATAAGTTGATGGTGAAAGTGCTGTTATTATTAATCTAAATTTAGACTTTTATTTTAAAAGCATTGGGTGGAGATAAACAACGTTCTGACTTAAGCTGAGTTAAGTTCAGTCAACCATGAACATAAGACACAGCTACATTCAGGAACTTTAGCTACATTGACCATTCTAAACGCCAGCCTTTGAAGCTATGCCTAGGACACATTGGATCGTGCAAGCATGTAACATACAGGGTTCTCCTAGACACATTAAATCTAACCCATAGAAAACAGTTCCTGAAATTCTAAATGATCTTTAAGAAAGTAATTAAACAAAATTTCTCACCTGACTTGTCTGCAAAGTAATATTACTAGCTAATCCAATGGGTTGAATAAAAGTATACATGCACATTTATTTCGGAATGATATTTTTATAAAAAAGTATTTGTATGAATTTCCATCTAAAGTACTCTGACTAGTAAACTTAATATTTTTATTGTGTTGTAAAAATGAGTAATTTAGAGTAACCTACTGTTAAATGGTGAAAGTGATAGATGTGTATTTTCATTCACTTTAGTTCATCATTTGTAAATGTGAGAAAATAGTATTTACTGTGTGAAAATTTGAGACATGGTAGTTTTGTATACCACTATTTTGTACTTTGTATGAAATTAGTATATAAGCTAGTGAACTATGGACAAAAATATTGTCCTTCAGAATATAGGTAAATTTAAACCAGTAATATGAAGACATTACAGGAGCTGTGAATGGCCTCCCTAAGCAAGGGATACTACAGCAACCTGCCTTCTGGCTTCATCTACAGCATCAGTTTTCTGTTGTCTGTGTTTTATAGTCAGTGGCACTTTATACGGAATCCACAGGTTTCATCTACAACATCAGTTGTCGGCACTTTGGTCTCCAGCAGTCTGGTTCTTGCAGGAGATAATATTTGCGAAGGTCCATGCTTGTACGAGTCAGTTATGTATATGTATGTGACATTCTTTCTTAGTCTGGAAAGTGTCTTTGTTTTTAATGGAATACTTTTCATTCTGACATAATATTAAATATACAGAAGGCATAAAGCAGGGAGTATTTTCATATGCACTTCACCCTGACCCACCAGCTGTTAACAGTTTGCTTCAGCCTCTTGCCCCCTTCCATCTCCTATACATATATCCTGCCCCCCAGACTTCTGCTAGGGTGCTACTAGCAGAGGAACAGATCTTTTGTTTATTGTATTTTACTGATTTTATTGGATATTTCTTATCTACATTTCAAATGTTATCCCCTTTCCTGGACTGTCTGTCGCATAACCTACCTCATTGCCAACTCCCTTCTTCTGTTAGGGTGTTCAGGTAGTACTATGTCCAATTTTTTGAGGAACAACCAGACTGATTTCCAGAGAAGTAGTACCAGATTGCAGTCAGTCCCACCAAAAAAATGGAGGAGTGTTCATCTTTCTCCACATCCTTGCCAGCATCTTCTGTCACCTGAAATATTTTAACCATTCTGACAGTTATGAGGTGGAATTTCAGAGATGTTTTGATTTACAGTTCCCTGATGACTAAGAATGTTGGAACATTTCCGTAGTTCCTTCTCAGCCATTTGAACTTTCTAGGTTAAAATTTCTTTTTGTTTAGTTCTGTACACCCTTTTTAATACTGTTATTTGATTATCTGGAGTCCAACTTCTTGAGTTCTGTGTATATATTGGATATTAGCCCTCTATCAGATGTAGGTTTTACAAATATGTTTTTTTATTTTTGGTTGCTATTTTGCCTTAATGGCAGTGTCCTGTACCCTATATCAGATGTAGCATTGGTAAAGAACCTTTCCCAATCTGTTTGTGGTCATTTTCTCCTTTTGACAGTGCCCTTTGCCGTACAGAAGCTTTGCAATTTTATGAGTTCCCATTAGTAGATTCTTGATCTTAGAGCATAAACCATTGGTGTTCTGTTCAGGAATTTTTTCCCCAGTGCCCATGTGTTTAAGATTCTTCTCCACTTTATCTCCTATTAGTTTCAGTGTAACTGATTTTATTTGGAGTTCATTGATTCACTTGCACTTGAGCTTGGTACAAGGAGATAAGAATGAATTTATTTGCATTCTTCTACATGCTGACCTCAAGTTGAACCAACACCATTTAATGAAAATGCTATCCCCCCCCCACTTGATAGTTTTAGCTCCTTTGTCAAAGATCAAGTTACCATAGATGTGTGGGTTTATTTCTGGATAGTCAGTTCTATCTTCCTGTCTCTGTACAGTTTTAATTGACTATTGTTCTATAATACAGCTTGATGTCCGGGATGGTGATTCCCCCAAAAGTTCTTTTATTGTTGAGAATAGGTATTGTTATCCTGAGTTTTTGTCATTCCAAATGACTTTGCAAATTGCTATTTCTAACTCTATGGAAAATTGAGTTAGAATTTTGATGGGAATTGTGTTGAATCTTTAGATTACTTTTGTCAAGACAGTCATTTTTACTATATTAATCCTGTCAATTCATGAGCATTAGAGATTTTTCCATCTTATGAGATCTTCTTCAGTTTCCTTCTTCATAGACTTGTAGTTCTTGTCATACAGAATCTTTACTTGCTTGGTTAGGGTCACACCAAGTATTTTATATTCTTTGTGACTATTGTGAAGGGTGTCAGTTCTCTAAGTTTTTTCAAACTGTCCTTTGAGTTGAAGATTTGCTTGAGTTCTTTGCGGAAGTTCTTTATCAGCTTTAGGAGTTCTCTGGTGGAATTTCTTGGGTCACTTAAGTATACTCTCATATGATCTACAAATAGTGATATTTTGACTTCTTTTCTGATTTGTATCCCTCTGACTTTCTTTTGCTGTCTAATTGATCTGGCTAGGACTTCAATTACTCTATTGAATAGGTAGGGGGACAGTGGGCGTCCTTGTCTAGACACTGATTTTAGTGGGATTGCTACTTCTCACCATTTAGTTTGATGTTGGATACTGCTTTACTGTATATTGGTTTTACTATGTTTATTTATGGGCCTTGAATTCCTGATCTCTCCAAGACTTTTAACATGGTTTAGTAGTATAATCTCTCTGGACACACCCTGATGCATATACATAGAAATACAATTTTGTAAGCTGCTTCATCAAGTTGAGCTAGGAAATTAAACATTCAACACTTTATGAATGAACTCAAATTTCCTAGAATTCAGTACTCTCTACAGTCTTGGTTAGAACTTTCTATTTTGGTAGAATCATTTGTAACTTGAAAGAAAATGAAGCACTGATGCTTTGTTTGGATGTACAGGGCTTTCAGAAGATGGAGACTTCTACATCACCTCATCAGCTCTTTTTGTAAAAGTGGTGTTGGAAAGACATACCAGGGATTAGAGACATTGTTCCTAAGTCCTGCAGTTATGTTTAAAGTAAGCACCTCTCCACTGTTCAGATGTGGCAATCTATATCTTAACTTTCTTAAATATCTATGTAAGCCCTATCTCCTACATTTATCCATCTATGTATGTAAGAATATGTATGATGGTTTAGCTTTTTCTAATGAGCTCCAGAGTGATATGACATTTAAAGTGCAGGAAATAGCATGTTAGTATGAGTGTTTATTGCTTTTAGGTATCACGTCTTTGGGTTAATGTATTTTGACTTAGATTCACACTACAAACATCCATGCCTTATTTGATAAAGTACAAAACATGGGCTAAAGGCCCTCCTTTGTATTAGAGGCCAAACAATTAAAGGAGGTTATGATTTGGCTTCCATGTACCTCTTGACAAGATGATTTGTTGCTCATGGATATAATGGAATGTCATCTACAGAGAAAGCAGACACTTTGAATGACAGGTGAAGATTTTTCAAAGTAAAGTTTCTGGTCTGTGATAAATTACGCTGGAGCTTGAGAAAAGTTTGTGTTCATTTATTTTATTCTAGACAAGTTGGCTCAATAGGAGAGCTCAGAGCCAGAAAGCATATCTCCACCTAGTCCAATATGTCAAGGGCCCTTGGAAAGTCCTTATCTGGCAGGCTAAGGCCATCTGTATTTGCCAAAACACTGTCCCTTCCACTTACTAATGGATGTTCTCAGTGAATGGATACTTGGAGATCAAGATAAAGCAATATCTGTGCCATTCAACTATAACACGATGCCTTGAGCAAGTTAAAGTTTTATATGAAAAAAAAACCTCATTAAGATTTAGCCCTTTGTGATATTACTAATTATCTTGGTACCATTTTTATTAGAATGGGAATATATCTTATTCCCATCTCTTTCCCAACATAGTCCTAACAACTCCAAATTCAAAGAGATATCTATTTAAAATTTCATTTTTTAAATTTAAATTTAAAGTGCTTTTAAACAAATAGAAATGAACTCTTTGCACTCAGAAAATACTAAGCATATAATATGTGTAGCTCTTAAAAATGGATAAAATATGTTTTACCTAACCCACCTAAACTGAATAGAATCTCTTGCTCATGTTGTTTAAAGGGAGTGACCTTAAAATTTTAAATCACATGTTCAGTTTTCAATGCTGCCTGAAGTCAAGCCAAACATTTTCTTGAATTATAACACATCCATAATTTTTTAACAATTACAAATGTCCAGATTCCAAAGTTGCCATAACATAAATCATTCATGCAAGTATCATTCAGAATAAAGTATACAACTAGCCCCAGCTTCCTTCTTCTCTCCCTTACCTGTGTTATGCATTTCTCTTTAGCAGTAACTATCATCATCACTGCAAATACCTTAAGTGAATTCATTGTAGACAGAGCCATAATTATCTATGTTCTGTTGTATATGGCTCTTCTGTTCAGTATTTTAAAGAACTTATTAATGTTGTTCTATTTTGTTAATCGTTCCACTGTAATTGTTTCCGATGTAAACCTATTTCATTCTATTTATCCATGTTACTGTTTATGGGCAGCTGGGCTATGCTATTATAAATAAGGTCCCTGTCTTAATCTGTTATAAAATTTAGTGCCTGACTGCTGAGCATAGCTGCAAATTTGAAGCTGTATCTTTGCCAGTGTGGTTTTATAGGAGAACAAGATGTTCCTTTTCATTTTGAGTCACCCACCAAAAGCCAAATAACCTCGTATACAGGGGCTTCTCTGTTGCTTATTTTTGCCTGTTAGCAAAACAACAGACACATTTCACCAATTTTATAGTCGCTTTTACAAATCTGGACTTAGAAAGAGAGAAAAAAATGAACCCGTGCTTTTATTCATCATCATGCAGACTTATCATTGATCCAAATTCTGTATTCATTAGTTATTTTATGTATCTTTGTCTAATTTAACTGAGCTAATATAATGAGGATCCTGGTGTTCGCTGATTTTATTTCAGGAGACAGCCATGGTATTGACTGTCTAGGAAAAAAAACAGACCAAAATCCAGAGAGGGAAAGAGAAGAGAGAGAGGAAGGGAAGGAGGGAGGAAAGGAAGGAGGGGGTGGAAGAAGCAGCCTTTATTGAGGCAGAATGACATCCATCAGGACAGGAGGATATTCACAGAGTTGGGAGTCTGCTGGTGTGGGTACCTTGGGTAAGAATCTTATGAGCCCCCTGGGGCCCCTCACCTTTCTATAGTCTCACCTAAATGTTTCTCTCCAACTGGCCATTTTCCTCTGTGCTGCCATCTCTCTAAGAAATAAAATATTTGCCTTCTGAAAGTGATCTCTTCTTTCCATTTTTTGCCTAATTTGCATTTTCTAATTGCAGGATCACTGAGACCCTGCTCTACCAATGTGGAAACTTGCTTAAGTAGCATGCTTCTTTTTCACATAGTTCACATATGTTTACTTATTTTTAGAGATTGTTTTATATTATTACAAAAATATATCAGGTATATTTTGATACAACTTACAATCTCTGAACATCGTAGAGGTGGTAGGAACTGAGCAGTGATCATGTGGTGATGAACAATAGTGCCAAAACAGCTGAGCTAGGCAAGGTGAGCTTCACAGAGTCACTATTGGGAGTCTGGAAATGTGGGAGTTCATGCTAATCATTTACCCCAGTCCCAGACCACAGGCATTAACCATAAAATGGCTTCTACTATCTTACATGAAGAATGAACGTAAAACAGACAACAGTGCCCTATTAGAGCTGATCATATGCACATGTGTGGGGGATTATAAAGAGCAGTACATAAGTACAAAAAGAAATTTTAAAAGGAAGAATAGGTTAAGAGATTTGTTACTAGATCTTGGCCATCTCAATATAGGCATTGTGAACATTCAAAATGACCCATTATGTGGGTCTGGGTCTTCCCATGAGTACTAACAAAATACATTCTGGAATTAGCACCTGTTATAGATATATATATATCTGATTAATGGACTCCAAGTTTGCCAGAATTAGAAAATCAGATACCCTGTCAAATCCTGTAAAATACTTAACACTACACTTAAATAAAGCTGGTTGGGTATTTCTGACACCTTTAAATCAGGTTAAAGGACACAATGCATTTGTGTGACTCATGTCCTCACTGTCACCCCAACACATTAGCCTGTCCTTTCCTGTAGTTTATACATCCAAAAGTGATATAAATATATTCCTATGCTGTCCTGCAGTCTTAATTCTCATTTTGTCTCCTGTTACATCTGAAACCTAAAGAAGAGAAAATACGTTGAGGTACTGGTTTCCTGTTTGTGACTTGTGACTAAGGTAACTCAGCTTCATAAACCATAGGAGTTTTCAGAATTCCCTCACAAGTATTCTGCCATCAACACTTATCATAATCATTTCATTTTATAAATTCTATTTATTGCGATGTTATAATAGCTCTTTGTGCAACAGATGGAGACCACTGTCAAAAACCACAGCTAATCAAAGTATAGAGCCATGAAAAGCCGTCTCAGCAGATACATCTACAGCACAACTCCTGCATCTCAAGCTCAGGGATAATTGCAGAATAGGGCAAGAAAGATTATAAGAGCCAGAGTAAAGGGTATTTGTTATGAACATTATTCCATCTTAATTTAGCATAATTATTAGTGACTCTGTGTGTGTGCATGTGTGAGTGTGTAAGGGAAGGTATACTCATGCCATGTTCAGTATGTTGAGCTTACACCTTCAGGAGTCAGTTCTTGCCTTCCCTTCCGTATTGTTGAGTGAGAGACGACTTTATTTTTGCTACTGTGTTGTGTACTCCAGACTAGTTAAGCCCTGAGTTTCTAAGCAACTTTGTTGTTTCTATTGCTTATATCACCATAGAAACTCTGAAATTACAGATGACAGCCATCTCTTCATATTTTTTTAAGAAACAAATGTTGCATTTCTACATAATTGCTTTCTTTGTCTGCACATATGCATGCGAGTAGGTGAGTATGGTGGCAATGGTAAGGACAAACCACAGCACACATGTGAGCATCAGAGAACAACTTATAATTTGCGAAAGTTGGTTCTCTTTGCCCAGAAAGTAGGCTTCTAGGATAAAGTGAGAGCATCATCACTTGATATTTGACAAAGGAGCCTAAAACATCTTCTTCAACAAATGATGCTGATTCAACAGGTAGTCAGCTTGAAGAAGAATGCAAATTGATATATTTTTATCTCTTTTTACAAAGCTCAAGTCCAAGTGGATCAAAGACCTCCACATTAAAAAAAAGTACACTGAAAGTAATAGAACAGAAAGTGGGAAAGTCTTAGAACAAATAGGCACAAGGAAAAGTTTCTTGAACATCAATGGCTTATGCTTTAAGATCAAGAATCGACATATGGGACCTCATACAATTGCAAAGCTTCTGTAAGGCAAAGGACACTGTCAAAAAGATAAAATGACAACCAATAGAATGGGAAATGTTCTCTACTAATGCTACATCTGATACAGGGCTAATATCCAATACATACAAAGAACTCAAGAAGTTAGACCCCAGAGAATCAAATAATCCTATTTAAAAAATGGAGTACAGAGCTAAACAATGAATTCTCAATTTAGGAATACCAAATAGCTGAGAAGCAACTAAAGAAATGCTCAAGAATTCTAGTCATCAGGTAAATGCAAATCCCAAACAACCCTGAGATTACACCTCACCCTAGTCAGAATGAATAAGATCCAGAATTCATGTGACATAAGATTATGGTGAGGATGTGGAGAAAGAGGGACACTCTTCTATTGTTGGTGAGATTGCAAGCTAGTACAACCACTCTGGAAATCAGTCTGGCAGTTCCTCAGAAAATTATAAATAATATTACCTGAAGACCCAGCTATTCTACTCCTGGAGATATACTCAAAAGATGTTCTAACATATAACAAGGACACATGCTCCATAGTGTTCATAGCAGCCTTATTTTTAACAGCCAGAAGCTGGAAAGAACCCAAATGTCCCTCAACAGAGGAATGGATACAGAAATTGTGGTACAATAACAGAATGGAGTACTACTCAGCTATTAAAAACAATGAGTTCATGAAATTCTTAAGCAAATGCATGGAATTGGAAACTATCATCCTCAATGAGGTAACCTAGTCACCAAAGAACATTCATGGTATGCTCTTAATGATAAGCAGATACTAGCCCCAAAAGCTTGGAATACCCAAGAAACAATTCACAGACTTTATAAAGCTCAGAAAGAAAGAAGGCCAGAATTTGGACTTCCCAGTCATTCATAGAAGGGAGAACAAAACACTCATGGGAAAATATAGCAGCAAAGATAGAAAATAAGATCATACAGAGACTACCTCACATAGGGATCCATCCCATATAGCTGCAAAACCCAGTCACTATTGCTGATGCCAAGAAATGCTTACTTCAAAAAGCCTGATATAAATGCTCCCTCAGAGTCTCTGCCAGAATCATATTGATAAAGATGGGGATGCTTGCACATAACCAACAGACCCAAACGGGAATCCTAATGAAGAAGCTCTGCAGAGAAAGGACTAAAGGACCAAAAAGAAGTTCTCCCCATGGGGTGGAACAACAATATCAACCAACCAAACCCTCCAAACCCCCCAGGGACTAAAATACCAACCAATAGGTACACATGGAGAGACCCTTGACTATAGTTGCATATGTAGCAGAGGATAGCATTGTCTGGCATCCATGAGAGAAGAGACCTTTGGTCCATTGAAGGCTCGTTTTCCCAGTGTAGGGGAATACCAAGGTGCTGAGGTAGAAAGGGTAGTTGAGAGAGGAAGCACCTTCATGAAAACAAGGAGAGAGTGAGGGGGGATGAATGTGGAGGGGAGGGATAACATCTGAAATGTAAATACAGAGAATATCTAATTAATAAGAGTGAGGCCATCAGGATTGGTAGAAAATGCCTGCACCTGCTGAACCTTCTTACTAACAGATGTGTCTTTTCACATGGGTTTAAGGGATCTAAGCACAGTTTGTTAGTCTGGCATGACAAGTGCTTTTGCCTACTGAGGCATCTCCATGGCACTCAGCTTTACTTCTTAAGACTTAAGAGAATCTTAAAATTAATAGGAAAATAGTCTATACTTCAGCTGAACACATGGAGGAGGTTATCGGAATTAGATAACTCAAAGGTCTCTTAGCAACTGATTTGCTTTCTTTGGAACCAGCCTGCTTTAGGACAATTGCTTTGACTCAACCTCAGTATTAAAATAGTGTATCAGGGTTTGGGTGAAAACGCTGAAAAAGATATGATTTCTCATATCTTCAAAGATGTACAGTAAAAAAATGTACAAAGATGTACGCAGTAAAGTAGGCATCCCTTGCTTACAAATTAGCAGTAAAGACTAATTGCAATACCCTCTATGTTCCAAGGGTTCAGATCAAAGGCGGTTTTTTGTTTTTGTTTTGGTTTTTCCATTAGCCGAATGAAATTTGTGTTGAAGAACAAAAAGGTGAGAGAAGCACAAATGACTTTTAGATGGATATTTGCAGGTAGGAAATTTTAATGCTATGAGTGATTCTGAACACCAGGTTTACAAGTGTGGGTGGTCACTAAAAAGTTACTATTGAGGCTGCTTGTGTGCTTATAGGCAACAAAGAGACGACTTGAAGAAAAGTAGGAAGCATATTCTAACCTTCATCTTTATTTTTCAGAGAAGTATCTACAAGTTCCTTGGGTTTTTTATCAAAAACTTTTCTTTCAGCAGTCTTAATTACTCATGCATAAGTGTACACGTGTGTGTGCGTGCGTGCATGCTGTCAAAGGAAAGGAAGCAAAGAAACATGATTTATTATTCATGAAACTTCCATCATTTCTGAATTATCTCTTGGCCAGAGAGCAGTCTCTAGCTTTGATACAATACAAAATCTAATATTTTTAACTTCAGAACAATGTACAACATAATCTTTTAGAGCTAACTTTTTCTATAAGGTGAAAAGATTTCTTAGAACCCATGGGTTAAGCCTCTATATCTTCAAAAACTATAGCCTATAGCAATTGAGAGCTCTAAATATTTTCTCATAGCTTCTTGGCCTTTTGGCTAAGATCAAGTGTAAAAATTTTTCTCTCAAGTTTTCTTTTCATGCACCAGGAAAGAAGTCACAATATATCCTTTCAAGGTTTTATATTTTCACTTTGGGCTAGAGTACTACAATACAACCCAATTTAAATAACTGGCATTTGGTGACATGGTTGTACTCTAGGCAATGTGGCTGGTTCAGTACTTACGTGCCTCTGGTGGTCCATGTAATGCAATTCATATACATTGGACCAACAAAGTTAAAGAGAAGGTATCTTTCTGAAGGGACCAGTCTTAGTAATTTATGGGTATATTCTTCTATTTAAGAAATCCTGTTATTAGTTGACATCAATATTTACTAAACAGACTGACAATTGTGTAGTCTGTGTACATCTCCATATTGGCTAAGAATTATTTTCAATAACTCAACTAGAGTATTTTAGGACACAGTCTCTCCTGACAGTTCTATCAGTTCTTTATAATTTTATTAGATAATATTTCTGTTTTGCTAACACAACAAGCTATTACCCTAACCAATTTTCAAACACACAGAAGTGACTCATTTTGCAGCCTGCTCTGTAATTAACCTTACCCACTTCCTGAAATGATGTAATTGTCAAATATGGAATAATGAATTCATGTTCCTGATCAAGTCTCTGGATACGGCACATGGTATGTCTAATCAGTGTTTCCTAAATCTTCTTTCTAGAAATCCTCTGCTTTCAATCATGAAAAAATATACCTCCAACAACAGGAATTTGCAGATGACATTATAGTGTATATAAGTGACCCCAAAAATTTCACCAGAGAACTCCTACAGCTGATGAACAAGTTCAGCAAAGTGGCTGGATACAAAATTAACTCAAACAAATCAGTAACCTTCCTATACTCAAAGGACAAACATGTGGAGAAAGAAATTAGGAAAAAGGTACCCTTCAAAATCATCACAAAAACTATGAAATACCTTGGTGTGACTCTAACTAAGCAAGTGAAGGACCTGTATGACAAGAACTTCAAACCTCTAAAGAAAGAAATTGAGGAGGATCTCAGAAAATGGAAAGATCTCCCATGCTCATGGATTGGAAAGATCAACATCTTAAAAATGGCCATCCTACCAAAAGCAATCTACAGATTCAATGCAATCCCCATCAAAATTCCAACCCAATTCTTTAAGGAATTGGAAAGATCAATGTGCAATTTCATATGGAATAACAAAAGACCTAGAATAGCAAAATCCATCCTCAACAACAAAAAAAAACATCTGCGGGAATCACTATTCCTGACCTCAAGCTATATTACAAGGCAATTGCGTTGAAAACTGCATGGTACTGGTACAGAAATAGGCATGTGGATCAATGGAATAGAATAGAAGATCCAGAAATGAGCCCTCATGTATATGGTCACCTGATTTTTGACAAAGAAGCAGTAAACATTCAATGGAAAAAGGACAGCCTATTCAACAAATGGTGCTGGTCCAACTGGCACTCAGCATGCAAAAGAATGAAAATAGTCCTTTTCTTATCTCCTTGTACACAGCTCAAGTGTAAGTGGATCAAAGATATCCACATTAAACCAGATACACTGAAATTATTAGATGAGAACGTCGGGAAAACCTTAGAACACAAAGGCACAGGAGAAAATTTCCTGAACAAAACACCAATGGCTCAAGCTCTAAGGTCAAAGATTAACAAATGGGACTTAATGAGATTGCAAAGTTTCTGTAAGACTAAGGAAATTGTCAAAAAAACAAAAAGGCAACCAACAGAATGGGAAAAGATCTTTACCAACACCACATCAGATAGAGGCCTAATATCCAAGGTATATAAGGAACTCAAAAAGCTAGACACCAGAGAATCAAATAACCCTATTAAAAAATGGGGTACAGAGTTAAACAAAACGTACTCAGTTGAGGAACACCGAATGGCCGAGAAACATCTGAGGAAGTGCTCGACATCCTTAGCCATCAGGGAAATGCAAATCAAAACAACCCTGAGATTCCACCTCACACCAGTCAGATTGGCCAAGATCCAAAACTCAGATGACAGCAGATGCTGGCGAGGCTGCAGAAAAAGAAGAACACTTCTCCACTGTTGGTGGGGTTGCAAACTAATACAACCACTCTGGAAATCAGTCTGGCGATACCTCAGAAAATTGGATATAGTACTACCTGAAGACCCAGCTTTCCACTTCTGGGCATATACCCCAGAGACACTTTAATACACAACAATGATATATGCACCACAATGTTCATAGCAGCTCTATTTATAATAGCCAGAAGCTGGAAAGAACCCAGATGTCCTTCAGAAGATGAATGGATACAAAAATTGTGGTACATTTACACAATGGAATACTACTCAGCCACCAGAAACAATGACTTAACCAAATTCTTAAGAAAATGGCTGCATCTAGAGAATATCATTCTGAGTGAGATAACCCAGTCACAAAAGAACAGACATAATATGCAGTCACTGATATTGGGATGCTAACCCCAGAGGCTTGCACTCCCCCAGAAACAACTCACAGACTGTATGAAGTCCAAGAAATAAAGAAAACAAAAAAAATATATTTACAAAACAAGAAGACTTTGACTATTTCCATGTTGCGTTTTGTTTTGCATGTACTTTACGCTCATTGTAACTATTAGGTTTTCAATGCATACTCTCAAGCCCTTGAAAAAATCAAGTACTGACTAAAAAATATATTCACAGAGTTTTATGTAAAAATTATTTTAATATCTGAAAAAACAGTACTGACAAAAATGTATAATTTTAAGCAAAAATATGTTTAAAATCTGTACATTTATCTTTGTTTTGTAAAATAAAGTCGTTTTAAAAAAATAAAACAAAAATTAATTGAAATGAAAAAAAAATAAAAATGTATTTGAAAATAAAAACAATAAAATTCAAAACAAAACATAAAAAAAATATATACCTCCAACAGTAGGAATTTCTTCCCACAAACTTAACATGATTCACTGGAGAGAGAACCATTGGAACAAACCTCATGGTGATATTTTATTATCATTGTATCTTTTATTCAGTAAAATTTTAAAGTGAGGAAATTCTCATATAGATTATCTCGAGGGTTTTTCACATATAGTGGGAAAAAGTACTAGAATAGAAAATAGTATCATTGTCATAGTTTGGCTCTACCTTTTGAATGATGCCAGTCCATAATAGAGTTTGTATAACTAACAAGTTCATTTAGGCTGGGCCAGTTGTCTATGAAGCCATTAAGAGACAGAGTGAGTCGTAAAACAATGTAAGGCAAATGATGAGTCAGCAGAAATGGTGTTTGTGAAAATAGCAGCAAATGCTATAGGTTACATACTGTTTGCCACATCATTCCCACAACTTTTATTTTAATGTAAACCTTTAAGAATTCTATTAAATAGATACTAAGAAAAAAACTTAGTTAACTTTTCTAGGATACCATCATAAGTAAACTGGTAGAGAAAGTTTTAGGGTGTGCCTCAGGAGCCTGCACTCTTGAGTTCTTGCTGTCCACACCCTTGCTCCACTGCTATGTAATGCCTACCACAGCACCACATTGACTCAGCGCTGATTTGCCATGAATCTCTACAGTGAATTTTCAACAGAGAATAAGTTAGCACTCAGCCCCAGCTTTGCTCTTAACATGATTGATTTTATGTAGAGAATGTGGAAGGGGAGGCTTTGTTTTTAATGTAAACAGCCTGGAAGCCTGAATACAAATATAGGGAAGATGATGTCTATGTTTTCCATAGGTAACATCAGAGGGTGGAGTTAGCTTTAAAAATGATATCTATGGGTGTTCAACTCTCTGTACATAGGCTGTGAGTTGCTGGCAGGAACCAGATATGGATGCCTCCTCAGAAGCTCTGCCAGAGTGATAGAGATACAGTTGAGGATGCTTGCAGCTAACCATTGGACTGAACATAAGGACCCCAATGAAAAAACTAGAGAAAGGACTGAAGAAGTTGAAAGGGTTTGCATCTCCATGGGAAGAACTACATTATCAACCAACCAAACCCTCAGAACTCCCAGAAACTAAAACACCAAGTAATGAGCACACGTGGAGAGATTCATGACTCCAGTTTCATTTTAGCATAGGATAACATTGTCTGGCATCAATGGAAGAAGTGGCCTTTGGTCCAGTGAAGGTGCATTTTCCCAGTATAAGAGAATGCCAAGACGCTGAGGTAGACGGTAGTTGAGAGAGGGAGCACCTTCATGGAAGCAAGGAGAGGAGGAGGAGGGAAAGTGGATAATATTTAAATATAAATAAAGAGAATATCCAATAAAAATTTACTAAAAAAGCATGATATCTATGCATGAGAACTGAGTAGATTGTCTGTCTCTACTGTTCATTCCTAAGGTACCACCTGCTTTAAGATCAGTGTTACCCAACAAATAAATAAAAACAGACCATGTGTTTGAAATAGATCAAGGAGTAGTATATGGGATGATTTGAAGAATGGAAAGGAAAGAGAAAATGCTATAACTGTATTATAATCTCACAGATAAAGGGCAACGGTTACCCTCAAAAGACTTGATAATGTTAAGTCTCAGAAAGAGAGGTTTTTTTTTTTTTTTTTTTTGTTTTGTTTTGCTTTGTTTTTCTGTGTTTTTTTTTTTTTTTTTTTTTTTTTTTTGGTCTGTTCGTTTTTTAGTTAATTGTCTCTGCAAGGAAGGATAGTGGTAGGAAAACAGGAAGATATTTTTTTAATTTAAAGAAAAGAAATTGTTGCTGGGTTTTCCGCAACCATGAGAACTGTCCTTAGTTAAAGCTAAAATTTAAAGACAGAATCCTATGTGTGTGCCCTGTGCTGGAATACATTTACCTGCTTAGAAAATCTCTATAGGTTGTGAATTCAGTCTTGTGAAAATATTTTTAAAAGACTTTTTTACCAGCGTTTTATTTGGGAGACACTGGGAAGAAAGAGACTAACGTGAAAATGAATTGTATTCTAAAGTGTAAAGCTTCCTCTTTGTGTTTTCTATCTCTTTGCAACTAATATCATCTCAGATGACAGAGCACAAGTCTCCCATGCATGTGCTGAGAAAATGAAAACTGGGGAGGAAGGCAGGGAGAGAGAGATGAAGAGAGGAAGAGAGATAGAGACAGAGAGTCAGAGACAGATATATAAAAACAGATACAGAGAGACAGAGAACCAAATTAAAACACAATATAATACAATTATCATTTCATCCCAGTTATTCAAAAGAGGTCAGAAATATTAAAGGAGTTGGCTTACCCAGAACTCCAATTTAACACAATCTACCTTTTCCTTATTCTTCTGAAATACTCCCCCACCACCACCACCAACAATTATTGCTGACTTGCTTGTTAACCAAATTATTTAAAAACAACAGTTAAGTTTTCTTATTTCACTGTAAAAAATTGCTAACATTTTAATACTATTTTAAAGAAAAGTATCTAATGTGAGTTAGTTGGGTTTTTTCTTCTCTTGGCTTTATCTATCTACTGATCTATCTGTATACTGTTACTTTGTTCAATTAAGTTTAGTTGAGGCATAAATCTTGGTGGACTTTAAAATGAAATTAGACACATACATGAAATATATGTGATTCTAGGAAATGAGTCTTCTAGAACAATTCTTTTCAACCACAGGGGAATAAGCAAAATTTTCTTAAGCATACTTAGTGCATATTTATGAAGGTATTTAATTAACATTCAGTTCACACTTTTTTATATTTACAGAAACATTAATAATTTTTATCTACAGATTCATTCTCCAATAACTATCATTTTAATATAAGCTTTTGTATACAATGGCATTAAATATTTTGCCCAAATTTATTAGAATAGTTACATACTGCTTCAACATCTTTCAAATTTGTTTACTTTTCTACACTAAAATAGAGTCTTCCAAAAATAAATATAATCAAATTTTCTCAAAGGTGATAAAATTTCACTATGGTGAGAGCTCTCTAGCAACAAAGCAAGTTTTTTTTTTTTTTTTTAACTTTGCAAATTTCTTTATCCAATGGCTTAATAATTTCTTAATGTGATGGGCACTCTGATCGATAGCTTGTGAAATAGCCAATGCATTTTGTATGAACAACACAGTGTTGGTGGAACTTTCAATGAGGAGATGATGTAGCTAAGAAGCTCATAAGACACAGTATACACCCCCATTAAGTGAGAATCATTTGTATGCAGACAGATGCAGGCTGAACCATCATGTGTCAGCCCTTGCTCTCTGTGTCTCTAGGCAAGTTGATCAACCTCTGTGATCTTGAGTTTCTCCATCTATGAATTATGAAGGAAGCAGCACTCGGTTCACAGGGATTTAATGAGGGTCAACTGACATGGTGTTTGTGCAAAACTTGTCACGTCCATAGCAGACTTAATGCTAATTAACAGCTTCTCATCTGCCATCATTGCATTGATCATCCACCAGCATGTATAGTACTGAATGGCTTAAAAATTTCTGATTATTAACAGATAATCAAAATTCTTACACTTCAGAATTGCTGAAAATGAAGACAGTACATATTGCTAAAAATGTTATCAATAGTAAAAGTGATCATAACCCTAGTTCACTGCCAATAAGATCTTTAGCTCACATGTTGCTGGGTACTTTCTATAAGAATGTTTATGTATCGAAATGTGCACACAAATACAATTTTTTTAAAAAAGAAAGGTTGTATTGTGATTATTGTTTACCATCTCCATTTTTCAATTAGGTTCAATCTTTTAATTTTTATATTTTTTTATCTTTTGATATCTAGATAATTTTTGTTTATTCACCCCAAGTATCTCATAAGTTTTCAATTAATATTTTCTCTAAAACTATAGCAAAATTGAGGTTATGTACCTAACAACTCATGTCAAGTAAATGGTTTTTATTGTTTCTCTTCAACAGAAAATAGGTGTTTTTTTTTTTGATATATATATATATATTCTGGTTATAGCTTCCCCTCTCAATATTTCTTTCAGTTCTTCCCCTTATCTACCCCCATCTGGATCAACACCCATTCTGTATCTCCTTAGAAACAAAACAGGGATCTAAGGGGTAATAGTAAAATAACATAAGATAACTCACAAACAAAGAAATCAGAATATTACTATACAACCAAACATAAAAAAAAAAAAAAAAAAACCAAAAAAAAAGCAGAAGAAATGGACTTGGGTCTGGAGAGTTTTCCAAAATGCTGAAGTAGACATGGATGACATTTACCTAAATATATGAGGACTAGTGAGGGGAGCAGTTTATGGTATATGAGGCATTTCTAAATCTTTAAAATGTTCTTGAGAAACTGGTCATACTTCTTGTGGTTTATACCCATCACAAGCACAGTAACATCAATAAAAATACCTAAAATGGAAGTTTCTTTGGCTCCTCCTTCAAGTGTCCTTTTAAGTGTTATCTATTGTACTAAAGACATCAACACAATCCATTATATACTTAACAGCACCATTACCCTCTTAGATATTGAGGGACCTTACTCCTAGAAGATGGAGATGGTATCCCATTGATCAGAGTTTCTGTTTTCAGCTTTAACTCTGACATAAAATTTGTTCTGTGCAAAAATCATATTGAAATATGAAAAACAAGTAGTTAAGATAAAGGAAAGAAAGGATCATTGGTGGTAACTGTATCCACTTTTCCAGCATCCAAGGCTATCCTGGCAACCAGGTGTTCTATACAGCAAAATTTTTTTACTCTGATATTCACCATTTTTCACGTTTACAGCTAGTACTGGTGAGAAAATATGCTTGCTTCTGGGATGAAGAGGCACACAGATCATATTCTTCCATTTATACCAAGTGCATAATAGATAAAACCAATATATGCTATCAGAAATCAGAATAATTATAGTCACTGTTCTGTGGAAAAGAAGTTTATAATTATTTAGATACGATGAATGTTTATAATAATAGATATGCTAATTACACTGATTTTGTCATTATATCATGGTAATTATATCATGATAATATATCAAAACATAATGTTGTATTCTATAAACATGTAGATCACTATATGTCAATCAAAATTAAAAACTCAAGTAGAAAAATGTAAGGTACTTTATCTTTATGGGAGAGATGAAGTGTTTGCAGGGAACACAGGAGATTCTGTGGCACTGTATCTATCTGACTCTTTGATCTGCATTTTGGCAATACAGACCTGTGAGTAATTATTATACAATTTATAGTCTATTAATGGTTTTATGTATATAAATATTCATAGAAATCCATAATGTAAATATATGCATATATAATACATTAATGAACTTATTTTTTTATTTCCTATATGTCTAAAATTATTTTCATCTTCATGGCACAATCTAATTTTTTTTCTAGTTGAAAAAAAACACAACTGAACTCCGGACATTTGTATTATTATTTATATAACCATGGTTAGATAAACTCACTGAACTGCAGATTTTACCCAAAATAGGGAGATTAAAAGGCAGTTATCAAATTTAAGTTAATTGCTTGATGGTAAAGTTCTTGACACTTAGGCAATGTTATAATAAATAAATAATGACATAGATAAAAACCCTTGCAAATAATTTAGGTGAACTTATTACTATTCAACATAATTATAGGCATAGAGAAGAGATACAGTTCTATTATTGAAGGGTTGATCATAGCTACTAAATTATGTAGTATGGCAGAGGTGCTAACCTCATTGAGGTCACAGACATAAAATTTCTACTCATCACTTTACAAATATTTGTATCAAATATTTGTATCCTTCACACAATTGTCACTTGTCTGAGAACAAGAAAATGTAGTCTGCTCTACCTCTTAATCATGCATTTTATTAAAGAGAGAGATGAGTTACATTTGAAAATTCTCAGCCCAAACATTGAGTATGTTGTTTTCCCTTTCTATCTTTAAGCACCGGAGAAAAGCAAATTGTAATAGTAGATATCTTTGAAGTTGGTGATAGTGTCATTAGAAATAAAGCCCATGTCATATATCTCTACACAATCTTGAAGTTAGTATGCAGAAGGTGAAAGCTGTTAACAATGTCGTGGGCCTAGCATCTATAGACTTATCTGGGAATAGTCTGGTTGTCACTATAAAAATGGCAGATGCTATCTAATTTAAACTATTATTAATAAGAATTGATATTTATTTTACTTTAGGTTGGCATGCAAATGACTTTATTAAATGTGAAAATAAATTGTATCAACTTTTTAACCTTAAGTTGGGCCAGTCACTGTGTGGCCTTTTTTTTTTTTTTTTTTTTTTACTCTCTGCTCCATTTCTTTAGTACCTCTACTTTCTTTATACAGGAACAGTTCTGGGTTAAATGTTTTGAAGATGAGTGAGTCTCTGTTTACAGTTTCAATATTTCAGAAGTTTTCAGTTCTGTCAATATTTAACTAACATACCTGAAGCCCACTTTCAATAAGAACAAAATAATCACAGGAGGCAGAGGGAAGGAAGAAATTGGGTGGGAGGGGGAAGGAGAAAAAGAAGGGCAGAATTGGGTAGGAGGAGAGACAAGAGAGACACCTGGAGGGCCAGGAGAATGAATCACAATATTAGGTACTAGGAGTCAGGAGGCAAAGGGAACCTCTAGAAAGTTTCAGAAACCTGGGATGTGAGAAGCTACCAAAATGCAATAAAGGTGACATTAGCCAAAATGCCCAACAGTGTTGAGACAAAACTGAAAGAGACACCTCCAGCAGAGAGACATGACCCCAGTTGAGGCAGGGGACCACCTAACCATCTTCAAAATTTTTAACCCTGAATTGTTCCTGTCTAGAGAAAATGCAGGGACAAAAAATTGGAGCAGAGACTGAAAGAAAGACCACCCAGTGACCGGCACAACTTGGGATCTGTCCCGTGTGTGCACACCAAGTCCTGACACTTACTGAGGCCATATTGTGTGTACAGACAGGAGCCTGGCATGGCTGTCTTCGGAGAGGTTCTACTAGGAACTGACTGAGATAAATTCACCTACCTACAGCCAACCATTGGATTGAGGTCAGGGCCAATAGAAGAGGTTAGATGAAGGACTGAAGGAGCTGAAGGCAATTGCAACACCATAGAAAGAAAACTAGTGTCAACTAACCCAGACCCCTCAGAGCTCCCAAAAACTAAAGCTAAAAACCAAAGAGTATACATGGGCTAGATCTTGGCCCTGGGCCCATGTATAGCAGAGGATTGCCTTATCTAGCCTCAGTGGAAAAGGATATGCTTAATCCTGTTGAAACCTGATACCCTTGAAAAGAGGGTTGCTAGTGGGGGTGAGGTGAGGATGTGGGTGGGTGAAGGAACATTCTTTCAGAAGTGGAGGGGAGAGGTTATGGGGCAAAATTTTGGAAAGGGTGACTTGGAATGGGGCAACTTTTGGAATGTAAATAAAATAATTTAATAAAGAATTTTTAAAAGATATGAAAAGAAAAATGCACGTTATAAGCATTATCAATATTGCTTCCCAGCTGTTCTTCTTGCTTCTGTTTCATTATCTACCAGTTACTTTTGTATCTTCTTTTATGCCAATAAAACTCAAAAGAAAACTTGGAATGTTACTTCCATTTCTCCTTCTTCAAAAAATTCCAAGGTTTCAACCCTTCAGGACAACATCAAACATCCCTGTTGAATGGGGATCTAGCTGTCCCAAGTTTCTCTGTTCATCTTTCTGTCAGTGTTTCAGCTCCCCACTTGCTTCTTACATCAGGAGAGAAGTCCTTCTGGTCACACTGACACTCCATCTCATCCTTACTAATGCCTTTCATGCCAGGCACACCCAGCTGCCCCTCCTTCTGTCTCTAACAACTCAGAAATACTTGTCTTTTGTCTTTAGAGAAAAAAAAAAGAAAAGCAAATATTTAGTACCAGCCTACTTTGCTCAACTTTAGTCCTTCTATTTTTCCTCAGTGTTTATATAACAAAATCATATGCAAAGTGGAATACATGCTATGAGTAAGAATAGAAACTACAGATTGTGTTTTGGCCTGTCCATTATGACTCAGGGTCATCAGCATTGCTAGTCAAGGTAATCCATCATCCTGTGGTCCCCATGGCAGCTAGGCAAGAGCCATGGACAATATGCAAACGATTGGATGTGACTGGGGTTCAAGACAATTGTTTTTAAAGTTGGTTTTAATTGAGGCTCGGCTGCTGGTATGTTTTGCTGACCCATAGTCTAGAACAGCCTGATTGACAGCAGTGAGGCTGAAATTAAAACAACAAAAAATTTGAAACTAGGCCACTTGGTAGGTATCACACGGAACACTGTGTGATGTGACACTTAGGACATTATAAGGTAATTTCATCCACTGCTGCTTTACAGACTGAAAAAAAAATTCTAAAAATACCAAAATATATTTTCCAACTCCCTGTGGTTGAATTGTATTTGATTATAACATTCTTAAATTTTTGGCTGTTCTTATTGACTGAAAATTGTTTCATAGCCCTTCCAGCTCTAATGCTACATCAATCTTTGACAGTGTTATAGAAATGACTTTCAGAAAGTATTCTTGTCATCCATACCTCATCAAGTACTGACCCTAATATTGGGGTTGAATGAATCTTTCAGAACATATAGGACCTCATATGGGGACTCTTGCTCAAATTCTAGAACCTCTAATTGTTGATGCCTTTTTTTTATAGAAGATATTTAATAAAATTTTTAAATGAGCTTTACAGTAGGATAAAATAGTTGGCGTACTTTGCTACATGGAGAGAAATTATTTTACCATTGAAAAGATAGGACTTGCTGCCCTTTTAGGCAGGATTAGAATCCCTGTAACTTCAGACGTTCTTTTGACATCACTCTGAGACTTATGTGTCAGATGTGGATACGATTCAAGTCTCCCTGAGTTTTTTTTCAATAAGAGTAGTAATAAGACTCAATAAGAGGAAAGTTAGGTGACTGTAACACTCCTTGACAAGGACCTATTAAGAGACAGTTTTTTACTTGGATTATCCTTCAGTTAATGTCAAGAGTGAATAAGGATAATAATTCCTATGTCTCAGGCTCACTCAGAGTGATGGATCTAGCAACGGCTGCAGTGTTGGAGGACAGACAACCCCTCACCATAGTTGGTAACCCAGGGCTATGACATTACTTATCCATTCCTCTAGTGACACAGTGGGTTTTAAATAATTCAGGACAAGCACTGACAGAGAAAAGCCAGGATAAGTATTATTTCTGTACAAAGTCACCAATGACTGGTAGTACATGGAGCAAATGAAGTGTATTACAAATCAGAAAATTCAGATATTTCAAAACTATGATATTTTACAGATTCCTAAGAAGAGACAGAATTCACACAAAAATAACACAAATGAATCCTAAGGCATGAAATCTTTTGATCTGACTCATAAGACTAAAATGTACATGGAAGAGTCAAATCCAAACAAGATCTTTGTTTTCTATGTAGACATCTCCAACCAGAATTCCAGGAGAGAACACATGACATTAAGCAGCTCTAGACTGATCTTTGGACCATGGTGATTTATTACTTTCATTGTGTTGCTCAAGCCAATTTGTTTCTTCATAAGCAAGAATGAAATGAAGACATAAATGAGCTTCTGGACCAAAGTTGAACATTTTGGTGACAAGTTACACAAACTATCAACTTTAAATCAGATGGTATCAGGCATTCTGTTTTTCTCCAAAACATCAGTAAATGCTACAGGAAGTACCAGATGTGTAGAACTCTGACACATTAATGTTTCCATAATATGATGTGGAATGATTATATGGAACCATAGAATCCAGAGCTCTGGGTATTATAGCCTAACCAAATGAAGAGAAAGTTATTTTAGCCTCTGTAATGTACACTGCTTTGGTATGAAATTCAGATAATTCTAATATGTCCCTCTGGGGATGGCCATGAGGATGAAAGAGATACTTAATGATGAAGGGAAAGGAAACCTCTTCAATGGAAGGGAAAGTTCAAGATGGCCTAAATTAAATTTCACTACAACTTCAGAATCAACTATTTTTAAAAATTAAGAGAATTATCAAAGGAAAGCTATGTGACTTCAATATTATATGATATATCATATATAAGTAGTTGTATCAACTAATATTTCTTATGGTGTAACCAGAGAGCCTCTGCTAAGAGTAGAAGTATTTAAGTTTGGATACTTAAATGAGTATTTGTAGCTTTGCTTTAACATTGAGTAAACTAATGTATATTAGTTGATAAAGATTATATGCAAATATTTAAAATCTGGAAAAAAAAAACATGAACTATGAACATTATGTGAACAAATTTTACTATGGCCAGAGTGAGGTGCATAATTTCAAGTAAAAATTAAGACTGATACAGTGACAATCTTTCCTCCACAGTGTATCTGATTGTTCATATAATGTTGTGTAAATATACATAGATGTATGTATGGACAGATGCACAAATATAAGATAGATGAGTAAATAGCAAAAGAATTAAGGATATACAACACATATTTAAATAAACTCATAACTAATCAAGAAGAAAAATTGCTAGGATTTTTTTGGAATGTAGACAGAGAAATGTTCTCATATTTTTGTGTCTTATTTCTCAGAAGTCTTTACAGTGTAAATGATGGTGCCTTGTCATAGTTATGAATTCTACCAAAGGCTTACTAGTAGAGTAAATCCATAATGGCTAGCAGGGTATTTGATTTAAAAGCAGATCTTTTTACAGTACTAAAGTCAGCATGAACTTGATGAGCATGCTAGTGGCTTTCTATAAAAATGAAAGTGTTCAAGACATGAAAAGGGAGAGCAAAAGCTAAAGAACTTTTATTATTGGATTATTGATTTGGCATAACTTCAGGATATAGGAATCCAAGGAAGAGTAAGGCAAGTCTTTCCTACAGTGTTTTAACAATCGGTGTGCAACACAAAAGATGGCCAAGTGTTAGAGTCTTAGACTGCAATTCTGTATATCCAAACCTCCCAAAATAAATCTAGATGTTTAGTATTATATTGGTTATTAGGAATCACAGGTTTAGATAACTGTTCAATAATCACTATCTCTAGAAGACAAAGCAGTGCACCCTATTGGAACCTCATTTGTAAACAAAAATCAGAATCTCTTAGCAGATGTTACTAAAGAATTTTTTAACACTCAGAGGTCAAACCAAAAAATAAGAGAGAGAGAGAGAGAGAGAGAGAGAGAGAGAGAGAGAGAGAGAGAGAGAGAGAGAGAGAGAGAGAGAGAATTGACTCAGAAGCTTTAGGTAAGTTCAGGCTTCTTGAAATATTATAACAGAAGAGTAGTAAAATATTCAATTGAAACATATTCTGTGCGTTAACTAATTTAGAGCATGTCAGTGTCAGTGTTCATCATTTAATAACAAAACAACTTAGTGATTATAGCTTTTTAAAAGGGTTTCTGAGCCAAGGTATTCATTCATATTGTATAATTAATTAAGTTGCTAAACCAATCATTCTGCTATCTTGGAAATATCTCAAATCACAAATATCCATAGACATTATAAGGCATGCAAAGGCACAAACTAGCTCTTCTAGAATGAGTTTTAGAAATATCTCAAGCCATAACTATTTATAGACATTGTAAGATACGCAAAGGCATAAACTTGTTCTCCTAAGAGGAACTACAAAGTCTGCTCAAAGCATGTATTATGGCCTAGTCACTGATTGCATTTACACCACTGTCAGAACATGCCCGACCATTGTGGGTGCTATGAATAATATTTAGGAAAAAATCACACCAAATCAAACACTGATGAATAGTTCTTTATGTCTCAATATATTAATAGAACCCCAGTGACTGTGCTTGCTTGTAAAGAAGCCCTATAGTCAGCTAGAAACTTCTTGAAACACTTATGTAAGTGTTCTAGCCAATGATAAACCTGCTAGCACAATTCAATGTTTCTCTTAAAAATAAAATGAACAGTTGATTGATACAATCTGGTGAGAAATCTCATGCAATCTGATAAAATTAAAAAATGAGAGAAGTTACTTTAGAATGTCAACTAAATACCTGTCAAAAATGGAATGCATGGCTGGAGAGATGACTCCGTGGTCAAACGGAGTAGTTGCTCTTCCAAAAGTCCCAGGTTCAACTCTCAATACCACATGACTCCTCAAAATCTTCTGAAATTTCAGTTCCAAACATTATAACAACCTTTTTAGGCCTCTTCATTTCCTAGGCACTCACATGGTACACAAATCTGCACATAGGTAAAACAACCCATACATATAAAAGCAACAAAACTTAAAAGCTATATATTATTACTGATGTATTTGAAACTGTAATATTATGTTTCCTATCTTTCCTGAAAATTACATTTTTATGAAATATTAATTGTTATTGGAGGATTTTACATGAAATCATCTTTCTTTTGTTCTTGTAAGTACTATCAAATGAACAAATAAACAAATAAATATGCTCAGAGCAAAACACATCAGCAATACTCACATGAACAGGGTCTGGAACAGCTACAATCCTATGGGGACAGTCACCTTTAACATATCTGTGATTATCAGGATAGAATGGAAACCACAAAGACAAAAAGGTTTTCCTAAGTTAGCATATGATGAAACTAGGTCTAAAAAGTCATCCTCTGTCAACCTGATTCCCAAAAGGGAAGAATCTACAGAAATAAGGAGTTTACTTGGGAATAGGGGAAGATATGCAGACAGGTATGGATGCCTTTATCTTATGACTGTATTCAGAAAGACCAGGGGAAAAAGGAGTCTTAAAAAATGTATACAGACATAAAATGAAAACACTGATTCTACAGGCATCTTCTAGAAAATGATGGTAATTCACAAATGGGAGCAATCTTTCTACATCCTCATGCAGGTCATAGAAGAAAGTTACTACTACAAGCGTATATGCATGAGAAACCAGCAGAAATGTTGACTAGTTCTTACCCTAAGTATGTAAGCATGAGGACATGTGCCCTTTTTCAGTTCTCTGCCTCCATTTTGTTTGGGTATACACAAGTAGCTGCACACTTAAATAATAACTTCCTTACATCTCTGTTTTTGACATATACATATATATGTATGTATTCATTTATGATATACAAGTGTATTTTTTACAGTTCTTAATTTCTTATTGAAGAAAGTTTTCTTTAAATAAAATAATCTGGTGCTAGTCTGCCTCCCAACTCCTACCAGATTCATCCTACATTTAAATTTAAATATTCACTTATATAGTGCTAAGATGTTTCTTTGACTTCCATCACAATGCATTAAATAAGAAGATATATGAGAATAATAGACAAAGGTCTAAAAATGGGGTCCAGTTTAAGGTACAGCACCATTGTGTTCGCAGCTAGGAGATATCAGTGGGATGCTTAAGGAATAGTGGCATCCTAAGGTCCTGAAAGAACATTGATGAACTGTGATCATATGGAATGCAAGGGGCACTTGATGTGTTTCTACACAAATATGTGTCACTTTCTGATGTTAGAAAAATTTGTTGTTGTTGTTGTTTTGTGGGGTATTTTTTGCACTATGATTTAGTGCCAACAATTTGTTCTAATATTACCACTTTTCTATCAGTTGATGGATCTGTAGGAGAGAAGAAAAGCAAAGGCTATCTACAAGTGTTTGGAAAAAAGAGATAGAAATTGTCACTGAGGGAAGACTGAATTTCTCTTAAGCACTGAGAGGATTTCTGACCGAAAGAAGAAGTGAATTGGCAATATCTTAAATGAAGCTGGATTCAAGTTAAACCTAATTGTATTAATGAAGGAGACAATTCAGGGCAATTCATCAGAATGTTAGCACATATTCAGAGTTTTTCAATTTATAAACCTAAGAAATATAATGTAGAAGCATTTTGTCTTCTAATTAACCAATGAAATCAACAGAGGTTAACCAACTTCCTGTGTCACATAATTCAAACCTTTAGTGTCTCTACCACTCTTCATTTCCCCTTGTGAATTATCAGCTGGAAAGAAACTCAGCATTTGTCTTAGCTGTCCATTGTGATTATGAGTGATTCGTGGTCCAAAATGAAAGCGATACCACACACTGTTGTCTTCATGACTTCTGGGAAGAGGCAATTTTCTAAATCACTAATCCAGGGACAGTTTTTAATCTCTGGATAAAAAATTCTTGAAGCGTCCCGTTCCATTAATATTTTGTGTAAAAGTCTCAGACCTTTGGAAATACAGATTTACGATTTGATTAGTTTAATACCTGTTAAAGATTATAATATGATTTTGACATGTGTATTTATTTGTTTTCTGTGTTCCCATTTCTAACTTCCCTAGAAACAATGTTTGGAATTCATGTCCCCGATGCGTAAGAGATGCCACAGCTCTCGTGGTGGATGTCAAGTGCTTTCCTGATTCCTCTACTGCATTGCTCACATTTAAGTGGGACTTTCAAAGCAGACCCATTTCCTTTGAAAACAGACAGCGATGAACAGCATGTTCATATCCCATCAGAAACTTCATTCTCCTGCCTTGCTTCACAGAGCAATCTAGTGCCATACAGAAAACTGAACTTTTTTGCTGGACAGAAAGAAGGTACTCAGTACACAACTGCCCCTCCCTGAGAAATACTTAAAACCAGACCCCCAAAATAGGCCAGATTAGTGGAGATCATCACTGAGCATTTATTTGGCATCAACACTTTGTACTTGAAAGAGTGACCTTTTAAAGAATCTTTTGGATTTCTGTCTTTTGGCAAATATGATCATGATGCTTTTTAGTAATTCAATTTTATTGCTGATACGTAAGAAAATAAAACAATGTAAGCATGGGCAAAAGAGACAAGGGATAAAAAGGAAATCCTTATAGCAAAACAAGCACAGTTTACAACTTATAGAATGTGATTAAATCCCATCCAACATTATAATGCAGTAAGACTTAACTTAATCATGTATACAAATATACACATTGGATTGTCACAACATCATGAAACATAAGCCAGTAGTTATGTGAGAAAATACTACAGGAGACTAGTATAACCAATTCTTTAGAGCTTAAAAATTCATCAAATATAGTTAGAGGTTAAATAACCCTTTACATGGATAAATCATTTCCATGGATTTCTACAAAAAAAAAAAAAAAAGAAAGAAAAAGAAAAGAAAGAAAGAAAAGAAAATTTTATATAAAACAAATGCAAATTCCTATCTCTCAGATAAAGACAAAGGCATGCTAAAATTATTTCTTTGTTTTGTAGTCTTGGATCCAATTTGTTCTCTCTGTCTCTCTTTGTCTCTGTCTCTGTTTCTCTCTGTCTGTCTCTCTGTCTCTCTCTCTCTCTCTCTCTCTCTCTCTCCTCTTGTATTTAAGGTGTTTTTTTTTTTTTTCAATCCGGCATTTGTAGAGACAGAAATAAGGGTATGAGACTCTTTCAGCAGAATGTGAGCTTGTAGAAAGCCTGTGGTTGTCATGAAGTGTTAACAGAAAGGCATCATCATAAGTATATACAAGTTATTGGGCATTTGTAGTGTGTGTAATTGTTCTGGGTGCCAGGACAAATAAAATGCATCCACATGAGAGGTAGAATGAAGACATTACTTTTGTTTATAAATTTTACAAACATAAAAGTTAGACTATCTTCAGAGAAGAAAGTCTATTTCATGATGGCAAACACATTCCTATTTGTTCCTGTGACAGGCAGCATTAACTCATTACTACACACCTTACTTCTGAGGCCAAGTGGTCTTTTGTGCAATTTGTCAATATGGTATTCCCAGCAGCTACTGCCAGCTAGAATCAGCACACAAACTCTGTCACCCTTTCATTGAGAGTGAAAGGGTCAGACATTTGAAGTTCATTTTTTTTAATCATCACTTAAGTAAGGGTTCAATACATATTTCTTTTTTTGTAGTTGTTATTCTTACAGTTTTATTATAGATCTATCTCTACAGTATATTTTTATCTGCATTTTGACCAATAGTTGGTTACTGTGATTGTTTCCATCTGCCACAAAAAGGAGCTTCATTGATGAGGGGATGGGAGCTACACTGATCTATGGGTACAAGGTTAAACATCGACAATACAGATAGAAATCAAACTAGTACAAGAAATTGGCAGTAGTAGGTATTCCTCGACAATCATTGACTTCTGGGCATGGGTAGTTGGCTAGATTTACAGAATCAGATGTGAATTATCTGCTATTTCACAAGCCTTAAATCCAATTAAACAGCTGTTGGTTACTCACAAAATAAAAGTGCTGCAGCTACACCACCAGAGACAGCTTGCCAGGCTAGATTTTCTAGTGGTAGGCTTCATAGTTGGGTGGGATTTTTGATTGCTCTTCTCCCTGGCAGTTTCTGTAGTGCCTTCAGATAATATAGGAGCTAGTCCCCAGGGAGGGCTCTGCCAGGTCAGTTCCAATTTTGCTATCCAAATCCTGTGTGTGCAGTATGTGGAGCCTTCAGCCTCTGATCTTAGCTTCAAGTTCGGTGAGGTAAAGGCAAGCTCTTATAGTATTGGAATCCTCCTGCCTAACAACTTGAAGGAATGTTTCCCATGCCTGACACTGGGGTTCTCATTAGATCACCTATTGCTCTTGGGGAAAGCACCAACACCCATGTGGTTTAACAATGTTTAATATATACATAAATTCTCTCTTATATTTCATGAGTATATAATTTCAGTTTCTTTTCAGTTTCTTTCAACTTTCTTTGCCACTAAATTTAACTTCCTTTTCACCAGAAGTTATTCCTCTGTTTTCTCATGATTTCATGTAATTTTTAATTCTGAACACTTTTTTTTTTCTTACGACTTTATTTTAAAAAAACAGAGATACATGTACAGATTTTTAAAAACATTTTGGCATAACACTATATGAATATATTTTTTGTCAGTAATTGGTTTTTTTAATGGTTTGAGAGTATGTATAGTTACCATAAGTGTAAAGTACATGTAAAACAAAACATAACATAGAAATAGTCAAAGTTTTCTTGGTTTGTATAGATTAGACATGTGATTTTTAAATACCAAAAGTTGCCACAAGGCTATCTTCTTAGCTCTTGAGTTATTAATGATTTAAGGTCTAGGTGTACCCCACTCTGAGGGTGCTATACACTTGTTGTTGTTGTTGTTGTTGTTGTTGTTGTTGACTTTTAAAAGAAGGACTGAGGCTTCCACTTTTGTCCTTTTTTTTTTCAGCTTCATATGATCTGTGAGTTATTTCTTGGGTATTCAGAGTTTTCTGGGGCTAGTATCCAATTATCAGTGACTGCAAATTATGTCTGTTCCTTTGTGATTGGGTTATCTCACTCAGGATGATATTCTCTAGATAGATCCACTTTCTTAGAAATTTCATAAAGTCATTGTTTCTTATAGCTGAGTAGTACTTCATTGTGTAAATGTACCACAATTTTTGTATCCATTCATTTGTTGAAGGACATCTAGGTTTTTTCCATCTTCTGACTATTATAAATAAGGCTGCTATGAACACTTGAAGAAGACAGTTTAGGTAGGTTGTAGAGCCATGTGTCTTCTAACTGCCTTCTAAGTAATAATATGTTAACTATTTTCGTGGGAAGACCTCTGGAAGTGTTTTAAAAATTGAAGACCCTATAGACTTAGCTGACAAAACTCTGCTGGTGCTTTTGTGTGTGTGTGTGTGTGTGTGTGTGTGTGTGTGTGTGTGTGTGTGTTGTGTTGTGCTGTGTGTGTGCATGCATGTGTGCACATACCCACACTAATTAATATATGTTTGTAGAAATGTAAAAAGCATATTATTTTGAAAAAAATCTTCATGCTTCTAATTTACAATAAAGTGTTTATATAACTTTCTATATTATGCTCTGAGGATTTTGATTTTTGTTTTATTTTACCCATAAGCACCAGATTATGAGAGAACTTACCTTTACAATGTAAATCTTTTCCCCATATGCTTATATTACTATGAAAACACCAGACATTTAATTGTATTTTATCACTAAGAGCATTTATATTATTTTTTTCTGTCTTCAAAAACACATGCTTTCTATCTAATGTGGTACTCTCTGAATAAGCATGGGATGCTCTCAAGGTGAAATGACAGAACTCTGTGAATCCAAGCTGTGAATCCACTAAATGTACCTTTATTAAAGTGAAGATCTGAGATTTAAAGCACATGGTGCAGAGGATGAATATGTGACTCTCCTTTATCTTCTGTACACAAATAATTGCATATCTAAAGCAGTCTTAATTGAATTGTTTCTGGTCATAATAAAATAATATTAATAATTATTAATTCTTGGCTATATAAAATATATGCATATATATTTTAAAACTATATACTTTTGGTAGAGGCTGAGCAACTGGTGGGTGGAAGACCTGGGCTGCCGGGGAACAGAGAGATCTCTGTGGAGTGCACACGGAAAGTCCCGCCCCCCCCCCCCCCCCCCCCCCCGCGCCTTGCCTGCCCTGCCTTGCCCGATCCAGCGATTGGGAACAGAAAATTAGAACTTCTGTTTCAACCTAAAGGCGACTTCAGGAGGCAGAGCGGAGCCTGGCCCATCTGCCACCCGGAACGGCGGCTCATAGAGGCTGAGCAACTAGTGGGTGGGAGACCTGGGCAGCCAGGGAGCAGAGAGATCTCTGCGGAGTGCACACAGAAAGTGCACCCCCTGCCTTGCCCTGCCCTGCCATGCCTAATCCAGCGACCAAAAACTGAATTTTGGAACTTCTGCTCACACCTGACGACTCTGAGGCATAGAACAGGGCTCGGCCCATTTGACACCTGGACCAGTAGAGATCCAGGGACACAGACCAGATACAAAGGAAAGGTAAGAATATATCACTGACAACAAAATGGCAAGAGGAAAGCGAAAGAGTATATCCCAAGGAAACCAAGACAATCTAGCAACACCAGAACCCAGCTCTCCCATAACAGCAAACTGCGGAATTCCAAACACTCCAGAAAAAGAAGCCACAGACCTGAAATCATACCTCAAGATGCTGATAGAGATACGTAAACAAGAAAGGGAGGAAAAGCAAAAAGATTCAGAAGCTTTTAAAGAAGAAACAAGAAAAACACTCAAAGAACTCAGAGAACTAGAGGAAAACAGAACCAAAGAAATAAAGGAATGGAAGAAGAAAATTAAAACAGAAATTGACACAATAAAGAAAACGCTAAAAGAGATAACCCTAGAGTCAGAACACCAAAAAAGAAATCAGGAGTCACAGAAGCAAGCATTTCCAATAGATTACAAGAGATCAAAGAGAGAATCTTGGGGGCAGAAGACAACATTGCAAACATAGACAAAACAGCCAGAGAAGATGCAAAAAACAAAAAGCTCCTAACCCAAAATGTCCAGGAAATGCAAGACACAATGAGAAGACTGAACCTAAGGATAATAGGAATAGAAGAGGGAGAAGAGTATCAACTAAGAACCACAGTAAATATCTTCAACAAAATCATAGAAGAAAACTTCCCTACCCCCAAGAATGAGATGACCACGAGCATAAAAGAAGCCTTCAGAACTTAAATAGGTTGGACCAGAAAAGAAATACCTCCCGAAACATAATAGTAAAAACATCAAGTGCCCAAAGCAAAGAAAGAATACTAAAAGCAGTAAGGGAAAAAGGTCAGGTAACATATAAAGGCAGATCAATCAGACTCACACCCGATTTCTCAAAAGAGATTATAAAAGCTAGAAGAGCCTGGACAGACATCATGCACTCCTGAAGAGAGCACAATTGCCAGCCCAAGCTGCTATACCCAGCAAAACTATCAATCAACATCGATAGAGAGACGAAGATATTTCAAGACAAATCAAAATTCACACAATATCTGACCACAAACCCAGCACTACAACGAATTATAGGTGGAAAACCCAATACAGTGAGGGAAAATACAGCCTAGTAAAAACAAGAAAACTCCTATACAAGAAAACTAAAACAAGAAAAAAACACAGACACAATTCAAACCAAAAAAGCAATAATGGCAGGAAACAGAAACAACTATTCCTTGATATCTATTAACATAAATGGTCTCAACTCCCCAGTAAAGAGACATAGACTATCAGACTGGATACATAAACAAAATCCAACCTTTTGCTACATACAAGAAACTCATCTCAGAGACAGAGACAGACACTATCTCAGAGTAAAAGGGTGGGAAACAAACTTCCAAGCAAACAGCTCCAAGAAGCAAGCTGGAGTGGATATTTTAATATCGAATAAAGTAAATTTCCAACCAAAAGTTATCAAAAAAAGATAAGGAAGGACACTTTTTACTCATTACTGGAGAAATATGTCAGGAGGAACTCTCAATCCTTAACATATATGCTCCAAATAAAAAAACACCCACATTCATAAAAGAAACCCTACTAAAGCTCAAAAAATACATCTCACCACACACAATAATAGTGGGAGACTTTAATACCCCACTCTCACCAATGGACAGATCATGGAAACAGAAAATGAACAAGGACACTGCAAAACTAGCAGAGACTTTGAACAAACTAGAATTAATAGATATATACAGAACATATTATCCTAAAGTAAAAGAATACACCGTCTTCTCACCACACCATGGCACCTTCTCGATAATTGAGCACATAATTGGACACAGAACAACCCTCCATTGATATAAGAAGATTGAAATACTCCCATGCATCCTCTCAGATAACCATGATCTAAGACTGGTCTTTAACAACAACAAAGATAACAAAAAACCTACATACACATGGAAACTAAACAACCCTCTGTTAAACAATAGCAGGGTCAAAGAAGAAATAAAGAAAGAAATTAAGGATTTTCTAGTATTCAACGAAAATGAAAACACAACATACCCAAACCTATGGGATGCAATGAAGGCAGTATTGAGAGGAAAACTCATAGCCCTAAGTGCTTCCAAAAAGAAACTGGAGAGAGCCTAAATCAGCAACCTGACAGCACAGCTAAAAGCCCTAGAACAAAAGGAAGCAAATAAACCCAAAAAGAGTAGACAGCAAGTAATAATCAAAATTAGGGCAGAAATAGACCAAATAGAAACAAAAAGAACCATTGAAAAAATCAACAAAACCAAGAGTTGGTTCTTTGAGAAAATCAACAAGATTGATTAACCCCTAGCTAGACTAACTAGAGGGCAAAGAGAGAGTATGCAAATTAACAAAATCATAAAGGAAAGTGGTGACATAACAACTATAACTGAGGAAAATCAAGAAATCATCAGATCCTACTACAAAAACTTATACTCCACAAAATTGGAAAATCTGGAGGAAATTCACGAATTCCTAGACAGATACAAGATCCCAAAGTTAAACCAGGACCAAGTAAACCATCTAAATAACCCTATAACACCTAAGGAAATAGAAGAAGTCATCAAAAGCCTCCCAACCAAAAAAGCCCAGGTCCAGACGGGTTCAGTGCAGAATTTTATCAGGCATTTATTGGGGATATAACACCAATACTCTCCAAACTATTCCAAAAGATAAAATCATATGGATTATTACCCAACTCATTTTTTGAGACTACAATAACCCTCGTACCTAAATCACACAAAGACCCTATAAGGAAAGAGAACTTCAGACCAATCTCACTTATAAACATTCATGCAAAAATACTCAACAAAATCCTTGCAAACCGAATCCAAGAACACATCAAAACGATCATGCATCATGACCAAGTAGGCTTCATCCATGGGATGCAGGGATGGTTTAACATAAGAAAATCCATCAACGTGATCCACCACATAAACAAACTCAAAGATCAAAATCACATGGTCATCTCACTAGATGTTGAGAAAGCATTTGACAAAATCCAACACCCCTTCTTGTTAAAAGTCCTGGAAAGAACAGGAATCCAAGGTCCATACGTAAACATAATAAAAGCAATATACAGCAAACCAACAGCCAACATCAAACTAAATTACGAGAAACTTGAAGCAATCGCACTAAAATCAGGGACTCGACAAGGCTGCCCACTCTCCCCCTACCTATTCAACATAGTACTGGAAGTCCTGGCTGGAGCAATGAGACAGCAAAAGGCGATCAAGAAGATACAAATTGGAAAGGAAGAGATAAAAACATCACTTTTTGCCAATGACATGATAATGTACTTGAGTGACCCCAAAAGTTCCACCAGAGAACTCCTACAGCTGATAAACAAGTTCAGCAAAGTGGCTGGATACAAAATTAACTCAAACAAATCAGTAGCCTTCCTAAACTCAAAGGACAAACATGTGGAGAAAGAAATTAGGGAAAAGGTACCCTTCACAATTGTCACAAAAACTATGAAATACCTTGGTATTACTCTAACTAAGCAAGTGAAGGACCTGTATGACAAGAACGTCAAACCTCTAAAGAAAGAAATTGAGGAGGATCTCAGAAAATGGAAAGATCTCCCATGCTCATGGATTAGAAAAATCAACATCTTTAAAATGGCCATCCTACCAAAAGCAATTTACAGATTCAATGCAATCCCCATCAAAATTCCAACCCAGGTCTTCATGGAATTGGAAAGATCAATGTGCAATTTTATATGGAATAACGAAAGAGCTAGAATAGCGAAATACATCCTCAACAAAAAAAAAAAAAAAAAAAAAAAAAAAAAAAAAAAAAACATCTGTGGGAATCACTATCCCTGACCTCAAGCTATATTACAAGGCAATTCTGCTGAAAACTACATGGTACTGGTACAGAAATAGGCATGTGGATCAATGGAATAGAATAGAAGATCCAGAAATGAGCCCTCATGTATATGGTCACCTGTTTTTTGACAAAGGAGCCGTAAACCTTCAATGGAAAAAGGACAGCCTATTCAACAAATGGTCCTGGTCCAACTAGCACTCAGCATGCAAAAGAATGAAAATAGACCCTTTCTTATCTCCTTGTACAAAGCTCAAGTGCAAGTGGATCAAAGATCTCCACATTAAACCAGATACTCTGAAACTATTAGATGAGAAAGTAGGGAATACCTTAGAACACATAGGCACAGAAGGAAATTTCCTATCAAAACATCAATGGCTCAAGCTCTAAGGTCAAAGACTAACAAATGGGACTTAATGAGATTGCAAAGTTTCTGTAAGGCTAAGGACATTGTCAAGAAAACAAAACAGCAGCCAACAGAATGGGAAAAGATCTTTACCAACACCACATCAGATAGAGGCCTAATATCCAAGGTATACAAGTAACTCAAAAAGCTAGACACCAGAGAATCAAATAACCCTTTTAAAAATGGGGTACAGAGCTAAACAAAAGATTTTCATTTGAGGAACACCGAATGGCTGAGAAACATCTAAGGAAGTGCTCAACATCCTTAGCCATCAGGGAAATGCAAATCAAAACAATCTTGAGATTCCACCTCACACCAGTCAGATTGGCCAAGATCCAAAACTCAGATGACAGCAGATGCTGGCGAGGCTACGGAAAAAGAGGAACACTTCTCCACTGTTGGTGGGGTTGCAAGCTAATACAACCACTCTGGAAATCAGTCTGGCGATACCTTGGAAAATTGGATATAGTACTACCTGAAGACCCAGCTATTCCACTTCTGGGCATATACCCCAGAGACACTTTAATACACAGCAAAGATATATGCACCACAATGTTCATAGCGGCATTATTTATAATAACCAGAAGCTGGAAGGAACCCAGATGTCCTTCAGAAGATGAATAGATACAAAAATTGTGGTACATATACACAATGGAATACTACTCAGCCACCAGAAACAATGACTTAACCAAATTCTTAAGAAAATGCCTGCATCTAGAGAATATCATCCTGAGTGAGATAACCCAGTCACAAAAGAACAGACATAATATGCAATCACTGGTAGTGGGATGCTAACCCCAGAGGCTTGCACTTTCCCAGAAACAACTCACAAACTGTATGAAGTCCAAGAAATAAAGAAAACAAAACAAAACAAAAAAATTTACAAAACAAGAAAACTTTAACTATTTCCATGTTACACTTTACTTTACATGTACTTTATGCTCATTGTAACTATTAAGTTTTCAAGGCATACTATCAAACCTTGAAATAAATCAAGTACTGACTAAAAAATATATTCATATAGTTTTATGTAAAAATTATGTTAAAATCTGAAAAATAAGTCCTGACAAAAATGTATAATTTTAAGCTAAAAATGTTTAAAATCTGTACATTTATCTTTGTTTTGTAAAATAAAGTTGTTTAAAAAAAACTATATACTTTTAAATAACGCCTTTGTCAGTTTTCAACTTGTTTTCAACTTAAAAATATTGCTATATTCTATATGATATATTAAATTATATATCTATTCCCTCTGTAAATTTGGTTTCGTGGCCATGAGTTTAAATAATAGACGACTTATCTTTTTGATAACAACCTTGAGTTGTTTCTTGACTTAGTCCAAAAAACAGTAACACCTGTAGTTCACAGAGGAGCAGTTGACTGAATTTTAAAAATCATTGATTGAAGGTTCCTTGAATAAATCTTCTTTGCACATCTATCATCTTTTAAATCATAGAGTAAAAAGAAATAGGAAACATGCTTCAAAGCTTAGGAGGATGCAGTGGTTTGGATGAATATGGACCCATAGCTCATATGCTTGAATATTTTGTTTCCATTTGGTGGAACTGTTTGGGAAGGATTAGCAGACATAATCTTGCTAGAGCATATATTTCACTGTTCCTGGGCTTTTTGGTTTTAAAAGTTGATGTCAAGCCTAGTCTTACTCTGTCTCTGCCTGTATCTTTCTGAAAAGAAGTGAGCTCTGAGCTACTGCACCATTTCAAGTCCTGCTTGCCTGCCCCACTGCCTGGCTGCCTGGCTGACTGGCACCATGGTGGTAATAGACTCACCTTTGAAACTGTAAGCAAACCCCCAATTAAATGCTTTTGTTTATATAAGTTGAATTGATCATTGTCTTAGTAAGGGCTTGTATTGCTGTGAAGATACATCATGACCATGGTGACTCTTATAAAGGAAAATATTTAATTGGGTCTGACTTACAGTTTTATAAATTTAGTTCAATATCCTAGCAGGAAAGATAATAACATACAAGCAGATGTGGTAATAGAAAAGAAACTAACAGTTCTGACATATTGATTCTCACACAGCAGGAGACTGCCACATTAACTTGTTTGAAGAGATGTCAAAGCCAATGTCCACTCTGGCATGCTTCCTTCAACAAGGCAACTTCTTTCCCAACAAGGCCATACCTCCTAATAATGCCATTCTCTATGAGTCAAGCATTTAAACTCATGAATCTATGGTGGATATTTCTATTCCAACCACCAGACTCACTTTGTCTTTTAGCAGAAATAGGACAATAACTAAGTCAGAGGAAAGAAGACATATATTTTCAATATAGAATATAGAGCATTTAATTTGAATAGTTTCTAAAGATAGACAAACACTTCAACCAAAATATACTCATTTATTCATGATCCTTAATATAGTGAAATAAATATTCAGTAAATATTTATTTGTTCTGTGCTATGTATGTCAGATTCTGTCTTGTATACTTGAAAATGGTCCACTGAATAATCTAAAATATAATATACCTATATTAGTTATATATTAATTAAATATATTAATTGATTTAATATATGACATATCATACATTATACATCATATATTATATATTATATATTATATATTATATGTAAGTGTGTGTATTATATATATATGTGTGTGTGTGTGTGTGTATGTTTGTTTTACCTGCATGTATGTATATGTATCACATGTGTGCAAGAAGAAGTCAATGAATTTCTTGAAGATGATTTTATGAATGGTTCTGAGCTGTCATGTGGGTGTTATAAATTGAACCTGTATTGTCTGAAAGAACAGCTAATGCCTTTATTCCCCATGATATGTCTCCAGCCCCTGGTCTAAATGTTTTATTACCACTGAGTTGACTTTCTAGACTCAAATATAAGCAAAGGAAAGATGCTTTTTCTGTTTTGCTTTGGTTTGCTTTTTTTCTTGTTTTCACAAAAAAACAAAAACAAAAACAAAAACAAACCTCAGAGTCTGAGCCATTGTTCCAGTGTGGTTTCTGCTATGGGTATCTGATACCTAATAGCAAACATTTGTGGGAAGTCAAGAGATTAACTTGTCTGACACTTATATCACCATACTATACTTCCTTTTCATCTAATTTAAAAATATATACATAATAAAAAATGTGAAGAACAAACTGGAAAGGATTTGCCTGGTAAACATTCCAAGCACTGGGATAGTATTGCATAATCACTTTTACTAAGAGCCTCTGTTAATTTTAGAACTACTGATTTGTAGCATAATAAGATCTGTCAAATGCAACTCATCTCACTGTCCCCACAATGCAAATAGACACTCACATTATCTTGAATACATAGGAGAGATATTGCTGTTACGGGGAAAAGAGAAAAGGTGACAGGGATGTCCCACTTCTTGCTTCGTTCTGGTCACAATTCATTTTAATGTGATTAAGGGCCACTTGACACTTTAATCAGGGTGATGTCTCCCATGCCTACATCACTTAGGCTATGACAGGAGTTTGAGAATTGGCATTTGTTTATTCCCCTTCTTCAGTGGATCACTGTTGCGCCAAAGCTATAGGGGAAGATTGACTCAATGGGTGGATGGAGAAAAGTAAGGATAAATGATGTTAGTGAGTTCTTCCTAGTCAAAGGAAAGATGACAAATAAGGTAAGATGTTTTTCTCTATAAATGTACTGCCTCATGATTAAGCTAATTCTTCTTTATTTCATGCTGATGTTAGCTCTGAGATGCTCTCCTACACCGAAGCAAGTCTTTCTGAAATTCAGGTGAAATACTCTACTTACACATTAATCCACATATATCATACAGTCACCTTGCCCAATGTTAACTGATGGTGTAACCACCAGGCTAATATTCTTGTCTATAATATAAATTTAGTCACTATTAAGTACCCAGCAACAAATATTTTACTCACATTTCACAAATTCAGATACTGACATGGAATTCCATTTGTCTACCTTCATCATATCAGAGGAAAACAGACCTCTCATTATGCCCCCCCATCACTGAGGAAACTGCAGTAGTAATAAGAAATCTTCTACAAATGCCTTTCATTACAGTTTGTACACCAGCTCCAAAGTCGGCCCCCAGTGGGTAACTGTCTGCAAAACAAAATACCCATGTTACTTTGCAAAACTATTTTGTAAATGTGCATACTTAATTTCACTTCCCATCTATTTACACACAGCTCTAAACAATTGAATGTCTACACGTTATCGTTTTTATTTACTGATGCATAATTCTCATTGATATGCAAATATGATAGCCCTTTTGAATTTAATGAATTTCTCTTATCAGCCTTCAGCCCATCCCTTTGCTGTCTTCAGGAACCTCTTGTAGAAGCATCTGCCTGCCCTCTCTATTGACTCTCTACTAATTTTATTCTTTAAGCCATTCCAGCCAAGATTTTTTGAAACTTCTTCTATCAAGCTGGTATATTAATGACACATAACCCAACTTTACACTATGTTTCATTCTTCTCTGATTTTACTTAATGGCAATATCTTATTCATTTGGTTATTCTACCAACTTGCCGTATTTTCATCCAGTATATTTTAGAAAAGTACACTTTCTTGATTTCTTTCTAATGTCCCTTGGCTCCTTCATAGCTTCACATGATCAGTCAATGATCCTCTAATGCCTTGTGTTCATCCTTATGGGAAATACCTCACAGAGGCAAAAGGGAAGAGGGAGAAAGGGGATGGAATGGGGAGTTTGTGGAGAGGAAACCAAGAAGGGAAAAGTTCTTTGAAATGTAAATGAATAAAATTATATATATACATAAACACACAAACACACACACACACACACATATATAGATATAGATATAGATATAGATATAGATATAGATATAGATATAGATATAGATATAGATATAGATATAGATATATGAGCTCTACTCATCATTCATCTTGCCACCTCCAGATGTTGAGATTGTTGTCACAGTCCTGTATTGCCACATCTGGAACACCCCCTAACTGTCTGCAGTTACAGAGCACTTGGAAGATAGAATTAGATGTCTTTTATGAAATATACAGTGGGAAATACCTAAGAGAAACATATCACAAACTATACTAGTCATCATAAGTATACTTTACTTACATGATTATGATTTCTCTTATTAAGCCCACTTAGTTATTTGTGTTTTATGTGAGTACGATAAAAGTGTATAATTACATATGAGGCTGAATCTTTTGTGCTTCGTACTTTCTTTTGGGCAGTACTGTCATAGACTCTCCCTCACCTCTGCATCATTTTTAGTCTGTTTTTTAGTTAGTAGTCTCTTTACTATCCAGTCTGTGGAACGCTTGTGCTTACACATGAATTTCCATCTAACTTACGATAAAAGCCAAACTGTACCTGTGGTACTCTCCTGGATCTAAGCCAGTTTCACTCCCATCTCTTCCCAGTTCCCAACATCCAGGAAAATGGGTCTTCCCAGCCGTCTCTCAGTTTCTTTCTGTAGTGTTTCTATTAAAAGTGTTAATTCGTGACGCTGGAGAGATGGCTCAATGGTCCTAAGTTCAATTCCAAGCAACCAAATGGTGGCTCCCAACCATCTGTAACAGAATTAATTCCATGCCCTTCTGGTGTTTCCCAAAAGAACAATAATGTACTCATATCCATAAAATAAATAAATCTTTTTGCTTTTTGCCAACACATGCATCCCTGCTTTATTTCTTTTCAACTTATAGTTTGATGCTACTAAATGTTATGCGGTCCCACGAGGGTAGCTTATTGTTCCTGCCACAATCATATCACCTCTCCAAATGAGATACAATGTTTGTTTGTTTATAACCGTACAGCAGTTTATACATCTGTGCCTCTTGTGTAGTCAGTGCTCAGTAGTCAAGGATTTCTTCTAGTATCCGCTGCAGCCTCAGAATCCTCTGTGACCTTCGTTCTACTGTCTTCAACCTGTGGCTTCTCATTTATCCTCTCTTTTTGTTTAGACTTTTGCATGAACCTCTTACTCCTCACATAGTGGAAGTTCACCTAGTCTCCTAAATCTTGATTTTTTTTCCTTTGCAACTTTGAAATATTCTTACCTCTGGATCTGACCTGCAACTTTTATATTTTTAAAACAGGCTTTTTCAGTACTCTGTTTACAGAGAGTATCTAAGACCAAACCTCACTCCGTTTGTTTCTGTTGATTATTTTGCCTCTGAATGAACGTATGTTGTAAATCCAGGACTCTTTGCTTATTTTCCATCTGTCTTTTGCCTTGAATGGGATCTTCATGCTGAGAGAAATCTGTCTTGGTTGCTCTTGCACTTCTAATGTCTGGCAGACAACTATGCTTGCTAACTTATGTTGAATAAATAAAAGTTGTGCTCATGGATATTAGATAACGATGACTCAAAGTGGAAGAGTAAACAATTTATGTGGGCTCAAGGGAAGGACTTGGGCTGAGCACAAGGGAGCCCCATGCTTTGTCAAGCAGTGGAATAGAAACAGCATGGGAAAAATGGGGACACGTGACATGCTGTTTTTATCTCATATAACCACCACCTCCTACCCTGCCGATTCCTTAAAGAGATGTATCTCACACCAAACCACACACTCTTGTTCTAGATTTTTCAAGGAGTGAAATATTTCAAGATGTTTCATGGAGAGACACTCAGTGTGCCATCTAGTAACTGCAACTCCTTCTTTCAATGAATTAATTATCAATACTGAGTCTGTACTAATGTATAGCTAATGTAGGATTATATATGTATATATTGCTCAGGTACTAGCTTCAAGTGTATCAATAAAGAAAACCTTGTGATATCCAATCATAGGAGAGGTATCATACAAATGCAACATAGTCAGTGCTAGAGAGCCCCAGTAACAGCCTTTCCCTGGATGAGAAATCTCCTGGCAAATTCCTTTCTTCTCCAGGTCAAGTCAAGGTAAGGAGAAGGTGTAGGACCTAGAAGCTGAGTAAATCAACCAGTATAAAAGCTCAATAGAACAACATAATTACAGAAAACAACAGGAAGAGAAAAACCTATCTATAATTGTGACAGTGACCATGTAGTTTGTTATTTTGGAGTGTGTTAGCATCACAAAATATGACATGATGCCATACTCACAAGAATCCTTTAACTGTGGTACATGTAAACAGCCTGCTATAATAAAGGGCTCTGAACAAGCATCACAGAAGAGATACTAGCTATTATTCTTATTCACTACATGATTGGCATCCTTACACCTCTCCCAGGGTTAGAAATAAAGATGCATTCTAACTACAAGAGCCTGCCATATTTTGCCTGTTATGATGAAAGTGGGTAGGTCTAGCAACAGAAGTCATCATTCTTTCTTATTAGTCTTCAGGGAGGAAATTCATTTTCTCTAAAACATACGGGCACATGCTTAAATGAAACATTAAAGGTCTCTTAGTCCAACTCCATCATTCAGAGATAAGGGATGAGGCCCTTGGGTAGGAAGGCTTTTTTGATGAAAGAATATGTTTCCCAAAGGTGTTCGAAGGGCCTTTGCCAGACTGTAGAATAAAAAGCAGGTTGTTGTCTTAAGGCAAGCACGTTACACTTAATAATTATTTAGTCTTTAGTTAAGATTTAAGATGTTTTTACTTACGACCATAATTGAATGATAAAACATTATAAACTGTGAAAGAAGAGTTAGTAAACACTATTTGCCAAATATATCATTACAGAAGTATTTACAGAACAGTGTAACTGAGACACAAAAATACTGTGTAAGAGTCACACAGCCACATTTAACAGGCATACCTAGTCTCTTAGTATAAGTTAGATAAGTGCCTGATATCAGGGATGATTAAGAAGGATAGATGGAAAGTCTCAAAAATCACCAGATGATGTTTTTCCAAGCACTATGCTCTTTGGTATGTATTTTAAATATGTTAATTATATGCAATATCACTTTGATCTAATAATAGTTGCTATTTTGTGGTGTGATACTGGTATATCTTGATGGAGTCTGTGAGAGCCAGATGGGTTGTCAAAGGACTTGATATAAAAATCAAGATGCATGGAATTTGGAATATGAAGTCACATGGAACCCTTTCAATAGCATATGATCTAGAAGTATTTAAAAATGGTTGATGCTGTTACCAAGCTTGTCCTGTGGTGCAGAAGTCTCTAGAAACATTAGACTCAGTAAGGTTGCTTGAGGATTTCCAGGTATGTGAATCTCAATTCAACTCCATGCTGCTTTGGACAATGTCACCCATATCACGTTCCTTTAAATTCCTACTGTTTTGGGATTAAAAGATATTAGCTGCTTGTGAGGAAAAATAATTGCTGAACTCATTGTCACTCTGTGCCTGCTCAAATTTCCTGCCTAAATATGACACCTTTGGATCTCAGTATAGAAATAACCAAAGGACTTTTTTTTTTTTTTTATGAACTAAAGATTCTAGGAACAGTTCATTCAGCCTCAAGAATTGTAAAGAGTGATTTCTATTAGATTTCCCATTTCACACTCACACAGCTACAAAGGAATGATTTTTATTGTTCCTCCCTGGTTGCTGAGAATGAATGATAAACTTGCAGTTCCTAAGGTCTTGAAGTAGAAATTTGAGCCTATAAATGTTGGTCAACAGAACAGACAAACATGATGCAAACAACAAAGAAAGATTTTGGAAGGTCATTATTTATGAAACTACAAAGCTCCTGCCATCAAACTAAGCATCTCTGACTTGGTTGTGCACGGAACATGGTAAACACGAGGTTGTAGGAGGTGCCATTCATCTGTCTAATTAGCCCTAGAAAGCACTTGTTTCAAATTAAGAGCAACAACATTTCTGGGAAAGGACATAATCGCACTAACAGAGGCAACTTGCTTAAGTAATGGGGCCTTTAAGGCTGGTTTTTAATGAGACAGACTGCAAGGCTTTTACTCACCCACTCAGCTGGTTTTCAGATTTCACAATATCCATATCTTTTCATTCCTACCCACAGCTATCCTCAGTATTATCTTCAGAGGAGACTGTGCAGATGTTGGTTGTCTGATATTACAACAAAACAATGACAATACAATAATCACAACCTTGATTCTAATGCTGGACTATTTGCACTACATGTTTCCTTGGGGTTTACATGTATCAAAGGTCATTTCTCTAAGCAAAATTCTGTATCTTGGCATCCAAACAATCCAGATTTACATATGTTTGAAGAAAATGACAAAGAGGGTAGAGGGAGAGTTAAAGAAAGAGGGTGACATAGTTTACTGCATGAAAATGATATAATATAATTTTCTGTCTGGATGTTTTGGGCTAATTTGGTCATGTCTCTCCACTGAGTAACTGATATTCTAAGTAGTTGTCTCAACCAAAGAATGGAAATTTCTATACTCCACCCTTCTAGCTTTCGCTGCTCTTACTTTAATTTTCTGAAAATATTCTCTGTTTTACTCAAAATTGAACCATGGTTTATGTTCATTTCTTTATCTGACTTTACTTACTGTTTGATTTCCTGTAACCTGGGACACCAAGAACTTTGTGAAAACACAGACACTCACAGTTGTTCATAAATAACTCTCGGTGTATAGTGCAGACACCCCGCTTGTCTGATCAACTAAACTTCATTTTTACACCAAACTCTAAATTTAGATAATAAATCTTATTAGTTACGGAATCCTAAGATTCATCTTGCCATCCTCCACAGGGCATGAATGAAGATTTATTATAATTGTTTACTGATCAAATTAAATAAAAAGCACAGTTATCTACCGCCTGCTCAAAGATGGAACAAACTTTATCCTCAACTGATCTCTGTACCTTGAACAATCCATATGAATATCTTAATAGTACTAAAATTTTGGTTGTTAGATTCATATGTTACAGAATGCAAAGCTTTGGCAAGACTCACCCTCAGGATGCTAAAATGACTTGCTGTTCTCGCCCTAACTCTTGAAGCTGTTTCCAAAGAATTGCTTGCTAAATATTTTCAGGAATAATTGACAATTCCAGATGATCTGTCTTCATCCAACTTTTCAATGGATCCAGTTAAAACTTCAGTCAAGCCCTGAGCCATCTAAGCACACAGAGACTGATAACAGATATTAAAGCCAGCTTTCTTAAGTCTAACCAAGTTTTCTAATGTTCCTACCCCCCACCCCTTTAAAGGATTTCTTGTTACCCCTATTCAGCAGGAAGAAGCCATGGAAATTCATCGTTCTGATCCTTTGGGTTTGGGTGTCTAGTTATGGTTGTTTTATAAATTATAGATAGGTTGTCATTTTAATGGATAATTTGGAAATGATCATAATTTTGAACAGGAAGAAAAAAGGTGGCATGGATTAATAATCTTTTTCTTGAACAAAGCATTGTGTATCCATAATCTTACACAGACAGAAATTGTAGTTATAATTCCCTACATCAGTACAGAATTTATTTTAATACAGATTTAAGGTTTTCATTGGTATTTCTATATTAAAACAAACTTTGATATTAATATTGTTACTCAATAGGTATTTTGCCTATGTAACTTGTTTAAGAATACAAAGCTTAGACCCAGTTCTTCTAATAGCTGCTATTAAAAACTGTTTACAGTGATTAAGAAGTTAAGGGCCAGATAATTTGCAATTTATGTAATTACATCATTTTCTGAATGTATGACATTGGGGGACCCTACCCCAATTTTATTCTGATTGGTAAATAAAAATGCCAGCTGTTAATTGTGTGGCAGGGCAGACAGAAATGGGACTTTTAGGATTCCCAGGCTTGGTATAGAGAAGGAGACAGGAAAGTGCCATGAGTGGGGTATGGGTTGGACCACATCATGAAGCAGAAGAGGGTAAAATAACTGAAATGTAGTATAAACAGTATAAACTACAAGCAGTCCTACAGGGAACATTGACAAAAAATCAATAGGTAACAGGGCAGCAAAGATAAAATGCAGATTTGGAGGGTGTTAGTTCAGGTATAGCAGAGGGGAGTATTAACTGAGCTAACCAAAGCATATCAAAATTAACTGGTGTGTGTGTGTGTGTGTGTGTGTGTGTGTGTGTGTGTGTGTGTGTGTGTTTCATTCTTGAATCCAGACGGCTTTAGGGAATGGCTGGAAGAGCAACCTGCCTGGAGCCAAAGAGGTTAACTAATTTACCTTCATCTACACATTCTAATGCTACACTCTGTGTAGTTCTGTAGATCTCAGCTATATGATCAATCACCAAATAAATAAATAAATAAATAAATAAATAAATAAATAAAGGAAAGAAAAAAAAAAGGAAAAAAAGAAAAGAAAAAGAAAAAACCCACATATGACCCAAGCAGAAAATCAATCAGTAATCCAAAATTCCTTATAAAGAGTAAAAGCGTTTGTCTTAGAATATAAGCCATAATAGTTTAGACTTCAGGTGGCTTTGTCCCACATCAGAAGTATATTACCAGAGAATGAATGAAGCTAAATAACAAACATAGAAGAGAGAGATGAGACTGCAGCCCTTGGGTTGTCACACCCATCAGGCACTAAAGGCACCCAAGACACTATACTTCACTGAACAAAATCTCTCTCTCTCTCTCTCTCTCTCTCTCTCTCTCTCTCTCTCTCTCTCTCTCTCTCTCTCTCTCTCTCTCTCTCCCCAGTCCCCTCCCTTTCCCCTCCACCATCTATTCTCATTTCTCTCCCTCCTTTCCTCCCTCTCTCCCTCCCCTCTCTCTAATTTCTTCACTTAACCTCGTAAGTATAGTAAGTATTGTACTGTTGTCATTCCAAATGCACTTATACCCACTCATGTACATATTTTAATGTTTCATATTAAGCCTCCTCATACTGGTAGTTAATTACATTTACTTAATTAAAATTAATGTGATTTAAAAATTAGAGCTGATACACTAGAGGAATGTTACAAAGAGCCACCTGCGGGTACTAAACTGAAGGTGGTAATGGTGGCAGCTGTGCCAGAAAAGTTTTGAAGAATGTTCATGACCAAACTCTGAGCATTTTCCTTCACAACACAACTCTCCTTCTAGTTGTTCTCTCCAACTGTCTTGGGCTCTCAATTTAATTGTCAAAATAAAAGAATAAAATAGCTGCCTATTTTATGTGTAAAGCACCATCAACCTTGTTGAGATATTTTCTTTTATTATACTTGTTTAGAAGTCACAGGCTGTGAGTCTACATATTCAAGTGTTTGTGATTTTGCTTAATGATTGAAAATCAATCTTTTCTGATGATTAAAGACAGTTCCCTTCCTTAGCACCTACTGTAACAGAATAGCATGGCCATTGATTGCTTCATTGTTCTTTATATTGATTAAGAAATTCAAATAAACATCACTGAATACATATATTCCCCTTATCATAGCTATATAGACACAGTCTACATCAAATTATATATTTTTTAATTTATTTCATATACCATAATGATCAAAGAAACAAAGAAACAGAATCCCACCAATGATGTGAAAATCCTAGAGTGGAAGAAATAATGCTGTGGTTGAAAACATTGAAGTAGAGAATGCATATGGCATTTAAATTCCTTCTATAGTCCCTGATAATAAAATGGCCATTGTCAGATAACAGAGCCTCAGAGCCTTACAAAGCTGTTTCTACTGGTCTTGCCTTATGAGTATATTCAGCTGGGATCATGCAGGGTCGCCCAAAACACTCTCCAGTGATCTTCCCATGCCCTGCCTACAGTCCCCACAAAGAACAGTTCCTGGATTTGTTCCCATATAGAGAGGCCATGTGTGAATCAGGCCTCAGGCACCCTCTTTCTTGGTTAGAATATTGTCTGCCTTACAGGAGTTAATGTAAGAGCTTCAGTAGAGACTTCACAGATGGAATCTTTATGTAATATAATTTGCTTGTCAATGGTAAATCCCTTTTTTTCTGAAATGGAATACTTCATCTCAACCCAGAGAAATAGACATCTTTTTTTTTTTTTTTTTTTTGGTTCCATCAAGATTTTTTTTTTTAATGATGGTGCAACATTTTTTCTCTTTCCAAAGCAATTGGCTTTCATACATTTAGTTTTTCATATTGTCCGTTAAAAGCCCAAGCTTCTGAATCAATAATATGAAACTGCATTATCTGTCTTAAGTGATTATTTACAGAGAATAGGACCACTGCAATTTAACGTGCCACTTAGGAAGTACATTTAGGAGTTGGTCTGTTTGACTTTTTATTCAATCGAATGAGGATGAAAGAAGGCAATTTATGGATGAGAAGAAAATTCCATGCACGAGGCAACAATACGTTAAATATCCTTTAAGAGGAAGAAGTCTTCTGAGTTTGGAATCATCAGAGAGAAATTATAATATTGCAAGGTCAAATGAATTGATGGATGATATGCTGGGCCATATGGACAATGAACTGTGTTCAGACAATCAGATCTTAATTGCCGGGCTATTCTTTGTTGTCCGCGATCTAGGATACAATTTACAGAATATGGGTGGGCTCTGTCTTTGCAGGCACAGTGAACAGTAATCTGCAATGAGCGACAACAGCTCATCGTCTAATATCACTATGGCAAGAGGCCCATGGAGACAAATTTAAAATAGAAAGAATTGAATTATAAAAGACAAATGAAAATAGAACCTCAGTTCGAAAATGGCAGAACATGCTTGGCATGAATTCTCTCTGCTTTTAGTGTGAGAGACAGTCTCTGTCCCGAAAACAGGCTTTATCCTGAAAGCTGACTTAGGGAGAGTTTTGACAGCGACTCTGAGACTTTCCTTGAGCTTGTTACAAGCGGTGGACAACCTCTGCCACAGCTGTGACAGAGGAAAGAGAGATCCTGGTGCCCAATTCACATTGTTCACCCTTGTTCTGAATAATCCGTGTAAAGCCTTCACTAGTGGCTAACACTAAATACACTGGTAACAAATACACTGACTAAGCACACAAGAAGTGTTTGTCCAATGGCAATGTAAATGAATAAGAAATCTGCCTTTGCTATTTCCCTCTGTAATTCTGCACATAGAATATCTTTTGAATCTTTCACTTATTCCAAAGCACAGAGTGAAATGATCTGATACTCAGACAAGTCTCCTGTTTTGTTAATTGCCTAGAAGACTCTTTAAGTGGAGTATTAGGTCAAAAACATCTCCTCTAGCATAACCCGACTGCACATTTCAGACTGCACTCAGTCTCCTAATCTGCTCCCTTATAAGTACGTCTTTATTTAGTGTATTGGCTGTTGCCAATCTCCACACTGAAATGCATCTTCCACTAGTGTTAGAATCTTGCTCTGATGGGAGTGACCCACCAGAGGCACAGTAAGCATTCTTTAACCAAGTAGCTTTTCTTAGGTGCCCTTTCTACCCTGATGCTGTCTTAATAGCAGAAAGATGAAAGCTGCCTTCGATTTTTTTTTTTTTTTTTGCATTTTCCTGGGATTTGCATCAAAGTACAGGAATCCACGGTCTAGTAAATATTACTAATTGAAAGACAGCATAATGTAACTGTTACAAAAGGTGTTTAATTCAGCTTTATAAGTAAATCACCAAACCACACACTACTGCCACAGTCACAGAAAACTTTTTTTGTGACTTGATGTGTATGTAGCCAGTACCTGGACAAATGATTTACAGATATTATCTACTTTGCTTTTAGTCAACAGCCCATATGACAGCTAGAGTCATTGTCCTTACCCTTCCAATGCTCAGAATGAGATTTAATGAGTTTCATAGATGATCATTCTCAGAGGATGGGACACACTGAGAGCCTCAATGTTGAACTGAATTACAGCATATAACCCTTGCTTGAAAAAAATCCCTAAAGAGAACAACAACAAAACCCTTACATAGCACTCAGACAAACTGGTAAGAAAAATGCTGTCTCCAGCTCCTTATGGTTGTAAAACCAGCCTTCAACTGGACCACTAAACTTTTGAGCCAAATACCACAAGCCATAGGTAGAAACATGCTTGTGTTATTAGTTTAGCTAAGTAAATATTACTCAGCATTATATATATTTACATGCTTAAGATGAACAATTTGTTCAGCATAGTTCCCAGGGGTATAAGGATTCCCAAGTTGTCATTAGGGAGTTAGGTGATCTAAGACAAACTAGGATAACTGAAGAAAACACTGAATAGTCTGCGGACAGTGATGACTAGATCTCTAATGAACAGCTTTGATGAGAAGACAGACACTCCAAAAAATTATAAATAAGATGATTAGTAATAAGAAGTTTATGGGACAGCTTTGCAAACCTACAAAAAACAACCCTATTTATTTGGGCCAAGAAACTGGGGGAGTTTCCCATTAAGAAGTAAAATGTAAGTGGTGTATCTTACTCTCCAGTTACCAATATTGCCTAAATGACCAGTGTATACCTCAAGGTGTCCTCCAAACTTAGGATGATACTGAACAAGACAGATAATGTCCTTTTGCTTTTCTGAACAACCTTAGAGTTTAAGTCATGATACACTGAATAAGTGGCCAGATGACTTGGGATAATGATGTGCTCAGAGCTTAGTGAAGATGTGCAAAAAAGTTTTGGATTTTTAACTCAGACCATAATAGTACACAAAAATCAGGCCAGTGACAATTTGCAAAGGAACATTAACCTCTGTATTAAATCTTTGGCAGTACTGAAGTCAGCCTGCATAAGTCACACTTAAAAAGCATTCTCCTGTTCTCTGAATTCCAAACATAGAAGAGCTGTCCTTCCTCCAGTGCAGCTCCACTTGTTCACCTCAAAAACATACCGTCTTCTCTTCCCAGATCATTGTCCCCAACCACACACACATTGGGGTCATTTCTACACTTCACTTATTCATTCTGTCAGAAGGTTACTGCCTCAAACTGATTTTTTTATACCCAGTTGAGGAGAAGAGATTTCTAGAAGTGTGGCCACAAGGCATGCAGCCCCAGACAAAGAGTAAGTCCTGGTAACTTAGAATGACAGAGAATATTTTGGCATCTCACAGATTGGCAAGCTTGAGAAAGAACTTAATTTGAATGCTTGCATAAGAGAATGTGTTTTTCAGAAAGTTTCCCTTAAAGGCAGAGAAAGGAAGAATGAAGGTATATGGCCACAGAGGACAGCAAGGGAGCGAGGTGTTGTGATCCTAGCCACTGAGAAGGAAGACGAGTCTATAGAGACAGCTGGGAATCATCACTGACAGGTCTGAGAGGGCTATTATCAACACACACTGTCATTTGAGTTCATGGATTTGGGCACAATTGATTCATGCAAGGAGCTCCAAAGGAATAATTGTGATGGGAAGATGAAGAGTTCACTGAGAGTCAGCCTTCCCTTTGGGCTCCAGATATACATCTACATCAAAATGTCCAAGTGGTAACTTTACAGAAAGTTTGAATAAGAGGAATGAAATAGTGGGAAAAACTGAAGTTACAGGCATGTGACTATTAAGAGAATAAAAATATGAAATCACTTTCTTCCTGATATTCTATCAAAATAAGATGTTTTACAAGTATGAAAGAACTTAGAGGGTCACTTAGAACTCATCTATTTCTCAAAGAAGGGAACTACATAAAACAAAAAAATGATGTGTTCAAGACTGAAGGCAGAAAAACTCAGTGGAAGAAGAGAGGAATACAAAGAAAAGAGAGGACTAGGGAGGGAAGGAAAGATGGTAAAAGAAAGGGATGGATGGAGCAAGGAAGGGATAAAGGGAGGGAAAGAGAGTCCTTATAAGAATGAAATGCAACCCATCTTAATTTGTCGCCATATCTAATCATGGCATAACGCTAACACAACAACAAAAAAGTTTACTGTAGTTGTGTGGAAAGTCCCTCTGGTTTCTAAAGGATCACATGACACCTATGGACTACTATGGGAATGGTACTGATTATGATTAATTATTGACTCTGAAAGTTGTAGCCATTGCTATTATATTAATTAGGTTTAATGGAGCATTAATATGGACTGAAAATGTGACATTAGCCACATTCAAATACTAAGAATCAATATCTCATTAAACAAGTTATTGTTGCATCTATCAGTATCATTAGATTAATCTCACAATTTAAAAAAGCAATATTCCAAATACTGAGAAAATGTTCAGTTCACAAGATGCACTGTCTTCTTAATCTTGAGAGGAATGGGCTTTATACATGTAGAAGTTGGGACTGCTTCTAGTGGGAACAGACTGCTCCTGTTTTGCTTAGATTCCAACAAGCTAAACTTAACTTGTTTCATTCTTAATCTTTGTGATCATAAGGATATTTGAGCTTTTAATCTCTATAGTATAGTATCACATGGAATAAATGCATAAAAGAACAAATCATGTTCTCTCGTGCTAGACTACACGATGCTTGAAGAACATCAAATCTCAGGGCAAAACAAGAAAAACAATCACACATAACTGACAGGCTCAATTTGTATTCTTTTCCAGTAACAGAATGAGGACAGCCCTAGGAGGAGCCTTCCACTAGGTCATATTGTATCGATCACTGGGCCACTAGGCTGCTAGAAAGATCCATGGCCAGAGGCTTACTGACAGATTGTCCATCACTATATTTTTCTTGAAATGCCTAATGGAAGAGTGTCAGCCTTTTCAACCCAAGGATCAAAGGATTAATAAAACTCTCAAACCCATATCTCACATGTATTTTTCACCCTAAAATAAAATGAATCCAAAGCCTGCATTCATCAAATTGATTTTTCTGTGTATTAATGTCAGAATTTACAGATTTTCTTTCAAGGTTCTCAGAAGTCCCTAAATGTCATGATAAATAATATACTCACAGGTTAATTTACAGGAAAAAAAAGTTCAGAGTTTCTTTTTGAGCTCTTATTTGAACAACAGATCTATAGGTTATTTCCAGGGACAGAAAAAGTTTTAGACATAATTTGCTCTCTAAAACTGATGTGGGAAGATGAGAATTTATTGAATCTTGGGTTCTTTATAATTAAAATTGAATAGGGGCAATTAGGATTATTCAAATATTTATGCTGACATTGATTTTATAATATGTTGAGATCTTTAAAATAAGAACTAGAAATTCATTAATATCAAAATGATTTTTATCCATTAACCCCCTATTTCTTTGAGAAGTCTAGCAATCCTCACTTGTAGCTTCACATGAGCTGTCTTGTCTTCATATTTGCAGAGAGCTGGTTCTAGAACCTCTTACAAATAACATTTCCTGCTTATTTAGACATATTAGGATGTGGTGTGGTGGTCACAGTCATTCTGGGTAACCTCATGAGAAATGCCTAGATTTATGGTGCTTTTACATCTAAATAAGAATTCAAGTTGAAACATTAGAGTCAAAGAAAATTCTTTTCTCCAGATGGCTTTCTCCTTGGATCTGTGGGCTAGGTCTTCTTGCTTGATTTCTTTGATGCAATTCAAAGCCTCATGGAAACATGGAAATAATTTTTGCATTACTATGCTTTTAGTGGGTGAAAGTACAACTTTTATTTGACCACGATCTCCAATTTTACTGTGTAGCTCAAGCAATAGAGGCTGCATGTTCCAGTAGAGATGAGAACAGTTTTCTCCTGAGACTCTTAGATGTCAATCTTACTCTACATTGCACAGGATATATCATATATTCATAGGTCCATTCTCTTGAAGGGTTTTATTATTTGTGATATCTATTAAGATGTAAATATTATGTAAAGGTGGTCTTGAGGAAACAATGATCAAAAATACACGAATTTAAGAAAATTATCAGACTCTCATGTTGTTGTTTTCATCGTTTTAACCCTTGGCTTTGTGTGCAGGTGTTTTCTGCTTCTATCACACAAGTTTCCAGGTTCAAACTCAGTTGCACTGGCACTGCACCAGCCACCTTCATCTTGAGTCATCTTGCCATCTCATTTCTTTATGCTTACGTATCTAAGTTATTTTTAATTGTGTATACATGTGTGGGTATGTGCACTTAGTGCCTGTGCCCTGTGGATGCCCTAGAGCTGTATTTAGAGAAGGGTGTTAGTCGCCTGGTAAGGGTGCTGAGCACAGATCTGAGTCCTCTGCAACAGTAGTGCATGCTCTTACCCACTGACCATGTCACCAGACATATTATTAGAAGGTTTTAAAGTCTCAAAGGCACACTTGTATAAAATGGGCTTAGAAAACATACTACCAGGTACAATGAGTATACACAATGGAAAAAGAATTAAAAACATCTTGTGTAGGACACTTTATGCTATTTTTTCATGTTTTAAATTTTTCATAGAATTGACTCATTCATTTACTTTACTAATAATGTAAGGAGAGAAATCCCAGTTTCTAGATGTATAGAATGGATGAGTTGACTAAGGTCTTTGAGCAATAAGGTCAGTAAACATCTAACCTTGATCAAACTCAAGCATGAATCACTGAGTCGTGCTGACAGTTGGGGAGCCTCAGAAAAAGCTGCTGCAGCGGGGGGGGGGGCACTTTGCCACTCTCCTATGCCAGTTCTCTACCACATAAGCAACAGCAGAATACTTCAAATATAGTTGTTTGCTCTCCAAAGCACATTTTCCCTCAATCCTTAACTAGATGCCCAGGGTAGATACTGGTTTTTAAGTGACAAAACTTATCTCCCACTAGGTACTCTAAGGGTTTTTGGTTGTCATTTTGTTTTGTTTTCTTTTTTGGGTTTTTGTTTGTTTGTTTGTTATTTGGTTCTCAGTTTCGTCATTCTGCCCATCCATTCTAAGTGTTACACAGACCCATTAAGATGCAAGACAATAAATGAGAATAGAAAAATTCACACCTGTGTGTTCTTGTGGAGTAATTTCAGCATTGCGGTTACTGGTTCCATTATTAGTAGTATTTATCAGACATCTGTGAACACCGAAGTTGCAGGCAGCCTCGTTCTCTCACAGCTGGGGACCTGGAGTAATGATCTCTGAATACTAAATTTACCTTTGAAGTGCACTTTGTACTCAAATATTCTGAGGCATTTCTCACACTTCCAAATTGTTCCAGACTTGAAACATGGCTTGCTCTATCAGAAAGAACAATACTCAAGGTCGTGTTCATTCACAGATCTGTTACTCTTCTAATTAGCAGTAAGATTTCAGAGTTGAGCATTGTTTCTTTGAGCATAAAATGAAGGTAGGTAAGAACTGGATAGCTTAAGTATCCTGGGCAAAGCAACACTGTGGCTTTGTCACTGAAAAAGAAGTCAATGATATGAGTATATAAACTATACACACCACTTGGATCGCTCCTGTTATACCATCCTGTAGACTTCAACATGAGTTCTGTTTGTTTCCTTCATGGATGAACTTGAAAAAAATAGCAGAAGGATGGCTGTTTATCTCTAAAGTTATTCAAGCAGAGCCTCATGTTTCCTAAGAAAGCAATTGGTTCTATAACTATATATTTCTGTCCATATTATATCTAGTTTAATTCCTATTTACATACAACCACCAAATATTTGATGCTGCCTGACTATATGGGAGCTATAAGTTGCAGTAATAAATTATATGTAGTCCTAGCTGTTACGAGCCCATGGAACTAGAGATTTTAGTGGTGCGCTGGAGTGATGTCAGCATAAAATATCTATATCTCAATTTTCCTTACAAGATGTAAAATAAAACAATCAGAACAGTACAAGGATGATTCCCTTTGTGAGAAATGCACAAAACACTTAACAGATTCCTGTATTCAGGCACATATGAAAAGCTGCATCTTAACTTGGTAGAATTCTTAGCACATGCACTTAGCACAATTAGTCTCCCTAGCTCAGAACAGCACTGAGATTGGTGTGAGAAGGGAAGACTGAGACGGTTTTTATTTTAATTTTTCCATTTTAGATTTTTTTCTTATATGTTATAACCTGATTGTATTTTATTTATTTTCTACTGCTCTTAGTTCCTCCCCACCTTTGCTTCTTCTATGCAGATTCACTCTCTTTCTGTCTCTCCTTAGAAAAGGTCACACTGGGGCTGGTTCTAGCCCTGCAGCCAGGGAAGATGCAAAACTCTCCAGATCCACAGTTACACCTAATACACATAATGCTTGTAAAATTCACACCCAATACACAATTTAAGACAGAAATAGAGAGAGAGAGAGAGAGAGAGAGAGAGAGAGAGAGAGAGAGAGAGGAAAGGACGGAAGGAAAGAATAGAGAAAGGAAGGAAAGAAAAAAGGAAGAAAGAAAGGAAAGAAAAAAGGAAGGAAGAAAGAAGGAGTGGAAGCAAGGAAAGGAAAGAAAGGCTTCGAATAAATAACAAAACATAACAAAAAAGAGTTAATATTAGAAAACAAAAACACATGGAAAGTCGACAAGGTAAACCAGCAGAAAGAAAACAGCCTCAAATGCAGGCACAAAAATCTTAGACACCCTTATTCACACCCTCAGAAGTAACATAAAAACATGAAAGGTGTAATATATATGCAGGGGACCTGGAGCAGACCCGAGCCAGCCTTGTGCTGGGTGCTTCCATCTTTTTGAGTTTATATAAGCAGTTGTTTTACATGGCCTTGTTCTCCATCCTTGGTGCTCTCTATCCCATCTGGCTCTTACTTTTCCTGCAGGGTTGCCTGAGCTCTCAAGAGAGATGTGATGATGGTTGGACCATTTAGACCTATATGTTCCAAGTTCTCTTTTTCTGTGTAATGTCAGGCTGTGGGACATTGTGTTTGTTCCCATCTACTTTAGGAAGTAGATTCTCTGATTATGGATGAACAAGAGACTGATCTATAAGTATAGCAGAATATCATCAGGAATCATTTTCTCATTACTTTTTTACAGGGGAATTTTCTTTAACCTGCATCTCTGAGTTATCTAGTTTCTGGTTCTTTGCTACTCAATCAGTGTCAGGCAGAGGTTCCATCTTTAAAAGGAGCCTTTAGACAAAGCAGATATTGGTTGGTTAGTCCCTCATTTTTATGCTACCATTTCTCTTGCACACTTTTCAGGCAAGATGGTTCTATAGATCAAAAACTTTGTGGCTGGATTGTTGTTTATATTTCTCTCTTGAAAAGTAACTACCTCTACCAAAGACACTAGAAGATGACAGTGGAGGTTCTATATAGGCACCAGCTTAACCTCTTCATGTTCAATGAATTGTATAGGTGTTGTCCTTAAAAACTGTGCTTTGCTCTCAGTTTGTGTAGAGCAACTTATTTCCTTGGTAATAGCCTCGGTTGTTTGAGGATTTCTATAGAAATCCATACCTTTCTTTGGATGAAACATGAAAAAAGAAAAATAAATACAATTTTCAAATGAAAATTTTTCAAAAGGACACTTGCCTTGCTGGCATAAAATGGAAAAAAAATTATTTTAAACTGAATACCTTAATTCCACATTAGAATGATAGTCTGTATTGTCACATGGTGCATACCATATTGTACTAATGTTATTGAGTTTTCTTCTAAAACAAAAGGGATAATTCTGTTGTTTGGTATTAAAGACACAATTAATACATTTCAATGCCTTAAGTAAATTCTAAAGGTTAATATAGCTCAAATTTGTTTTCTAAATCACTAACTGTAGAAATTATTTGGAGCTAAAATTAAATAGTTGTTCCGGGCAGGGGTAGCCCATACTTTTAATCTCTGTGTAACTCTATAAATTAGTAGTTTCCTTTCTTTTTTTTTTTTTTTACTTTATTTTAAAAAACAAAGATAAAAAATTTTAAACATTTTTACATAAATGTATACAAATACAACTGTGTCAGTGCTTGGCTTTTTTTTTTTTTCTTTTTTCTTTTTTTTTTTACAATGAGCAAAAAGTACATGTAATACAGGGTGTAACCCGGAATTTGACAATGTGTACTTGGTGTGTAAGGATTGAGCATGACTTTTTATTTGTTTTCTTTCTTTTCTTTTCTTTTTTACTTGGACTTCACACAGTCTGTGAGTTGTTTCTGGGGCAGTGCAAGCCTCTGGGGTTAGCATCCCACTATCAGTGACTGCATATTATGTCTGTTCTTTTGTGACTGGGTTATCTCACTCAAGATGATACTCTAGATGCAGCCATTTTCTAAAGAATTTGGTTAAGTCATTGTCCATTGTGTAAATGTACCACAATTTTTGTATCCATTCATCTACTGAAAGACATCTGGGTTCTTTTCACCTTCTGGCTATTATAAATAGAGCTCATATGAACATTGGGGTGCATGTACCTTTGTTGTATATTAAAGTATCTCTGGGGTATATGCCCAGAAGTGGAATAGCTGGGTCTTCAGGAAGTACTATGTCCAATTTTCTGAGGTATCACCAGATTGATTTCCAGAGTGGTTATATCAGTTTACAACCCCACCAACAGTGGAGAAGTGTTCCTCTTTCTCCACAACCTCGCCAATATATGCTGTCATCTGAGTTTTGAATCTTGGCCAATCTTATTGGTGTGAGGTGGAATCTCAGGGTTGTTTTGATTTGCATTTCCCTGATGGCTAAGGATGTTGAGCACTTCCTCAGATGTTTGTCAGCCATTTGATATTCCTCAATTTAGAACGTTTTGTTTAGCTCTGTACCCATTTTTAATAGGGTTGTTTGATGCTATGGTGTCTACCTTTTGAGTTCTTTGTATGCCTTAGATATTAGGCCTCTATCTGGTGTGGAGTTGGTAAAGATCATTTCCCATTCAGTTGTCTGCCGTTTTGTTTTCTTGACAATGTCTTTAACCTTACAGAAACTTTGCAATCTCATTAAGTCCCATTTGTTAATCTTTGACCTTAGAGCTTGAGCCATTGGTGTTTTCTTCAGAAAATTTTCTCCTGTGCCTATGTGTTCTAAGGTTTTCCCTACTTTCTTATCTAATAGTTTCAGTGTATCTGGTTTGATGTGGAGATCTTTGATCCACTTATACTTGAGCTTTGTACAAGGAGACAAGAAAGGGTCTATTTGCATTCTTTTGCATGCTGAGTGCCAGTTGGACCAGCACCATTTGTTGAATAGGCTGTCCTTTTTCCATTGAATGTTACTGCTCCTTTGTCAAAAATCAGGTGACCATATACATGAGGGCTCATTTATGGATCTTTTATTCTCTTCCATTGATCCACGTGCCTATTTCTGTACCAGTACCATGCAGTTTTCAGCACAATTGTTTTGTAATATAGCTTGAGGTCAGGAATAGTGATTCCCGCAGATGTTTTCTTATTGTTGAGGATAGATTTCGCTATTCTAGGTCTTTTGTTGTTCCATACTAAATGGCACATTGATCTTTCCAACTCAATGAAGAACTGGGTTGGAATTTTGATGGTGATTGCATTGAATCTGTAGATTGCTTTTTGTAGGATGGCCATTTTTAAAATGTTGATCCTTCCAATCCATGAGCATGGGAGATCTTTCCATTTTCTGAGATCTTCCTCGATTTCCCTCTTTACAGGTTTGAAGTTCTTGTCATACAGGTCCTTCACTTGCTTAGTTAGAGTCACACCAAAATATGTCATGGTATTTATGACTATTGTGAAGGGTATCTTTTCCCTAGTTTCTTTCTCCAAATGTTTGTCCTTTGAGTATAGGAAGGCTACAGATTTGTTAGAGTTAATTTTGTATCCAGCCACTGTCCTGAACTTGTTTATCAGCTGTAAGATTTCTCTGGTGGTATTTTTGGGGTCACTTAAGTACACTATCATGTCATCTGCAAAGAGTGATGTTTTTATCTCTTCCTTTCCGATTTGTATCCCCTTGATCTCCTTTTGCTGTTTATTTGCTCCAGCCAGGACTTCCAGTACTATGTTGAATAGGTAGGGGGAGAGTGGGCAGCCTTGTCAACCCCTGATTTTAGTGGGATAGCTTCAAGTTTCCCACCATTAAGTTTGATGTTGGCTGTTGGTTTGCTGTATATTCCTTTTATTATGTTTAGTTATGGACCTTGGGTTAATGTTCTTTCCAGGACTTTTAACATGAAGGGGTGTTGGATTTTGTCAAATGCTTTCTCAGCATCTAGTGAGATGACCATGTGATTTTGTTCTTTGAGTTTATATATATGGGGATTACATTGATGGATTTTCTTATATTAAACCATCCCTGCATCCCAGGGATGAAGCCTCCTTGGTCATGGTGAATGATCATTTTGATGTGTTCTTGGATTCGGTTTGCAAGGATTTTGTTGAGTATTTTTGCATCAATGTTCATAAGTGAGATTGGTCTGAAGTTCTCTTTCCTTGTAGGGTCTTTGTGTGGTTTAGTAACGAGGGTGATTATAGTCTCAAAAAATGAGTCAGGCAGTATTCCATCTGATTTTATCTTGTGGAATAGTTTGGAGAGTATTGGTGTTATATCTGCAATAAATGTCTGATAAAATTCTGCATTGAACCCGTCTGGACCTGGGCTTTTTTGGTTGGGAGGCTTTTGATGATTTCTTCTATTTCTTTAGGTCTTATGGAATTATTTAGATCATTTACTTGGTCCTGGTTTAACTTTAGGATCTTGTATCTGTCTAGGAATTCATCCATTTCCTCCTGATTTTCCAACTTTGTGGAGTATAGGTTTTTGTAGCAGGATCTGATGGTTTCTTGAATTTCCTCAGTTTCAATTGTTATATCTCCACTTTCCTTTCTGATTTTATTAATTTGTATACTCTCTATTAGCCCTCTAGTTAGTCTGCCTAGGGGTTTATCTATCTTGTTGATTTTCTCAAAGAACCAGCTCTTGGTTTTTTCGATTTTTTCAATGGTTCTTTTTGTTTCTATTTAGTCAATTTCTGCCCTAATTTTGATTATTTCTTGCCGTCTACTCTTCTTGTGTGTGTCTGCTTCCTTTTGATCTAGGGCTTTTAGCTGTGCTGTCAAGTTGCTGATGTATGCTCTCTCCAGTTTCTTTTTGGAAGCACTTAGGGCTATGAGTTTTCCTCTCAGTACTTCTTTCATTGCATCCCATAGGTTTGGGTATGTTGTGTTTTTATTTTCATTGAATTCTAGAAAATCCTTAATTTCTTTCTTTATTTCTTCTTTGACCCTGCTATTGTTTAACAGAGTGTTGTCTAGTTTCCATGTGTATGTGGGCTTTTTGTTGTCTTTGTTGTTGTTAAAGACCAGCCATAGACCATGGTGATCTGAGAGGATGCATGGGAGTATTTCAATCTTCTTATATCTAATGAGGCTCGTCTGTGTCCAATTATGTGGTCAATTTTCGAGAAGATGCCATGGAGTGATGAGAAGAAGGTGTATTCTTTTACTTTAGGATGATATGTTCTGTAGATATCTATTAGTTCTAGTTGGTTCAAAGTCTCTGCTAGTTTTGCAGTGTCCTTGTTCAGTTTCTGTTTCCATGATCTGTCCATTGGTGAGAGTGGGGTATTAAAGTCTCCCACTATTATTGTGTGGGGTGAAATGTATTTTTTGAGCTTTAGTAGGGTTTCTTTTATGAATGTGGGTGATTTTTTATTTGGAGCATATATGTTAAGCATTGAGAGTTCCTCCTGACAGATTTCCCTGGTAATGCATAAAAAGTGTCCTTCCTCATCTTTTTTTGATAAGTTTTGGTTGGAAATTTACTTTATTCGATATTAGAATAGCCAGTCATCTTGCTTCTTGTGGCTGTTTTCTTGGAAGTTTTTTTCCCACCCTTTTACTCTGAGATAGTGTCTGTCTTTTTCTCTGAGATAAGTTTCATGTATGCAGCAAAATGCTGGATTTTGTTTATGTATCCAGTCTGATAGCCTATGTCTCTTTATTGGGGAGTTGAGTCCATTTATGTTAATAGATATCAAGGAATAGTGGTTTCTGTTTCCTGCTATTATATCTTTTGTATGTTGAGTTGTTTCTGTGTCTTTTTCTTCTTTTGGTTTTCTTGCTTAGGAGTTTTCTTGTTTTTACTATGATGTAGCTCCCCTCATTGTATTGGGTTTTCCAACTATAATTTGTTGTAGTGCTGGGTTTGTGGTCAGATATTGTGTAAATTTAAATTTGTCTTGAAATATATTCATCTCTCCATTTATAGTGATTGATAATTTTGCTGGGTATAGCAGCTTGGCCTGGCACTTGTGCTCTCTTAGGGTGTGCATGACGTCTGTCCAGGCTCTTCCAGCTTTCATAGTCTCTGTTTAGAAATCGGGTGTGATTCTGATTGGTCTGCCTTTATATGTTACCTGACCTTTTTCCCTTACTGCTTTTAGTATTCTTTCTTTGCTTTGGGCACTTGGTGTTTTGATTATTATGTGTTGGAAGCTATTTCTTTTCTGGTCCAACCTATTTGGAGTTCTGTAGGCTTCTTTTATGCACGTGGTCATCTCATTCTTGAGGGTAGGGAAGTTTTCTTCTATGATTTTGTTGAAGATATTTACTGTGCCTCTTAGTTGATACTCTTCTCCCTCTTCTATTCCTATTATCTTTAGGTTTGGTCTTCTCATTGTGTCCTGGATCTCCTTTACATTTTGGGTTAGGGGCTTTTTTTTTTTTTCTTTTTTGCATCTTCTCTGGCTGTTTTGTCTATGTTTACAATTATGTCTTCTGCCCCCGAGATCCTCTCTTCCATTTCTTGTAGTCTATTTGAAATGCTTGTTTCTGTGACTCCTGATTTCTTTTTCAGGTGTTCTACCTCTAGGGTTATCTCTTTTAGTATTTTCTTTATTGTGTCAATTTACATTTTAAATTCCCTCTTCCATTCCTTCATCTCTTTGGTTCTGTTTTCCTCTAGTTCTTTGAGTTCTTTGAGTGTTTTTCTTATTTCCTCTTTAAAAGCTTCTGATTCTTTTTGCTTTTCTTCCCGTTCTTGTTTAAGTATCTCTATCAGCACCTTGAGGTATGATTTCAGGTCTGCGTCTTCTTTTTCTGGAGTGTTTGGCAATCCCATGTTTGCTGTTATGGGAGAGCTGGGTTCTGGTGTTGCCAGGTTGTCTTGGTTTCCTTGAGATATACTCTTTCGCTTTCCTCTTGCCATCTTGTTGTCAGTGATATGTTCTTGCTTTTCCCTTGTATCTGGTCTATGTCCCTGGGTCTCCACTGGTCCACGTGGCAGATGGGCCATGCCCTGTTCTGCGCCCCAAATTTGCCTGGTGGAAACAGAGGTTCCAATGCTGTGTTCCTGGTCCCTGGATCAGGCAGGGCAGGGGTGCGCTTTCCGTGTGCACTCTGCAGAGATCTTTCTGCTCCCCGGCAGCCCAGGTCTCCTACTCACCAGTCTTTAAAACTTTAGGAACCAATTAGTTGTTTTCTATAGTCTAGTGTTTCAGTTTCCAAGGAGAGACAGCATAAGATTTTAATCCTACCACCCAGAAACAAAACTCAGATACAGCTCCTAATTGGTATGTTTGGATAAGAGAGAAATCACATGCCATATTTAAAATTATTGTAAAAACCTTCTATCGAGTTACTAGTAAGGCAGCCAATCTCCAATGTGACAGGAACAAAGGACAGTGTTTGTGACTGCCATTAAGCTCATCTACATAGATGCAACCCTTATTAATATTGAACCACATGATCCCCTAATTATGGACATCATGTTCATTGGTGAATTAGCAACTGGAGACTCTTTATGAAGCACATAGGACTACACCAATATTTGCCTTTTTAGCTTCTGTTGCAAAAGCTTTCAATATTCAGAAAGTAAGTATTCTGTCTTTGAAAAACCAGTCTGGATAAACAAATCTGGAGGCAGGAAGAACCTTATATACAGTCATTGAAAACCTCCTTATGGGGATAGCGTACCTCTTACAATGATGGGTTGATGTGTTCAAGGCAGAGACCTTTGCAGGCTTAGCCATTTAAGAAAAGGTGTTACAATGAAACTGGTACTACCTGAAATTCTTTATGACCAGGATATGGTAGCAAAGTTGTCTACAATTCCCATCTCAGAGTTGCTCACACCTCCCCAAAAGAAGCACCTACTTAATTGTGGGGACCAATGGAATGGTCACAACATTTGACTAACACATGGTTTACTGGTGGTTAATAAACTACTGATGGAACCAAAATTAATGGAAGGAGGAACCCTGAAGGAGTGGAATCGCCAACACAGAGGAAGGCACCACAAAAGCATCACTGCTCTGTTGGCTATAAGATAATCAACTAGAAAAGCAAAATGATAATCTCTATTTTCTATTTATAGAGCATATGCAATGACTATATAGGTATGTAGTCATCATAATAGAAGACAACTAACGGGTAAACAATTGGCAAAAATATGTGGTCATGGGAGGCATGAATTGAAATGGCAAAACCTAGTAAAATGTAGCAAAGACATCAAATTTCATGTAGCTCATACAGGTAAGAGATAAAATGTCTGAAAATAATGAAAATATGGGCATATTGGCATCATGTATAATTAATACTAAAATGTTAAAATTTGCCAGGAAGAACCTAATATGGATGCCTCCTCAGAGACTCTGCCAGAGTCATAGTGATACAAACAAGGATGCTTGCAGCTAACCATCAGACTGAACATGAGGACCTCAATAAAGGAGCTAAAGAAAGGACTGAAAAAGCTGAAAGGGTCTGAAACCCTATGGAAAGAACAAAATTATCAACTATCCAAACCCACCACAGTTCCCCAGGACTAAAACACTAACCAATGAGTTCGGAAGAAAAACCCATGGCCGGAGTTACATATGCAGCAGAAGATAGCATTTTCTGATACCAGTGTGAGGAGAGGCCTTTGGTCCAGTGGAGGCTCATTTTTCCTGTGTAGGGGAATGCCAAGGAACACCATCATGAAGGCAATGGGAGGTGGGGGGGAGTGGGATTGTGGGAAAGGTATAATATCTGAAATGAAAATTCAGAGAATTTCCAATAAAAAAAAATGGGGGGGAATAGCAAAAACAAAATTGCCAAGGAACAAATTCAAAATAAGTCAGCAAAATTGATAAATTACACATTTCAAAAACTTGAAAGTTTACTCCTAATAATAAAAAAGAAGAGAGAACTGGAAAGCCAAATTAAAACATGAGAACCCTGTTAAAATGACACATAAGTAATCTATACTCATGCAGTATGGTCCAAAACTTTAATGGGAGGCACACATCCTTAATCCCAACATTTGGGAGATAGAGACCAGCACTTGAGAATTACAGTGATTTAAACTTAAAAGCCATTTGTGAAAGATAGAATGTAGGTCAAAGTAAGTGTCCTTTGTGACAAAAATAAATTAATAAATAATAAATAAATACACTTCAACCTTGAATATGTAAGTAAAGAAAATATTTACCTACATACATATATATATATGAATATTTTATTTTTGAAAGTGTTATTTTATATGTTAATTGAAAAGTAATGATTTTCTGTTGCCCAAACCATTTTGCCTTTCAAAAAGGTACAATTGTCACAAAAAGGAACCCCACAGAGTTAGGGTTGGGAAAGAATTTTCTTTTATCTTTCCAGGAAAAGAAAAGCATCCAACTAAGAAATCCAAAGACAACTGGATAAGTGATACTTCTGGGGGTTGGGTGGAAGGACAGATTATCAAAACATAATGCACTAAGAAAAGAGTAGGTCGTAGGTCGAACAAATGACATCACACACATCCTGCTTGTCCCACAGCCCTCTACTGACATAAGTGGCAAATGCACTTTCTGTGATCTCAATTAAATTAAAAGGTAAAGTTAGCTTTGGGGTTAGAACATGGCTGCTCCTCTAAACGTACACATGCTTAAAAAATAAAAGTACAAAATTGTCTCACATCAGAAGACCCAGTGGTATAGGACAAAGAGGGGATGTAAACATGTTCTTTTGCTATTATTCTCATACTCTTTTGGTTTTCACTTGATTCATTAGAACATTCTTTTTAATTTTTCCTGTTTTTTATTAAAAACAGATTATTTTCTCATGGAATATGTTCTTTTTGTTACATTTGTTTCATTTTGAAGCAAATGAAGTTACAAGACGCTTGTTTTCTGAGTGTTTTCTCACAAGCACTGAGAATTTTTCCACAACTCCATCCTTTTCTTCTTTCTTTTTTTAAAAAATGGATATTTTATGTATTTACATTTCAAATGTTATCTCTCTTCCTGGTCCCACCTTTCTCCCATCCCCCTCCCTCTGTTTCTATAAGGATGGTCCCGTTCGCACCAGCCCACTTACACCTCACAACCCTGGCATTCCCCTACACTAGGAAAATGAACCTCAAAATGACCAAAGGCTTCTCCTAGTCATGCCAAACAATCTATCTTTCATGTGTACTCTGGCTGATGGTATGTTCCCTGGAACTCTAGCGTGTCAGGTTGGTCAATATTGTTATTCTCCTATGGGGATGCAAACCACTTCATCTCCTTCAGTCCTTTCTCTAACACTTCTATTGGGGTCTTCATGCTCAGTACAATGTTTAGATTCAAGTTTAATCATCTGTATCAGTATGGCTCTGCCAGAGCTTTTCAGGAGACATCCATATTGAGTTCCTATGAACATTTTATAGAACTTTTAACTCAAAATACTTAATACTAAATATGACAAATAAAACCAAGCTCGATAATGTAGAAATTTTGGCAGAAATAGCTTCATTGTGGTAAATGCTTTTGCTCTGTTAAAGCTATAATATTTCTGTTTTCTTCAGACACAAAGGTGAGGTGGTGCATGATATTTGATCATAATGTGAACCTTGAGATTGTGACTTACATGAAATTTCTGTTTCAAGTTATGCTGTGGCTCATCCATAACACACAACATTAATCAAAGAACTTTCTGTATATTGTAAACAGGATTAAATAAAGTCAAGAGGTGAGCAAGCAACCAGTTGCCAATGAGTTAGCATAGGGTGTAAAGAAACTCATGGAGGATAAGAGGAAGTCAGAGGAATAGATAAGTAGACATACAGAAAGGAGAAGGGATGGATATTAACTTTGCGGGGATTTTGGACATTAAATTTGAAGGGATTTTGAGGTAGCATAAAGAATACCTGAGGATGAAGAAAAGGAATGTTAGCTAATGCTGAAGGCAAGCTGGGTGCTTTCTCTGCCTCTCTGAGCTAGCAGGCTTCCACCCCAACATCTGGCTCCCACATTTTATTGATAAAACCAGATGAGTGATATTTTGTTAAAAACAGCAACCATAAATTTGAAAGAGAGAAAGTAGTGGTATATGTGGAAAGGGTTGGACAAAGAAAAAAATGATCATAACAACAACAAAAATATCTTTTAAAATTTAATGGATGTGACAAGAAAAGAGAGTACTCTGGTCAGAAAAGTTCAAGCATGGCAGAGACAGATAGCAGGGAAATTGGACAGAGGAGCAGAAAGAAAGAGCAATCTCCTCAATGGCATGATTATTTCAAAAAGAAATCTATTGCCTTACATGTTTAAAAAAATTAAAACAAGAATTTATCTTATTAAAATAAACTATTTTGTCCAGAGGCTTTCTTGATATTAATTGCTTACTGAAAGATTAAATGATTTGTTTTTAAGCAATTAGAGAGTTTCAGAATTTCACAGCTAGAAGGCAACTTAGGAAATATATATATTTTTTCATTTCAAAGATGAAAGATGGCCAATTAGAGGTTCAGTGACCTTTCCACTCACATATTAAATGACAGGACTCTATCTAGAACTAAAGGTGGTGATCTGAGCAGAAGATACGTGTTTAATTGGGATCCCATTCCCAAGGGGAAAAACTGTTTTATTGAATAAGTGGAAAAGGAGAATGCATCTAATGTTAATCTGACAACACAGATATAACAATCACATGCAGTCATCAGAGTGAAAGCCCTCTAATTTCCAAAGGATCACAGCCAATGGCAGAACAAACCCTTTGGCTATAGTGGTATAGTTCAGATTATTGGTATGGAACACATAATTGGATGAGTAATTATTTATTAGATATGAATCATAGTTTGTTATCTTTAGACTGAGAAATGCATGCACTCTAGCGAAACTGGACAAATTGAGGGGAAACTGTTACAAATTGGTGTCTCTGAAAGGATTGGATATGATGAAAAATAGACATAGCCAGAAATTTGAGGAGCAATAAAAAAGAAGAATACAACGTCTGAACTACTCAGGGAAACCACTAAAATTAGAAAGGAAGAGAAACTATCTCACAATGCTCTTAGATGTGAAGGTATAGGAATACACCCCCATTGCTTGTGAGATTACAAGCTGGTACAACCACTCTGGAAATCAGTCTGGTGGTTCCTCAGAAAATATGAAATAGTTCTACCTAAAGACCCAGTTATACAACTACTGGTCATATACCCCGAAGATGGTCCAACATATAACAAAAATACATGCTCCACTATGTATATAGCAGCCTTATTTTTATTAGCCAGAAGTTGGAAACAAGCCAGATGTCCCTCAACAAAAGAGTGGATACAGAAAATGCGGCACATTTACACAATGGAATACTCGGCTATTAAAAACAAGAACTTCATGAAATTCACAGGCAAGTGGATGGAACTAGAAAATATCATCCTGAGTGGGGTAAGCCAGATACAAAAGAACATACAAGGTGTATAATCACTGATAAGAGGATATTAGTCCCAAAATTCACAATGCTCAGAATACAACCCACAGACCATATAGAAATTAAGAGGAAGACCAGGGTATATATGTTTTAGTCCTGCATTCAAAGGGGAACAATATGTAGAAGAATGAATATAGATCCTTTTTAATCTCCTTGTACAAAGCTCAAGTACAAGTAGATCAAAGATCTCCATATAAAACCAGATAAACTGAAACTATTGGAAGAAAACATGGGGGAAAACTTTAGAACACAGGCACAGGGGAAATTATACTGAACAGACCACCAATGGCTGTGTTCTAAAATCAAGAATCGATAAATGGGACTCAATGAGATTGTAAAGTTTCTGTAAGGCTCAGGACAATGTCAAGAAAGCAAAACAACAGCCAACAGATTGGGAAAAAGATCTTTACAAATCCTACATCTAATAGAGGTCTAATATCCAATATATACAAAGTTAGACTCCAGAGAATCAAGCAGTCATATTAAAAATGGGGTTCAGAGCTAATAAAAGAATTCTCAATTGAGGAATATCGAATGGCTGAGAAGGACCTAAGGGAAATGCAAATTAAAACAACCCTAAGATTCCACCTCACACCAGTCAGAATGGCTAAGATCAAAAACTCAGATGACAGCAGATGCTGGTAAGGATGCGGAGAAAGAGAAGAACCCAGATGTACTTCAGCAGATGAATGGATATAGAAATTGTGGTATATTTATACAATGGAGTACTATTCACCTATTAGAAACAATGACTTTATGAAATTACTAGGAAAATGAATGTATCTAGAGAATATCATCCTGAGTGAGGTAACCCAGTCACAAAAAAACAGACATAAGATGCAGTCACTGATAGTAAGATGCTCTCAGATACTGGACCATACAGCATAGACCAGCTGATATAAGACCGCTGGATCTGAGTTCAGAAAACACACACCCAACCCTCAAGAGACTGTAGGCCCCAGAGAGTTTAGAGGTCTTGTGGGGTTTGGAGGGATGGACATTATTGTGGAGGGAGGGGGCAGTCAGTAGGTATGGGATGTGAAACAGTCAGAAGATGGACCAGGAGAAGAATAAATCTGAAGTGAAAAAAGATTAAATAAACAAACAAACAAAAAAGATAAAGGTGAGAGATATAGTTTTCCCAAGAGAGGAACACACCAATTTGCTATACAACACTAAGTAATCAACCTTCAAAACATACATGTAAAAAATATTCTATAGACTTAGTATATATTTAGAAATTTGTATATGTGTGTGCCTGAATGTGATGTGCATGTGCACATGTGGGAGGGAGTGTGGGTGAGAGAGAGAGAGAGAGAGAGAGAGAGAGAGAGAGAGAGAGAGAGAGAGAGAGAGAGAGAGAGAAAGAGAGAGAGTGTGTGTGTGTGTGTTTGTGTGTCTGTGTTTTCTGAGGAATTCACATGGAAGAGGAAGATGTCAAACCAGGTGTGATGGCTCTGTCCAAAGAGATAAAGTTCTAAGCTTGTGAGCACTTATAAAGATATCTTTAGATTCCATAATAACCAAAATTGGTGCAGTTGCTTAAACTATGCTTATACTTTTGCAATACTTGAGTTAAGTACTTTTATTTGCCCAACCTCTCCATTCATATTTTCAGCAATTTTTCCACCCAACAAAAACAAGAATTCATTTGTTCCTCAAAGAATGAAATTTTCTCTCTCTTAGTTGAGAAAATCTTACCTTAAAAGACACAAGGAGAAGATACAGAAATATAAAATTTCACATAACCCTCCAAAGTGCACATTCATATAGAAGCATATGTCTAGCATGGAAAAGTGATGACATAGCATTTATATTTCACTGCTATTTCTCCATTCCATTAAACAAATGTGTACTGAAATGCTTTTCCTGTGCTCTGACTTAGGCTCAATGCCATGAGAAAAATCAAGAAAAACATATTCTGTGTTTTTGAGCATGATATATGGGGATAGTGTCTTCAAGGAAGCAACGGGAGGGGTTTAGATACATTTGCATATAGCCCAAAGTAATTGTCTCAAAAATGGTACAGACATTAGGCAGCATTCATCATAAAGTAAGCTGCTTGTATTGGAACTAATTGAGATAATTATGAAAATGCAGATCTTCACAATCTTTCATATGCCTAATAAACCACTTTCTCTGGGCACAGGCTCAAGAAGTCATATAAAGTGATGACATTCTCCTCTGAAAATCCTTCTAAAGGGAACGAATAAAACCTAACTCTTTTTCCAGTACACACAAAGCCTCATTTCATCCCACACCATCTACTTTCTCAAGTATCTTGATGTATCCAGTTCTTGTCTTCTACTCCTGTCCTCCAACACACACATCTTGCTTCTCAGTTAGCCTTCGGTGTACATTCTTTGATGTGCTCACATGACTAATAGTTTTACCGTTGTTTACTGGTCCTTTCACCAGCTTTCTCCCCAGAATATTTTCTTGGAGGATCCAACTTCAGGTGTCATCCTACTGATATCAACACTTTCCATCTCCCTAATCTGAATTGTCCTAGTCATAGTATTGTTAATTTTTAATTGACATAATCACAGTTGCTACAAACCTATCAGCTAAAGACCACAGAACAGACAGCTTTAAAATTCCGTGGGTCTGAAATCAGTTAGGATCTGCATTGTGTATTTCTTTCCAAGGCTTTAGAGAAGACTCTTCTATTTTATATTTCTCATATCTCATGAAGATCTGTAGTCCTTAGATCTTGACCCCTTTCCTACATCATTAAAGTCATCAAAATTAAATTAACCTCTTTTTTCTTCTTTACCCATATTTGTCTTATGGTATTCAAGAAACTTCTCAGGTTTTAAAATACCCAAGATACAATTCAAGTTCAGTGCATGGATATCTCTGTTTTCAAAGTTTTTAACTTTATTGAAAGTCTTTCATGGGATAAAAAGTTAATTCTACATCAAAATAAAATAAAAAAATTGTCAAAGAGTATAAACACTGGAGTGCAAAAATAAAAGATTAAATAAAAAATTAAAACCTGAAAATAAAGAATAAACGCAAGTTTACTCATCAAGGTGGATAAGTACAAACACATGAGACCCCACCTTTAAGTGAAGAACTATAGTCATTTTAACACAAAAATATAAGCACCCAAATTGTTATCCAAGCCTGAGGGGTCAGACTTAGAAACGTGTGTGTGTGTGTGTGTGTGTGTGTGTGTGTGTGTGTGTGTGTAATACTAGACAGAAAATTCATTTATATGTATTTAAACAGAAAGACAGAAAGAGAGAGACAGAGACAGAGTAATTAAAAAATAAGTGACATTGAAATTATAAAACACTGTGGGACAGAGACATGTGGTTGGAAAGAGAAGGAAAGGAGAGGTGAATATGGTATTATTATAATTTAATTAAATTTAAATTTTCAGAGAACAGAATAAAAAGGATGTAGAGATCATTTAGTAAAATAGAACAGCTGCTGTTCTTCCAGAGGGCCTCAGTTTGATTTTCAGCACCTACATGGTGACTCACAAGTATCTACAGCTCCAGTTCCAGGTACCTAACTCTCTCTTCTGATCTCCACAGCCACCATGCACATATATGGTGCACATAGACATGCTGGCAAAACATTTACACATATAAAATGAATAAATCTTATAAGCAAATAAACCCTGTATTTATTTGAGTCCATGTTCAACAACGTGACTAAGCATGTATACACAAAGGGACATGTGAATGAAGCTTTGCCATAGCTTTCCTCAATATGGTTTTGTGTTAATATTATGAGTCCTGTTTGGGTAGCAATAACTTCAAACAGAAAATATTTGGATTACTATACATTGATTGGCCCCACATCTGTTAGAATATTTTTGATGTTGATCTGAGCAAGAATTCAACCAGGCCCTACTAGTTTCAGAGAGAGCATCAGGCTCTAACTGTAGTCAGTAGCCATCTTCTTTATGTTGTAGAAGCAAAGCACTTGTGTTAATTAAGCCAAGATGTGAATTGTCTTTGGGGGTAGGGAAATATTTTATAGATTTCAACTAATTCTTATTTAAGGGATAAAGCAAGACTATGGAAACCCATTGGCTGATAAGTTACTCATAGAAGGGAAATTCCCTCCAACATCAGTGGTCCATGAACTCCCACAATAAGAACTAACTGGAGAACAGAATGGTCCATGAACTATCAAAAAGCAAGGGTATGAGAGCTTCAGCATTTAGAGAGTTTTTAGATAAATCTATGTTTGAGCCATTCCCATATCTCAACTATATATTCAGTCCTCTGATTAAACAAGATGGAAGTATGTGTCACCAAAGCCAAGACACTCATGGTGACTAAGTCAAACAATGAAAACCTCCCTTCCTTGGCTGGTCAACACTCATATTGATAGTAAATGAATTAACATGCAGTGGTTTGGGAGCCATACATTTTAAAATGAAAATTATTAAAATGTTTGTCTTAGAATACCATTTTCTATTATAAAAGCATTATTCAGATCTATAATAAAAATAAAAACCAAGATCATTGTCAAATTTTTGGGTCTATTATAAAAAAACACAAAGTCCCTCATATACCAATATAAAGGTTACTAAGTCCAAATAACTTTAAAGAAAACAGTTAAAAATATGGTTTCCTCCATAAAATGTCAAAATTTCTAGTATCCACTTAAGAAAATCTTCTGATAAAGTCCATTTCCTGCAGAGATTCAAAGTGGGAAAAAAAAATTATAATGCGACCTGTGTCAAGAGATCCCAGAAGAGACAGTACACTAGATGTTAGTGGAAGTTAAGGCATTCTAGTCATGCAATGGCCTTGGCAGTGACCCATTTACTAGTTCAATATCCTTACATCTCCACTCCCTTGAGTCACCTGTCCTTGAGAAGTTCTACTAAGGAATGGCTGCTCCTTCTGAACCTGAGGGAAAACTTTTGAGAGCCAATTTCTGGAAAGGTCTTGGTTTTAAGGGGATCTTTTGTGACATGTATTGTCTTAAACCCCCATGTTCAAAGTCCACAGTTTTGGGATAGGATGCCAGAGAACTATGAAAGGACTGAGGGATGGCACAGTTATTAAAGTGCCTGTTTGATATCTCATAACATTGTTCAATAATCCAGATGTCATGGTGCATTTTATCATCTCTGAACCATGGAAGTAGACACATTTTTTCCCTGAGATTTACCAACCAAGCAGATCATCAGAGACACAGAGAAATCCTCAACAACCAAAGTAGATGGTACCTGAGGAATGAAAAACCAGTGTTATAAACTATCTGACACATACAGCCTGTAGAACAAACAACTTCAATTTCTGCACTTTTCACCAGGAGACAGCCATTGTTGTTACAGGAGACTAGATACACCTAAGCCTGTAAGCCAATCCAAGTTCTAATATATGGCATATGTGTAATTATATGTATGCATATATGTATGTATGTATACCTATAATATTTATGAAATAATGATAAAGTTAATAAAATTACATCAACCTGCAGACTTTTTCCAAATTAGAACATTTTGCCTGCCTCTGTTACCAAAACAAACAAAAGCACAACATAGCTATGAGGGATAAAGATATGTGTTGAATTGCATTATTATATAGAAAGAGCAATTGTTTTACTATATGCATGCATCCCATAATATCATGATATATATCTCAAATATACACAATAAAATTTATTTTGAATAAGTCATGAAGTTGACAACTTATTATGGAACTATAATGTAAATGATTAACTGATTGACAGTTTTAGCCAATAAATTAATTGAGTGGCAAGAAGATAAATGAAGAACATTATTAAATTAAAAGGTTAACTTGAATTCAGTACCTACAGAAATGCCCTCAAAAGTTTGGAGGTGCATCCTGTTAAAGCCTTCCTTCCATTTATTTAACCTTCTTCTTTCTTAATATGCTGTGTCCCATCTTTTTTCTTTACCTCATTTATTTGCCATTTCACATCCTTGAGTAATTTTAAACTTCAAAGTACATTCTATTATAGTTTTCTCATTTTCTGGTCTATAGTCACTGGTAATATATGAATAGGCTTTAACTGATCTGAAAAGTATATTTCTGAATCATACACAGTATGGTCTTCTTGCTGTTTTAAAAGCTAGCTGTGTATTCAGTCAATGCTATTGGAGATTGAGTCCTCAAGTGTAGGCTATCCCATAACATCTGAAAATAAAACCAAGAGAAGCATCCAAACCTATACATTTGTGTGCATTGTATCAGAGATTGACATGAAATAATGAATAACAAAAACTCAACTCCTGCAAGAAGTTACAACAAAAGCTGAATAGAAAACATTCCCATAAGATTTGGTATCAGAGATGACAAATTAGATCTAGAAAGTGTTGCGTACAAATGTCAGGAAAGCAAAATAAATGTGTGAGACTACAGCATCCAGGAATTCTGGAATATGTTGAGAAGGCCCAACTTAATCATTTATGAGATAGAGCTGATAGAAAACAAAAGTCATAAAATTTATTTAATTAAGTTATAGCAGAAATTGCTCAAATCTAAAGAAATAAATGAGAATCCAAACCAAAAAAAGGCACTAAGAATTCTCAACAAATCTTACTAGAGAATAATCACTCCATAGAATACTGGAGTTAATGTGTCAAAAGCACAGAGATGGCTCAGCAGTAAAGAATGCAAACTGCACTGCCAGAAGACTTTGAGTTTGGTGCCCTGCATCCACTAAAGGGTCTCACTGTGACCTAATACTCTAGTTCCTGGGACTGTAATACTCTTCTTCCAGATTGTTAAGGGACTGAAATTGTGTACATGTAGACCCTGCCCCCAAAACAGATACATACGGATAAGTTTAAGAATAATAAAAGGTCTTTAAAAAATACATGCAAAATTTAAATGAGAAATTAAAGCAACATTAGTGAATGTTGTAAGGAAAATGTCAAGACATCTACAAATGCAAATTTACCAAGATAACATAAGATATGCCATAAACAGCCTGAAGAGCTGAGAGAGAATGCAACAATATGTTTCAAGAACTCAAAGAAACGAACTGCCAATATTGTGATCAAAAGAAAAGCCGTTTCTCTATGTGATATATTACATCTATCATGTTATTGTGATTTTGACAGTCTATATTGAATTCTTGCATTACTTATGGAAGCATGGATGCTTGTATACTATTGAGTCTGCTCATCTGAGAGTATGAGAATTCTTTCCATTTTTCATCATCTAAAAGTTTTCACTGTAGAGACCTTTTACTTTCTTAATTATGTTTATTTCTGGGCATTATTTTAAGCTGCTGCAGTAAATGGAATTTTCCCCCTGGTTTTTCCACCAGTTATTTGTCATGTAGAAAGCCTGAAGATTTCAGGATGTTTATTTTGTCTCCTTTTACTTATCTTATATAAGAGTTTTCTGGTGAGAAGAGGATCATAATTGAATATTAGCCCAAAAGTTTAGAATATCCATAATTCAAGTCACGGACTATGTGAAGCTCGACAAGAAGAAAGACCAAAGTGTGAATTTTTCTTTCCTATTTAGAAGGGAGAACATAATAATCATGGCAGGTAGAAGGAGTGAAGGACCTGAGTAGGAGAGACGGGGGTCGAGGTGGGGGTAAGGTTCAGTTATGATCAATGGCTCACTATCCACTGATAGTGGGGGGAAGGATTGAAGGAGCTGAAGGGGACTGCAATTACAAAGAAAGAAGGACAATATAAACTAACCTGACCCACCAGAGCTCCCAGGGGCTAAACCACCAACCAAAGTGTAAACATGGAGGTACCCATGGCTCCATCTGCATTTGTAGCAGAGAATTGCCTTATCTGAAATCAATGGGAAAGGAGACCCATGTCCAGTGAAGGCTCAATATCCCAACAAAGGGGGATACTACGTGAGTTAGGTATGTAGGGGAGCACCTTCATAGAGGCAGGGGGAGGAGATTTTAGGTAGGGGGTTTGCAAAAGGGAAACTGGGAAGGGGGACAACATTATAATATAAATAAATAAAACAACCAACACAAATAATCTAAAAAATGTAGAAAGGAATCATATTCTTTGAAAGTATTAATAAAATGAAATTAAAATATAATGAAATAAAAATGTAATTTAGCACATAATGAAACAGCTTTGCTATATATTACAACACTGGCAATCAGATACTCTGAGTTTTACTTGTTAGTCAGGTCATATCACTGGATACAAAATCAACAGAATACTACCTAATATGTAGATATAGTATGGCTGCATGTGCCTGTAACCCCATAATAGGAGAATGGACATAGGTAGATAGCAGGAGATTTCACCACATCCAGCCTCAGATCATTGAGAGTGCCTGTCGCAGAGTAATAAGGTAGAGAATGATGGAGAAAGATTCTGGACACCATGTTCTGGATCTGCCTCCATGGTAACACAGATGCATGTACCCATTCTGCTGCCCCGACACACAGGCACTCTCACACACACACACACACACACACACACACACACACACACACACGTGCTCATGCACATGCATTTACCAAATATTTCTCTCTCTCTCTCTCTCTCCCCCCCCCAAACACACACACACACACACACACACACACACACACACACACACACACACACAGAAAGAAGTTTTTGGTTATATCAGATGATTTTCAAATTGCTCTTTTCAACTTTATGAAGAATTGAGTTGGAATTTTGATGGGGACTGCATTGAATCTATAGATTGTTTTTTGGTAAGATGGTGATTTTTACAATATTGATCCTTTGAATCCATGAGCATGGGACATCTTTCCATCTTCTGAGATCTTCTTCAAATTCCTTCTTCAGAGATTTGAAGTTCTTGTCATACAGTTTATTCACTTGCATAGTAAGGGTCAAAACAAGGTAGTTCATATTGTTTGGGACTATTTTGAAGGGTATCTTTTCCCTAATTTCTTTTTAAGCATGTTTGTCCTTTGAGTAGAGGAAGACTACTGATTTGTTTGAGTTAATTTTATATCCAGCATGGAAACAGAAACTGAAAAAAGACACAGTGAAACTACCAGAGATTATGAACCAATTGGAATTAATAGACATCTACAGAACATATCATCCTAAAACAAAAGAATACACCTTCTTCTCAGTACCTCATGGCACTTTCTGAAAAATTGACAATATAATTGGTCACAAAACAAGACTCAATAAACATAAGAAGATTAAAATACTCCCATGAATTCTATCAGATCAATAAGGACTAAGGCTGGTCTTTAAAAACAACAAAGACAACAAAAAGCCCATATACACATGGAAACTAAAGAATGCTTTCTTAAATAATAGCATGGTCAAAGAAGAAAAAAAGAGAAAGAAATTAATGATTTTCTAGAATTTAATGAAAATGAAAACACAACATACCCAAACCTATGGGATGCAATGAAAGCAGCACTGAGAGGGAAACTCATAGCTCTGAGTGTTTACAAAAAGAAACTGGAGAAAGCATACACTAGCAACTTGACAGCACAGTTGAAAGTTCTAGACAAAAGGAAGCAAATACACCCAAGAGGAGTAGACAGCAACAAATCATCAAATTTAGAGCAGAAATTGACCAAGTAGAAACAAAAAGAACCAATCAAAGAATCAACAAAACCAAGAGCTGAATCTTTGAGAAAATTAACAAGATTGATAAACCCTTAGCCAGACTAACTAGAGAAGAAAGAGAGAGTATCCAAATTAACAAAATCAGAAAGGAAAGTGAAGAAATAACGACTGAAACTGAGGAAATTCAAGAAATCATCAGATCCTACTACAAAAGTCTATACTGAACAAAGCTGGAAAATCAGGAGAAAGTAAATGAATTATGAGATAGATACCAGATACTAAAGTTAAACTAGGACCAGGTAAACCATCTAAATAATCCCATAACACCTAAAGAAATAGAAGCAGTCATCAAAAGCCTCCCAACTAAAAAAAGCACAGCTCCAGATGGCTTCAGTGTAGAATTATATCAGACATTTATTGACAACTTAATTTCAATACTTTCCAAACTATTCCACAATATAGAGTCAGATGGAACATTACATAACTCATTTTTGAGGCCACAATAACCCTCATTCCTAAACCACACAAAGACTCCAAAAGGAAAGAGAATTTCAGAGCAATCTCACTTATGAACATTGAGGCAAAAATACTCAACAAAATCCTTGCAAACTGAATCCAAGAACACATTAAAACGATCATTCATCATGGCCAAGTAGGCTTCATTCCTGGGATGCAGGGATTGTTTAATATAAGGAAATCCATCAATGTAATCCACCATATAAACAAACTCAAAGATCAAAATCACATGGTCATCTCACTAGATGCTGAGAAAGTATTCGACAAAATCCAACACCCCTTCTTGTTAAAAGTCTTGGAAAGAACAGGAATCCAAGGCCCATACCTAAACATAATAAAAACAATATACAGTGAACAAATAGCCAATAACAAAATAAACTATGAGAAACTTGAAACAAATCCAATAAAATCAGGGACTAGGCAAGGCTGCCCTCTGTCACCCTACCTATTCAATATAGTACTGCAAGTCCTTGCCGGATCAATTAGACAGTGAAAGGAAATCAAAGGAATATAAATTGAAAAGGAAGAAATAAAAACATCACTGTTTGCAGATGACATGATAGTGTACTTAAGTGACCTCAAAAATTCCACCAGAGAACTTCTACAGCTGATAAACAAGCTCAGAAAAGTGGCTGGATATAAAATTATTTCAAACAAATCAATAGCCTTTCTCTACTCAAAGGACAAACATGCGAAGAAAGAAATTAGGGAAAAGATATCATTCAAAATAGTCACAAACAATATGAAATACCTTGTTGTGACTCTAACTAAGGACGTGAAGGACCTGTATGACAAGAACTTCAAATCTTTAAAGAAGGAAATGGAGGAAGATCTTATAAAATGGAAAGATCTCCCATGCTCACTGATTGGAAGAATCAACAATGTAAAAATGGCCATCTTACCAAAAGCAATCTTTACATTTGCAAGAATTTTATTGAGTATATTTACATCAATGTTCATAAGGCAGAATGGTCTGATGTTCTCTTTCTTTGTATGGTTTTTGTGCAGTTTAGGAATCAGAGTTATTGTGCCTTTGAAGAATGATTTGGGTAGTGTTCTTTTCTGGTACAATCTATTTGGAGTTCTGTAGGCTTCTTTTATGCTCATGGTCATTTCATTCTTAAGGGTAGGGAAGTTTTCTCCTATGATTTTGCCTCTTAGTTGATATTCTTCACCCTCTTCTATTCCTATTATCCTTAGGTTTGGTCATCTTAATGTGTCCTGGATCTCCTGTACATTTTTTGTTAGGAGATTTTTGATTTTGGCATGTTCTCTGACTGTTTTTTCTGTTTTCTATATTGTCTTCAGCCCCTGAGATTCTCTCTTCCATCTCTTGTAGTCTGTTGAAGATGCTTGCATCTGTGACTCCTGATTTCTTTTTTAGGTTTTCTATCACCAGGTTTGTGTCTTTTTGTGTTTTCTATATTATTTCTATTTCCATTTTCAATTCATTCACCTGTTTGGTTGTATTTCTCTAGTTCTTTTAGTAATTTTTGTGTTTCCTCTTTCAAAAACTTCGATTTTTTTATGTGTATCCTCCTGTGATTGTTTAAGGGAGTTATTCATGTGCTTCAAGAAGATCTCCATTATCAGAGTGGAGTATGATTTCAAGTCTGAGTCTTTTCTTCTGGAGTGTTTGGCAATCCAGTTTTTGCTGTACTGGGAGAGCTGGGTTGTGATGTTGCCACATTGTCTTCATTTCCATTACATAAGTTCTTTCCTTTTTCATCTTGTTATCTGTGATTATAGGTGGTCTAGTTGTCAGTAACTGATGCCTGTCTCTCCTGTGAATCTGAGGGCCTGTGGGGTCAGGAAGAAAATTAATTTTGAGTTGTTAGGCTGTTCTGGGATCTCAGCCCTCTGCCCACAGTAGTACTAGCAGGGATCTGGCTCTTTCTCTAGGCCAGTATGGACCCTTTTCCAGAGAGCACAGTACTCTCTGCTCCCGGAGAACTCCTGGTGTCCTCTCCCAGAGGGCCTATGTGCCAGGCTCACCTCTGGTCCAGGTCTAAGAGGGCCTGTGGAGCTGATCTTCAAGCACTTCCTTTCCTGGGCAGACCCCAGTTCCTTCGGACAAAAGCCTGGGCCTTACTACGGGCTGGAAAGGAACCTTTTCCACAAACACTTCCAAGCACTCTCTATGCTCTGGTTACTAAAGGGGCAACCTCACCAGGCCTGTGCCCCAGGGTCTCTCTATTCTTTCTTTCTTTAAATTAGATACTTTGTATTTACCTTTGAAATGTTAACCCCTTCCTCTACACTGCTCCCCTCTCTCCGCCCCCTCCACTTGTCTTCAGGAAGGTGCACTTGCTACTAATCGCCTACTCTACCCCATTGCCTTGGCTTTCACCTACAATGGGAAAACTTTCCCTCTCTGGACCAAAAGCCTCTTCTGACATTGATGCCGGATACTGCTATCTTCAGTTATATATGCAACTAAAGTCATAGGTCTCTCAATGTGAGCTCAATGGTTGGTGTTTTTGTCCATGGACGTTTTCGAGGATTTAGCTGGTTGACAATGTTGTTCTTCCCATGAGGTGGCAACCCCTTTCAGCTCCTTCTGTCTTTTCTTTAGCACCTTCATTTGGGTCCCCATGTTTAGTCCGATGGTTTGTTGCAAGCATGTTTAGCTGTACCTGTACGATTCTGGCAAAGCCCCAGACGAATCATCTCTATCTAATTCATGCTAGAAAGTAGTTCTTGGCATCAGTGATAGTGGTTGGGTTTGGTGGCTGCATATGGGGTGGATCCCTGGGAGAGGCAATCTCTGAATGATCTTTTCTTCATCCTCTGTTCTTCTAATTGATCTTGTATTTACTCCTACAAGGCTTTTGTTCTCCATTCTAATAAAAAAATTAGGAATCCCCATTTTGACCTTTCTTCGTTTTGAGTTTCATAAAGTCTGTGAATTGTTTCTTGTGTACTCACAGCTTTCTGGGGCTAGTATCTAGTTATCAATGAATGCATAATATGTATTTCTTTTTGTGACTGGGTTAACTCACTGAGGATGACAGTCCATAGTTCCATCCATTTGCATAGGAATTTCATGAAGTCATTGTTTCTAGTAACTGAGTAGTGCTCCATTGTGTAAATGTGCCACAATTTCTGTATCCATTACTCTGTGGAAGGACATCTGGGTTTGCTCCAGCTTCTGGCTCTGATAAATAAGGCTGATATAAATATGGTGGAGCAAATGTCCTTGTTATATGTTGGAGCTTCTTTTGGGTATATACCCAGTAGTGGTATAGCTGGGTCCTCAAATAGTATAATGTCCAATTTTCTGAAGAAATGCCAGACTGATTTCCAGAGTGGTTGTACCAATTTACAACCCCACCAACAGTAGAGGAGTGTTCCCAATTCTCCACAGTTTTGGCATCAGCTGTCATCTGAATTTTTGATCTTAGCCATTCTGACTGGTGTGAGGTGAAATCTCAGGGTTGAGTTTATTTGGATTTTCCTGATGACTAGGGATATTGAACATTTCTTTCGGTGCTTCTCAGTCACTTGGTATTGCTCAGTTGAGAATTCTATGTTTAGCTTTGTACCCCATATTATAATAGGATTGTTTGTGTCTCTGGACACTAATTTCTTGAGTTCTTTGTATATATTGGATATTAGCCCTTTATCAGATGTAAGATTGGTAAAGACCTTTTTCCAATCTGTTGAGTGCCATTATGTCTTTTTGACAGTGTCCTTAGCCTTATAGATAATTTACAATTTCATGAGGTCTCATTTGTCTATTCTTAATCTTAGAGCATTAGCCGTTGGTATTCTTTTCAGGAAAATTTTCCCTGTGCCTATGTGTTCTAAGCTTTTCTCCACTTTCTCTTGTAATATATTCAGTGTAGGTGGTTTTATGTAGAAGTATTTGATGCACTTTAACTTGAGCTTTGTCCAAGGAGATAAGAAAAGATGGATTTGCATTCTTTTGCATGCTGGCTGCCAGTTGAACCAACACCATTTGTTGAAGTGGCTGTGATATTTCCATTGCACCTTTGTCAAAGGTCAAGTGACTGTAGGTGTGTGGGTTCATGTTTGGGTCTTCACTTCTGTTCCATTTATCTACCTGACTATCCTTGTACCAGTACCATGAAGGTATTTTTTTTAAACACAATTGTTTTGTAATATAGCTTGAGGTCAAGATTTTGATTTCCCTAGAAATTCTTTTATTGTTGAGGATAAATTTCGCTATGCTAGGTTTTTTGTTATTCCAGATAAATTTGCAAATTGCTCTTTCCAACTCTATGAAGAGTTCAGTTGGAATTTCAATGAGGATTGCAATGAATCTGTAGATTGCTTGTGGCCTGATACCCATTTTTACAATTATGATTTTTTTTCAATTCATGAGCATGGGAGATCTTTCCATCTTCTGAGATCTTCTTCAATTTCCTTCTTCAAAGATTTAAAGTTCTTGTCATGCAGATCTTTTTCTTGTTTAATTAGGGTCACATCAAGGTATTTTATATTATTTGTGACTATTGGGAAGAGGGACTTTTTCCTAATTTCTTTTTCAGCAGTTTTATCCTTTGAATAGAGGAAGACAACTGACTGTTTGAGCTAATTTTATATCCAGCCACCTAGTTGTAATTGTTTATCAGCTGTACAAGCTTTCTGATAAAATTTTGGGTCACTTAATTATATATCATATCATCTGCAAATAGTGATATTTTGACTGCTTTGTCTTTAATTTGTATCCCTTTGACTTCTTTTTGATGTCTAATTGCTCTGGCCAGGAGTTCCAGTACTATATTGAATAGGTACAGGAAGAGTGGGCACCCTTGTCTAGTCCTTGATTTTAGTGAGATTGCTTCAGTTTCTCTCCATTTAGTTTGATGTTGGCTACCAGTTTGCTGTATATTATTTTTACTATATTTAGCTATGGGTATTGGATTCCTGCTCTTTCCAAGACTTTTAACATGAAGGGGTGTTGAATTTTGTCTTACACTTTCTCAGCATCTAGTGAGATGATCATGTGTGTTTTTTATTTTTCCTTTTTTGAGTTTTTGTATATGGTAGATTATGTTGATGAATTTTCATATTCAAACGATCCCTGCATTCCTGGATGAAGCCTGTTTGATCATGGTGAATGATCACTTCAATGTGTTCTTGGATTCAGTTTGCAAGAATTTTATTCAGTATTTTTGCATCAATGTTTATTAAAGAAATTAGTCTGAAGTTCTCTGTCTTTGTAGGGTCTTTGTGCAGTTTAAGTATGTGTGTAATTGTGGCTTTGAAGAACAAGTTGGGTAATATTCCTTCTATTTCTATTTTCTTAAATAGTTTTGAATGTATTGGTATTAGGTCCTCTATGAAAATCTGACAGAATTCTGCACTGAACCCATAAGATCTGTTTGTTGGGTTTTTGTTGTTGTTGTTATTGTTGTTCTTTGTTTTGTTTTGTTTTTGTGAGACTTCTTTGGATGACTGCTTCTATTTCTTTAGAACTTTATCTATCAGACTGTTTAGATGGTTTATCTGATTTTGATTTGATTTTGATACCTGACATCTGTCTTGAAAATTGTCCATTTCCTCTAGATTTTCCAGGTTTGTTGAATATAGGCTTTTGTAGTAGGATCTGATGATTTCTTGAATTTCCTCAGTTTCTGTTGATATGTCTCCCCTTCCACTTCTGATTTTGTTAATTTGGATACTCTCCCTTTGCCCTCTAGTTAGTCTGGCTAAGGATTTATCAATCTTGTTATTTTTCTCAAAGAACCATCTCATGGTTTTGCTGGTTCTTTGAATAGTTCTTTTTGTTTCTCCTTGGTTAATTTCTGCTCTGAGTTTGATTATTTCCTGCTATCTACTCCTCTTGTGTGTATCTGCTTCATTTTGTTCTAGAGCTTTCAACTGTGCTCTCAAGTTGCTAGGGTATGCTCTCTCCAGTTTTTCCCCCTTTGGGAGGCACTCAGATCTATGAGTTTTCCTCTCAGTGCTACTTAAATCCCATAGGTTTGGGCATGCTGTGATTTCATTTTCGTTAAATTCTAAAAAAATTCTTTAATTTCTTTCTTTCTTTCTTCCTTGACCAAGTTATTGAGTAGAGCATTTTTCAGCTTCCATTTATATGTGGGCTTTTTGTTGTTTTTGTTGTTATTGAAGAACAGCCTTAGTCCATGGAGATCTGATAGGATGCATGGGAGTATTTCCATCTTATATCTGTTGAGACCTCTTTTGTGTCCAACTATATGGTCAATTTTGGAGAAGGTACTGAGGTTCTGAGAAGAAGGTATATTGTTTTTTGTCTGTTTGTTTGTTTGTTTAAGGGTGAAATGTACTGTAGATGTCTGTTAATTTCAGTTGGTTCATAATCTATGCTATTTTCACTGTTTCTTTGTTCAGTTTCTGCTTCCATGATCTGTCCATTGATGAGAGTGGGGTGTTGAAGTTTTCCATTATTATTGTATGTGGTACCGTATATTTTCTTATCTTCAGTAGTGTTTCTTTTATGAACGTGGGTGTCCTTATATTTAGAGCTTAGATGTTCAGGATTGAGAATTCATCTTGATAAATTATTCCTGCTATGAGTAAAAGGTGTCTTTTCTTATCCTTTTAATTTTGGTTGAAAATCTATTTTATTCAATATTAGAATAGCTACTCCAGCTTGTTTCTGGGAACCACATACATGGGAAGTTTTCCTCCCAGCCTTTTACTCTGAGGATGTGGTTGTCCTTGTCTCTGAGATGAGCTTCCTGTGTGCAGCAATATGCTGGATCCTGTTTATATATCCAGTCTGATAGTCTATGTCTCTTTATTAGGAAACTGAGTCCATTGATATTAAGAGATATGAAAGAATAATGATTGTTGTTTCCTATTATTTTTGTTGTTAGAGATGGACTTATATTTGTGTGCTTTTCTTCTTTTGGTTTCTTGCATTATTATTATTATTTTACTTTTTTTGAGGTGTAGTTTTCCTCTTTCTATTGGATTTTTTCATCTATTGCCTTTTGTAGGGCTGAATTTGTGGACAGATACTGTGTAAATTTGTCCCCCCCCCCCCCCGGAATATCTTGGATTGTCTATCTATAGGAATTGAGAATTTTGCTGGATATGGTAAGCTGTGTTGGCATTTGTGTTCTCTTAGGATCTGTTTGATGTCTATCCTGGATCTTCTGGTTTTCATGGTCTCTGTTGACAAGTCTAGTAGAATTCTGATTGGTCTGCCTTTATATGTTACTTGTCCTTTTCCCCTTACTGCTTGTAGAAATCTTTCTTTGTTTTGGACATTTGTTGTTTTGACTATTATGTGTCTGGTCCAATCTATTTGGAGTTCTGTAGGCTTCTTGTATGTTCACGGTCATCTTGTTCTTAACAGTAGGGAGGATCACGTTCTTCTCTAAGATCTCCATCGTCATCATGAAGTATTATTTTAAGTTTAAATCTTGCTTTTCAGGTGTGTTGGGAAATCTAATACTTGTTGTGATGGGACAGCTGGGTTCTGATGTTGCCATATTGTCTTGTTTTCCATTGCTTAGGTTCTTAAGCTTTCCTTTTGCCATCCTGTTTATCTGTAATTATAGGTGATCTTGATGTCTCTGACTGAAGCTTGTCTCTTTTGTGGATCTGAGGGCCTGTGGGCTCAGGAAGAAGGTTGATCCTAGGTGTTTGGCTCTTTGCAGGCAGGGAGTGAGTTCTCATGGCTGTGACTTGGTTCTGTCTCTGTGGGCTCAGGTGGGAGAGCACTTGTGAGGCTGTTCTGGAGCTCAGCCATCTGCAGGCAGGTCCTGGGTCCTGATGGTGGTCACCCGGCCCTCTTTCTGGGCCGGAAAAGAATGTATTCTTTCTATAATCAGGAATTTAAGCATGCATGGCCACTCTCATCACTTACCCAGTACATTCTTTAACATATTTATTAAGGCATTAAAACAAGTGAGACAAATAAAGAAAGAAAATAGTAAAAGAAGATGCTAAGGTCACCAGAAAACTCTTACATTTCAGGTAAGTAATAGGAGATAAAATAAACATTCAAAAATCCTCAGGCTTTCTACATGTCACACACCTGGTTGAGAGGGAAACCAGAGGGAAAATCTCATTTACTGCAGATTAAAATAATACCTAGAAATTAACAAAATTTAGGAAATAAAATATTTTCACAGTGAAACCTTTTAGATAAATGCACAGGGAGATGGAAAGATTCCTCGTACTCACAGATCAGCAGACTCAATAACATACAATAGTATGCTTCCATAAATAATCTATGGATTCAATACAGTCTGTCAAAATTCCAATACGATGGCATTCTTCACACATATACACACAAAACCAAACAATTCCTGCAGTTCATATGGTAGCAAAAATACTGAATAGCTTAAACAAATATAAGTGTAAAAAACATTTCTGGTGGTAACAGAACTTCTGATTTCAAATTAAACAAAAGAGCACAGTAACAAAAGCCTCATGGTATTTGCACAAAAGCAGAAACTCAGACCAAAGGAATCTAAAAGCAAACCCATAGAGCCTGAAGAGACTGAGTTTTCAGCAGTAGTGTCAAAGTGTACATTAGAAAAATGACAACATCTTTAACATATTTGGGAAAATTACACATACAAAAAGATTAAACCTTATCTTCATCTCTTTTTCCCAATCAAAATGAACTAAAGAGTTCAACATATAAATGAAATTGAATGAAACTTTGAAACTGGTTAAGGCTAACACTGGTTAGTCACTTCAAGACCTAGGCATAGGACTGCAAAGGACAGCAATGACATAGCATGGTAAAATAATGACATTTACTAGACGATTTTTATTATAGAACAAAATAAAGTATACTCCCACCAAAAGCAACAGTGATTCTCTTATATCATGACGATGAAGTATAATAGTAAAGAGTAGGCCACCATGTCTTCACTTGTGACCCATTTGCAGACACCCTAATAGTCTCTTCTGTGAGTCAGCATTTCTGGAAATGTTTGAGAGGCTTGTCATGGAGAAGCAGTTCAAAGTCTTTCTGATACAAACACAAAGAAGATTAAACACTTGAGTCTGATTTAATGAGGGGATATTACAAGTGCCTTCTTGTTTGAAAGGATCCTTATTCTGACAATGATCACCCACATTCGATGGCTTCATTCCTTTCTTCTTTCTTTCAATCCTTCCTCCCTCCTTCCCTTCCTGCCTTCCTTTCTTCCTCGATTCCTTCCTTTCTTTCTTCCTCTGTTCCACTCACACCTCCTTCTTTGTTCTTTCCTTTGTTTCTTTCTCACTGATTCCTTCATTTTCTGCTTGAGTGTTTTTTTTTTTATCTCCTTATACCTACCAATACTTTTTTTTCAATATTTGTACTTCATTTCTACTTGTTTTGTTCATTTTTAAGTTTTCTATAATTCACTTATATGTTCAAGACATTTCTCTAAGCTTTTCTTCAAGAAACCTATAAGCAATTATAACATTTGCCATATTTTATCACTCGTATTGTTAAGATGCAATCTTCTTAATGTTAAAGTGTCTGTAACATCTTTGGGACTTCATTCTTTTCAATATCTACTAAACTTGTTTTCTAATCAAATCTTCCTCTAACAGACATGCATCAATTGCATTTATTAAGAACACTCTAGCAATACTTCTTCTTACATACTCAGATCAGATTTCTGTTTTGGAGAATATTTTTTTTCTAAAACCCAAAGCACTAAGATTAATTCCTTCATTATTGTTCATGATTATTTATTCATTATAAACTAAAGGAATTCATTTAATATCTTTGCAGTTTAAGTGTTAACTTTAATGCTGTTTATTCCTTCTATTATTCTAGCCTGTTTTTTTACTCCCACTTACTTTCTGTGTCCCTAATATTCCACGTTTTACTCCATGACCTCAATGCACCTACTTTCCATATACTATAGAAAACATGCACTTTCTTTGTTAACCACTTAACACAATGAAATGCCAATTCTTTCAATTTTCTTAGAAGCAACATACTTTTACTCTTTATTATAGCTGGATAAAACTGAATGTAGTATATATACCTACATGTTATGTGTTTTTTAATCAGCTGGCAGGCACATAGGCTACTTTTATAAATTGAGCACTGTGAACAAACACCATAGTGAACAAGGGCTTACAGGTTTCTCTATAGCAAGCTGACTGATTCCTTCAGGTGCATTTTCAGCTGAAGCACAGGAAAACTCTATTTCTAATTTTTAAGCACCACTATATTCACATCTGCAGTAGCTACACTAATTTCCAATCTTATAAGCAATAAATAGAAACTCCCATCCTCAGCAATATTTCTTGATTGTTTTCTATATGTACAACTTACATTTCACTTAGAAGTCACTAACACTGTAGGAGTTTCCTCTTTGTTATTACTTGTGATTACTTCAATAATAAGGGTTTTGCTGTGTTATGACCTGCCACAATGCAGTGTATGACACACATTCTACATCTTGACTAAAATCTGTGGAGACAAAACTTGACTATATATTGTAGTGTATCACAGTGTGTGTGAACCTAGAATGTCACCCAATGGCATGTATCAAGCACGTGTTCTTCATAGAGACAAAACTGGAAGATGATAGAATATAAATGTTTGGCCTTGTGGGAAGCCTTTTGTCTTAGGCCCTTGAAGGGAATTCTGGGAGCTTAGCCTTTTCTGTTGCTTTCTAATTCAGCATAAAATGAATGCAGGCTTCTATCAATGATAGACATGCAGCTCAGGCTCAATGCTCTGAGTTCAATGGATCATGAACTAAAATCTATAAACCTGTGAATCAAAATGAACCTTTTACCTTCAAGTTAATTATCTCAGACATTGTTTTACAACACAAAGCTAACAGAGAGAGAGAGAGAGAGAGAGAGAGAGAGAGAGAGAGAGAGAGAGAGAAAGAGAGGGAGAGAGAATGTAAAAAGCAGAAGTTCATATCTCTAGACCATTTTGGTACTATCTTTGATCTTCCTCAATTCTCTTTTCCCGATAGGATTGCTTTATAAATTTTCAATAAATGTAAATTTATGAAACAGTGCAGTATGATAGCAAAGACTTTTTTCTTATCAGATCTTTAGAGCATTTAAAAAGTAATTATATGAACACTCAGTGTTATTAGTTATGTTCATTGAATTGGCATTTTCATTATGAATCCATTTTTAATTACACTGGACATGTTTCATCAATATTTCTTCTGAGTAGAGGAGAATTCCCAATGGCGTTTGCAAGAACATGTGCACCAGGTCACATGGAAATGTCTATATGAGAGACATTCCAAGCCTGCTCCAAATGGTTGGTAAATTCAAGACAAAAACCTCACAAACTTAAACAGTGTCTGTGCTAGCAAGCAAGCTCAAGAACATAGTAATAATTGACAGCCAAACTGATCTAGACAACATGCAAAGCACTGGCTGTTTGACAGTTTTCTTTTTCATTATTTCTGTGAGGTAAGAAAAAGAAAGATGAAAGGCAAATTTCCATGAAGACTCAGTATCCTTTCCTGAAAACGAGCAGAGGGGTGCAGAAGCATGCAGCTGTGGTCCTGTCTGTGTAAGGTCAAAATTCAGGATTAAAGAACAAAGGGCCATAGCAGACTCATGGGAAAGAACAGGCAAACAATCCAACTATCTTCGTGGAGCTAAGTGTGAAGAAAAGATGTCTTGACTTTCACTAGTGGTTGAGTGCAGAGTTCAGGAAGATGTAGCAGGTAAATATTTTAAGTTTGATGGGCTTCTTCATTCTCTACATTTTTATTCATTTTTTAAAATTTCTTTTGCATTTATTTATTTTTAATTTCACATTCCAGATTGTATTCACCTTCCCGTCAACCCCCTGACTGTTCCACACCCTAAACCTCCTTCCCGTACCCCCTATCTCCACGAGGATGTTCCCACCCCAACTACCCCACTAGACCTCTTAAACACCCTGGAGCCTCCAGTCTCTTGAGTGTTCCATGCATTTTCTCTGACTGAACCCCAGCCTGGCAGTCCTCTGCTGTACATGTGTTGGGGGCCTCATATCAGCTGGGGTATGCTGGTTGGTGATCCAGTGTCTGAGATATATAGAAGTTCCAGGTTAACTGAAATTGCTGGTCCTCTTTCTGGGTCACCCTCCTCCTAAGTTTCCTCCAGCTTTTTCCTAATTCAATCATAGGGGCCTGGAGCCTCTGTTGAGAGGTTGGCTGCAAATATCTGCGTCTGACTCTTTCAACTGCTTGTTGGGTCTTTCAAAGTCAGTCATGATAGGTCCCTTTTGTGAGCGCTCCATAGCCTCAGTAATGGTGCCACGACTTGGGGCCTTCCCATGAGCTCGATCCCCCTTTGGGACTGTCACTGGACCTTCTTTTCCTCAGGCTGCTCTTCATTTCCATTGCCGTAGTTCTTCCAGACAGGAACAATTATGGGTTAAAGTTTTGACTGTGGGATAGCAACACCATTCTTCACTCGAAGCCCTGTCTCTCTGCTGGAGGTGGGCTCTATCAGATTCTTCTCCCCACTGTAGGGCATTTCACCTAGGGTCCACCCCCCTCCTGAGTCCTGAGTCTCTCACATTCCAAGACTTTCTTATATTCTGGAGGGTCTCCCCAACCTCCTATCTCCTGAGGTTGCCTGTTTAAATCCTTTCTGATGGCCCTCAAGACTTCAGTCCTTGTCCCCCACCCAATGGCAGATCATGTTCTCCCCTCCCCCTTCCTGTCCCCTTTCCCTCTCAGGTCATTTTTGTTTTATATGTGTGTGTGTGTGTGTGTATACATACATATATATGTATGTATTTAAACAAAGTTTTTAAAACATATCTCGAAAACCAGGCTCTGCAGTACTTTTAGCCTCTGCCCTATTGTTTACAGTCCCTAGAAAACATCATCAACACATGAATAAGAACTACATCTTATTCATTCTTCCAGCTGATAGTCATTTTTGACATTTCCCCCAGTACTAAGACGATCTAAATAGATCATGTTTAGGTTTTGTAGGTTTTCAGCTACAATAAATATTTCTTTAGCTTTCCTTGTTTCATAGATATATGCAGGTAACAATAAAAAGTCACTGTGAATTTGAGAGACTAAGAAGGAGTAAAGAGGTTTGGACAAGGAAAGGAAAATGTAAATGATGTATGTATATTATGTTATCAAAAATTTGAAATATTATTTGAAATCTGTACGGTAGTTATTAGCAGAATATCCTTCAGTTTGAGGTACATGTATAGTTTTTCTCGAGATTAGGTTAGAGCTATGGATTTAGCTGTAAGTATGAATCACCTATCATTTGTCATAGGCAGTGATGACCTCATCTCTCAACCCTGGTGGTGTCCTGCTGCCATTGGTTAAAAAGGTGTTATGTACAGAGTTCTTCACTGTAAAGTTACCATTCCCACTTTGTAATAAAAAAGGTAATGTAAGAACATTTTAAATTACTGAATCTTGTGCTACAAATTAAACTTTCCCATGGCCATCTATGAGTTTGCATCTCTATCTATGTATGTATGTTATGATTGTATTTTTTTTGATGCTATTTTTTTATTTTTGGTTTATTGCTTACATATGATTGCACAATGAAAATTTACATTTAAAAAGCTTACTTTACAGTAATACATGTATAAACACTAGTGAGACAAATACACGAATAAGCATTAGTCCCCTTTGAGGGACTGGGGAGTTAAACTGCTGGTTAAGGGTGGTATTACAAGGCTTAATTATAATTAATTATAATATATTACAAGATTGTATTATAAGGCTCTTATTATTCCTACTTCTTCTTACCCCTATGTCTTTTCTCCTCTACTTCTCTCTTCCTATTTCAGCAAAACCTCCTATAATTCTCAGTTTAATTAGTAAGTTATAATTAATTTCTATCATTTATTTTGAGGATCAAAAGTATCTCAGATATTCTGCTAATTGTTTGCATTTGTCACATGTCTTCCTTTTATGTGACTCTTACATCTTTTTGTAAGATTTGCCTTATTTGTGTATGTGTGTTCTTAATAGCATTGGGCATACAAGACCACCATTGCAGATCACTTGAGGATGGTATAATCCATCCTTACTTTTCCAATGACAGTGGTTTCAAAACAGAAGTCTAAGAATGTGTCTGGAATTTACCCATCACTGACATTAATGATGCAAGGTCTTTCCAGATGTTATATAGGTCAATTGGGAACTCTGGGTTTTCAACCTCATCTGATAAAAAAAAATATGCTCTTAATGTTGTGTATAACAATACAGTCTGAGAAAACTTTAAATTAGGTATAGTTTAATTATGCAGCATTCAGTGAAACTGAATCAACTTGACTGGAATAATAAAAGGTGACATAAATACCATACACAGGCTGACAGAGTCTTAAGATTATCTGACAAGGATTTATAATGGTCAAGAAAAAATGGTCTCTGAGAATTGTAAACATGTTTGAAAGTAATGTAAACAAAGTCTCAGAAAATGTGCACATATATTAAAAATGAAAGAGAAACAATTGAAAATGACCAAATTAAACCACGGAAGAATGCTAAATCACATTTAAAACCACCAGAAAAAGACAAAGATGAAAGAAAGAATGAAAGCCATTTGTACAAATAATAGCCAGAAAATCCTCCAATTAGGCAAAATGTATACAGAACAAAAAGCCTAAGAATCAACACAATAGGCAATCAATAAAAAGTTACTTAATAGCACATTAAAACGATTTTAGTAACATCTGAATAGACGTTAGTAATATTGAGGAACCATGTTAAAATAAAGTGTCTTCATGGTGCCGTGTAGTTCATATATAAATGGTCTCCATCTATCACAGAGGACTACATAGGAATCCAAATACAGGGATTTGTGCATAAGGAGTCATGCCATGTTTATAATAGAGCAAGGGCTAAATAGAATCTCAGAGCAACAATTGTGATACAGAAAAGCATTCTCCTTCAGAAAATTACTTCTGTTCATCAACAGAGTGTAACTTTAGCATAAATCTCAGCAAAGAGATATTGTCAGCTGAGATGTAACTTCCATGGCCATTAAACATCTGCCATTTTTAACACCAATCTGCTGGTAAGTGATGAAGATAGTTATCTTTCAGGAAATGATATGGCTTACGTTTTCCCTTATGAAAATATACATCACTATATGTACAATGGATGTTAAACTAATACTGAATATTTGAAAATTTACTACTTGTCAGATGTGTACTAATAATTAAGACAGTATAACGGGCTTTATATTCATCTCAATACTAACTATAAGCTAACGAAGTATTAATATTATTTTCACAACTCTATGTAGGATGACAAATGATATTGCTCAAGAACTGCCCAGCCAAGATTTGAGCCTGATCTCATAATTTAAGCTATCAAACACTATTTAAGACTAGATTTATAGCTAAGAAAGATGTGTAATGTCAGGTCCAGAATAAGGTGATTTTTAACACAAAATTTTACTATCTGAAAAATTATTGAGGGTTTTGAAAAAAGATGCCAGGTGATTAGAATATTATTGTAAGAGGAGTATCGTAAGTGTGAAGAGATAAGAAAAATATTTAAAATTTATTAAATCTATAAATTTAAATATATAAATACCTTTAAAAACACGAAATAGGGCTAGAGATATGACTCAGTGGTGAAAAGTACTGTCTGTTCTTCCAGAGTTCCAGCAAGCACGTGAAGACACCTACAATGTACTCATGTACATAAAGTAAATAAATCAATTTATTTAAAAAACACACAAAATATGTAGTTCTGGATACATATTTTTTGCCCTGGAAGATTTAGCCCAGGATCCTGTGGAACAAAACACAGAAAACATGTGGAGTTGGGAGCATGAACAGTTGACTTTGGCTAGAAATCAGAGACACTAAGTTTTCAGAAGCCTTGTGGTTAGCGCCCAATGCTTACCTAGAGCATAGTGTAAGTTGGATGTGGAAAGTTTAAAAAGAAAATACTACCACTCTGGAAATCTGTCTGGCGATACCTCAGAAAATTGGATATAGTACTACCTGAAGACCCAGCTATTCCACTTCTGGGCATATACCCCAGAGACACTTTAATACACAACAAAGATATATGCACCACAATGTTCATAGCGGCTCTATTTATAATAGCCAGAAGCTGGAAAGAACCCAGATGTCCTTCAGAAGATGAATGGATACAAAAATTGTGGTACATATACACAATGGAATACTACTCAGCCACCAGAAACAATGACTTAACCAAATTCTTAAAAAAATGGCTGCATCTAGAGAATATCATCCTGAGTGAGATAACCCAGTCACAAAAGAACAGACATAATATGCAGTCACTGATAGTGGGATGCTAACCCCAGAGGCTTGCACTCCCCCAGAAACAACTCACAGACTGTATGAAGTCCAAGAAATAAAGAAAACAAAAAAATATACATATATTTACAAAACAAGAAGACTTTGACTATTTCCATGTTGCGTTTTGTTTTGCATGTACTTTACGCTTATTGTAACTATTAGGTTTTCAATGCATACTGTCAAGCCCTTGAAAAAAATCAAGTACTGACTAAAAAAATATATTCACATGGTTTTATGTAAAAATTATTTTAATGTCTGAAAAAACAGTACTGACAAAATGTATAATTTTAAGTTAAAAATGTTTAAAATCTGTACATTTATCTTTGTTTTGTAAAATAAAGTCGTTTAAAAAAAAGAAAGAAAGAAAATACTATTCTGAACAATAATTAGCTCCCCTCCTCCCTCCCTTCCCCTCCCTCCCTCCCCCTCCCTCCCTCCCTCCCTCCCTCCCTCTCTCTCTCTCTCTCTCTCTCTCTCTCTCTGTTCATCTCTCTCTCTTTCTCTCTATGTTTAAAATGTTTTTTTCAGAATTCCTCCTATATCTTATTTTGTAAAACATGATCGAACTAAAATAAAACTACATCACTTTCCTCTCTCTTTTTCCTCCTTCAAGCTCCCAACTAGCCTTCCTCTAATGCTTTCTATGCCCCTACTCCTCTGTTTGATATCTTCTTTTTTATTGATATTTTATATGCATACGTATGCAGCTTATACATAAACATAAAAATTTCTGAGTTTGTGTTGTTAGTGTATGTATGGTTTCAAGAGTGAATGCTCTGGATTGGATAGTCAACAATGGGCTTCATCCCTTAGAGAGATTAACTTCCCGGCACCAGCACTCATTGGGTACCTAGAGTTTTTATATAGAAATAATATCCCACAAATTTTTCTTCCTTCCACACCAATGTGTCCATTACTATTGTTGTTGCTTATGTCTTATTTATTCAGCCAGTTCTAGGAAATACTGACAACTGAATTCCTGGTTTGTTGGCTCGTAGACTCTTTCAGCTTCCTCTATCATGTTGTTATTCCTTGTGCCATAGATTCAAGAGTCATGATGTAACTGCATCTCAGCATTTTGTATTGATAAAAGTTAACATGGAGTTCCATGCCACTCATCCTGAAAATATGCAAGCTGACACCTACTAACCCCTGAAAAGAAACTACAGACTGACCCACACAGTGATTTGATTCTACCAAAGTACATCTTGACAAACCAATTAGCTTGTTGGCATCACATAAAGAAATATGAGGAGGAAGGAGCTAAATAAAGGTGCAAGAAGACTTGTGGTCAGCTCCTTTACCCAAAATGATATCCTAGAATAGGTGACAACCCAGAGCTCTCTTTTCAGCCCATACTTTGGGGGAGAGGCATTGTGAAATTGTTACAATTTCAAGTTCTACCAGTTTTGTTTACTTTTTGACTGTCATAAGTCACCCTTTTCACTCTAAAAACAAATATTTCAATTTTGAAGGATTAACTACAAAACCTGAGATTTAGCCTTGAGCAGATTATTAGTCTAGCTAAATTTATATCATTCACAACACCTGGTTGTAGCTTACACATAATCAATCAGTAAATAACAGTTGTAGGGAACTCATACATTTACAGACTTAACACTGTTGCTCTATTTCCATTCTCAGAAAAATCAGGAAGCAGCATGCAGCACACACCTATTGTAAAGTATACATAGTTAATAATTTACATAGCCCCATGAGAATATCTCTATAAAACTTCAGAGCTCACCTCAAATTTCCTCAAAGAGACTCTTTTTCCTTGAATCTGCACATGAATTTCACAGCACTGAAGCTCTGAACAAAAAATGTTCAAGATTCCAAATCTTCATGAATACCTTTGATGTAAAATGTATTTGAAGCCCACTGAATTAAACATATTTAAAAATTTCACATAGCATATCAGTTTGAGATATGTTAGTATTTCTAGCATGATGTCACTTTTTAGAAGTTAAACTAAATCCTCACTTGGTTGGTATTTTGTTTGTTTGATTGCTTGTTTGTTTGTTTATTTGGTTGGTTGGTTTGTTGGTTTTGCCTACCTATTCTTTTACACCAGTTCTACCCATTTCTACCCATAGTACTGTACCTTGCCTCAGTCAAAGCCTTCTTCAAGTATTTCAAATATGCAAAAAAAATTGGCACTTTCCAGGAGGATTCAAGCATGAGTTGAGGAACAAAGGAAGGAATATTTTGACTAGAGATTCAATGCTAAAATCAGTAATGGAAAGCATTATTACCTGATTTGGTTGGAAAGAATGATGAGAAAATGCTGAAAGAAAGACTGTTTCAGTAACTATCAGGCACTTTTTAAAAATCATGGGATAACTATAATCCAGAAATGTACTCTTAAGAGTTAAATAATTCTCATAGGCATTCATAACCAGATGAGATTCTGAAGATGAAAGAAAGAAAGAAAGAAAGAAAGAAAGAAAGAAAGAAAGAAAGAAAGGAAGGAAGGAAGGAAGGAAGGAAGGAAGGAAGGAAGGAAGGAAGGAATGAAGAGGAGAAAGGGAGGGAAGGAAGGAAGGAAAAAACTAATGAACTGGCTTAATAAGCAAGAGTCAGAGACACCCCCCCTCTCCCACTGTTGGGAGTCCCATAAAAACTTCAAGCAGGTATCGGTGATTCCTGTTTCTTCTCTGAGAGCCCCAACCCACCTATGTGGTTACCTAGTCCAGCCTTCATACAAAGGTTTGTGTCTAGTCTTAAAGCATCTTGTTATGTCATGTTGAGTTGGTATCACTGGGAATCCTAGTCTGTTTCAAAGAAAAATGGAGAAGCAGTGGAACTGGAGAAGAGAGGGGGTGGGGAAGGGCTTTGAAGAGTGGAAGGACTGGAGGGTATAGTCAGGATGTATTATATGAGATAATAATAATAGTAGCAATAACAATAATAGTAATAACAATGAACCTGATTCAACAACATAACATTGTTTTTGAGATTCAGTGAGGTATATTTTAAAATCAATGGAAATGAGAGATGCTTATTAAATCTTCTAGCACTAATGAGATTTAAACATAATAGTATCTTTTATAATGAACATATTGGGGTAATTTGTTCTTGTCCTAGCTTCTATCACAAAAGATTTAACAATACAAGGCTTTTAAAAAAGAGAAAAGGATTTTTCAACATATACCTAGATAACAAATGATCCTCTTCAGCATTGCAAAGAAAAAGTGTGCAATCATGCAAGGGTAGCATGCTTAGGGGATATGAAATTATAGTTGGGATATACAGGATATCTCCCAAAAGAGATGTTGTATCATTGAAGTAATCAGAGTTGGAGACAGCAGTTCAAGCAAGGCACAGAAAGCTTCACAGCGTTGATGTCTACTGAAATCCTACAATAAAATAAATCCAGTACTTGATGATTTTCTCCACCCTGAACACAAATCTTATTTAACTTCTTAGGACTCCTCTTGTATTTAAGAGAACTGAGGAAAGTTTAAGAATTAATTGGTTATTACACAAACAGACTAGCACTCTTGATTATACAATCTGAACAAAACATGGTCCATTGTGGTCACAGCCTGTGACCTTTTCCATTTTATTTTCTCTATGACACATTGTCTGCTCTGTAGGTTGTTTGCATGTTTTTGTTTTCAAAAGTGTACTTACCAGAACATAAGTACAAAGAGTGAGGATCGAAGGCATGCTTCCTTCTCTATATTCATGAGTGTTGGACAGTCTGTGATATGCAGGGAAAACTCATAGGTGTTTGTCACATAAGGAATAGCTGCCTTCTGTTGCAAAGGAAGCAAAACTTAGAGACATCTGGTATACTTCTGCCCTGACATTTCAAGCAGCATATTAATGGTGCATCCCTTGATGTTAGTATGAGCATACAGTCATAAAACAACGACAGAGCATCCATTCTGACACATTAAAACTTTATGGGAGTGCCAGTTCTTGATGAAATATAATTGTCATTATATTAAATAGTTTTATGACAATAATCTACGGATCCTGTGCAAAAATTACAAGTCCCAGTTCTGCAACTTGTGCTGTCAATTTTGAATCTTACCAACTTTTCCATGAGAGCAAAACTTACAAAAAAAAATCCACTCAGTTTATTAAATATTTGTTGTAATACGTGTTCTTGGATAAAGCTATTGAGTAAGAGAGTCAGCAATTGTGTTATTATTTAAGGGCTATTATAAAGTGAATGTGGAAGCCTTCCTATTAAAGTACCTATCCATTTATAAGCCTATTCATTGAATAAGAATGAGTTTAAACCACAGTGGGATAGTATCTCACTTCGAATTGTTCAAAGGTGTTATCTTTCAATACACTGGTTCGACGGTATTCAGGGTGATAAAATACTCACTGAAAGGATTAGAACACAGGAGCAGCAGACACTGTGCTCTGTGTATGGATAGCATCACTGCACTTCTCACTGCAATAACATAATAAAAACTAGAATAATCTCTCTTTTAAGTTGTGAAAATTACAGGTCAGAGAAGTTTGTTCTGATAATTTCAAGTGGTTCCCACTGGAGTTTGTAGCTATCTGACTACAGAGCCAATTTCTAGTCAGTTAACTATATAGAACAAACATCTAACATCTTTCTTTCCAAATGAGAAATCTACTCATTTAGTTCTTACTTAGTTACTGTATAATTCATATTAATTTTTGCTACTGAAAGCAGCTACTATGTTTATGTGCTTTATCATAGACCTAAGTGTGCAGAGAATCAATGCGCAATCCATTTTCTATTGAACTGGAAGCTTGCATTCACTGACTACAGAAAGAAATTAAAATTTTCCAGATACCAGGGTTCTGACTGAATCTCAAAGCAATTTAAAAAGAAAGATTTTCCTCACAACCATTCTTATAAGGAAGTTTCTTACTAGATTGCTGTTAATACTCAATATTTAAAGAGCAAATTAATGTGGATGTAATATGTTCCCTTCCAGGTGTTATTGCAATTTCTGATACAGTGAAAACATATTATTAAAAGACTTCTTACATTCCTTCATTTGTTCTCCTCCCAAGGTTCAGTCATGCTTCAGTGACCTGGCTTTGAACTCAATCTAATTTGTTACAACAGAGTCTATCTGACCATTTTACTTGTCTAGTTTTTCATTGGTTTTGTTTTTTGTTTTGTTTTCCTTTCTTGGTTAATTGCTTCCTTTTTAGTCAGACAGTGTCTCATGTAATGTAGTTTGGCCTTGATATTGCTATGTAGCCCAATCTTTGAAACATGTAGACAGGCTTTGAAACATGATGTTCTTGCCTTAGCCTTTGAGTATTAGAGTTACCTCCAATGTGGTGTACCCAGCCATTTGAGGGCATTAAAAGATAATGGCTCTGCATAGGCTTGGCTTCTAAAGTGAGCAGCCTCATATTTGTGACTTTAGGGCAAGTTGCTTATTTCTTTGGAACCTGCATTTTATTTTTTTCTTAGAAAAAAAAAAGAAACATATTCCCTAAGCTTTTAACTTTTAGGATGTTACTAAAGCATAATATTGAACATAAGGTACATACTCAAATTGCAATATATTTTGATATTATAGGCAAGAGCATTCTAAGCATGCATCATGATGTCCAAATTTCTTCCATTATCCCTGACCCTGAAGTTATGCTACTTGAATAATTTTAGGATAAATTGAAGAAAGTTGAGGATCCGGCTTTTTTTTTTCCTGGAACGGCAATGAAAAACACCTTTATGTTCTGCCAAAACCAAAATTTTTGTTTATTTCAGGTGATGTAAAACAAGGCAGCTCATCATTCTCCTTCAGACTAGTGTAAGCTTGTGTTCTTCAGCATAGAAGAAGTATTTTTGAAAATTATATCATAAAAAGAATGAAAAGAGATGGGGAGGACAGAAAATAAGTAAAGTTAACGTGTCCCCAGTTTTTCTAACTTTTAAATCAAGCTGTCTGCAGCTATTTAAGAAAACCACCCACTCGTATTGATAAATTACTTGCAAATTATATCAGTTCTAAATTAGTTCCCAAGGTTCCTGGCTGCTGATGGCAGCAGTGTTTTATGGAGATTTAAACAAGGTGATTTGGCAAAGAAGCATCAGCTTGCCCTTGCATAGCCTGAAAAGACTGGTGGCAGAGAGTGCCTAAGAAATGAGGGAAATGTTCCCACAAAAGTAATTTGTCACTTTGTCTACTTGTATGGCCTCAGTGAGCTGCAGCATAGGTGTGGGGTGGTCAAGCATATTTACCCTTCGTCACCTTTTTACAGTGAGGTCATCTATATGGATCAGTGAGAAAAGAAAGAAAGAAAGGAGGGAGGGTGGGAGGGAGGGAGGGAGGGAAGAAAGGAAGGAAGGATGGAAGGAAGGAAGGAAGGAAGGAAGAAAGGAAATGTTTCTATGCAGGCAGTTTGTTACAAAAGTAGTCAGTGGGATTTTACTGAAAATTTATTTAATATCATCCAAAAAGTTACTGGAGAGTGATATAGATAAGTCTCTTTCTCTCTCTCTCTCTCTCTCTCTCTCTCTCTCTCTCTCTCTCTCTCTCTCTCTCTCTCTCTCTCTCTCTAGTGCACATGCAAGCCTGTCTGTCTCTGCTTCTCTCTCTTCGACTTTTGAAAAAATTATTAGGTTAATAAAAATAATAACATCGTGTTTAAGTTATTAAATTCAGCAGAATCAGCAAATGCTTTGTGTCAGTGAGAGGTTGTCATTGTGTCAGTAATATTCTCTACAATTGCAACTTAGAAATTGAAAGCACACTCACTGTTTATCTGTATGTCTGTTGGTCCGTCTACCTGTCTGTCCCGGACCTCAGCTCTGTCTCTCTGGCATATCTGCCTCACTTAACACAGCCTTCAGCTAAAAAGAAAGGATTGAGCTGTAATCCCTCAACTGAGATCACTGCAAGGACACTGCCCGTCCCTTGAGAAGTCTTTATCAACAAGAAGCTTGCAACATTTTGGATTTCCTGGAAGTCCTTCAAGAGTGATAGCTGTTTTCATCAGAAACTGTCTGGCTTATGTGCAGACGCGGATGCTTTTCATGCTTGAGCATCCAGTGTGAAGACTGATATTCTCTGAGGAGAAGGGCTGCTGATACAGTAGAGACACCCAGGTAACAGCTTTATAAAACGCAACAGAAACTCCATTTGTGCCGACAGCTGCTCCCGCAGAAAGAACATTGCGAAACTGCCCCCCAAAGTCTAGAATGCACCTGCTCAAGAACGTATAAATGAACTTCCTTAGTCTCACTGGCCTCTTGTGCCTCATTGTCTAATTAATAAATATTCTATGTCTCTATTAAGACACAGTCATGGTTAAAATCAAAAGGCAGAGCCTACATGCCTAGCATTACTCTTAAGAAGAAAAATTAAACCTGTAGATTAAATAATTGCACATTATCATAGGAAAGAAACAGAACATGAGATGGTCTGTATTACAGTACATGGGAAAAGCTCACTTCAGAGCTCCCACATACAAGCTCCCACTGAATCCACATGGCATTATTGCGGAATCAGTCAAATGTTTGTGATGAGAAAAATATTGGTAAAATAAAAAGTAACTTAAAATAAATTTAGTAGTTTTTTTTTTTTACAGTAAAACCAACTATGTATGTAAATTTCCTCCAAATTTCCTACCATATGCTAATGTATTATTTGAATTGACATAAAGTCTTGAAAGCAGGCATTATATAATATCAAGTTCCCTTATAAGACGGCTGTGGCTTTTCTGGAATTTCTATATGTATTTCAACCTTTGATGTCTCAGTTAGTATACGGAAAGCTTACTAGGCTTTGGGTTGGAATATCAATAATGAGTTTGGAAATGAATATGTGTATAATTTAATTTCTGATCTATTGGACACCTTTGAATATATACATGTATATATACCTATATGTATTTATGTATATTTAAATAAAATGTACATTGTATTAATATTTTATGTTGTTATTGAATACCATGTTTTAAATGTTTTTATTATACAATATATCTTGATCATATTATTTTATCTCATCCAACTTTTTCTAGATACTCACTATCCCCCTACTCATCCAACTTAATGTTCTTACTCTCTCTCAAAGAAAAAAAAAGAAATTTTTAATACTCAGATTTTTTAAATAAAGAAATTCAATAAGGCAAAAATTTTCAAAACAAAATTAAACAAAAGGCACACAAAAAAGTGAAGTCTGTTCTGTGCTGAAGAACTGCAACACGGTCCTGAACACGGTCCTGCAATGGAATGTGGTTGATCAGCCCAATGGTACTCCAAAGCAGAAAACTGATTGTTCCTTTCCCACTCAGTATCAATTGAAAATAATGTCTTGTTTAGCGGTGGGACAGTGCGTCTGCTTCCCCTTCTCAGTGCTAGGATTTCGTCTGCTTTGAACCTGTGCATTCTCTCATAGTCACTGTGAGTTCATATGTGAATCAGTCTTTTGTCTGAAAGACACAGTTTCCTTGGTGTAATCTAAGACCTATGGCTTGTAATATTCTCACCTCCTCTTCCTCATAGACCCCTAAAGCCTGACTGGAGCATTTGATTGAAAAAGCCTGTTTAGGAAAGAGTCTTTCGCTCTCTGCAGATTGCTAAGCTGTGTATCTCTGTGTTGATTCCCATCTCCTGCAAGGATAAGCTTCTCAGAGAGGGGTTGAGTGATGTATGTGATCCTCTGATCTATGACTGCAGAGGTGTGTCAGTAGGAGGCATCTAATAGCTTTGTCATTGAACAGAATAATAGTAGTATCATTTCACTTAGGCCCATGACCTATCTAGTCTCAGGTTCTTGGTCATGTTATCCATATCAGATATAGGTTCTATATGATGGGGAGAGCTTTAAATGCAATCAGAAAGTGTTTGGTTTCTCCCACAGCATTTGTGGCACTATTTTGCCAGTATATCTCCCAGAAGGTCTCTGTTGTAGGTCACAGGGTTTGTAGCTGCAGGAAATTGAGGACTAGTTTTCTGCTCCAGTAAAAAAAAAACCATGCAGAGTAATGAACGCTTGTCGATAAGAGTGAAACCTCTTGTCATAGTAAATTATGGCTTTGTCATCAGGTTGTTTTTGCTGCTGTTGCTGCTGTACTTGTTTTTGAAGATATAAGTATTCCCCTTACTTACAATATCTGTTATAAAACTTTCTAAGAACTCATTTCCTTATAACTCTTTTTAGTTATATTCTATTACCTAGACTATTTCTGTGTCTGTTTCTGTCAATTTACTTGTTCAATTGTATTTATGTTTTTTTTGTTCTTTTTTAGTGTGTCTAGTTTGTTTATGTCGCTGTTAAGAAGGAATCTTTTTATTTTATGTACAGAGGAGTAGAAGTTACGGAAATAGCGGTGTTCCAGGAAGAAAAATGTGCTCATTTTAAATCTCATTTCTAGTTTGTAATCAATCTGGGTTTAATTTTGTTACAACTTTAAACAATTTACTTCGGGGTTGGGGATGTAGCTCAGTGGTAGAGCACTTGCCAGCAAGCACAAGGCCCTGGGTTCAGTCCTCAGCTCCAGAAAAAAATAGACAAAATAACAAAGAGTGTACTTTAAAAGATTTTCTTGAGTGCTGTATTTTAACAAAAGCATTTTAGGGAAGAATCACAAACTTCCTTTGGAGGAACATAGAATATTAGTGTCAGATTCATCTCCAGAAATGATGATACCTTCCATCCCATCGTTTAGCTTTCCAGCTGGGTAGTAAGTTCTCTATCCTGGAAAGTTGCTCTGAAAGTCTGTACCCAGACCAATCAACAGAAAGGTCTTTCTCAGACTTTAAAATAAGCATAAACAACACGTCAAGTGTTCCTTGGTGGCTGAAGCTGGGAACTCCCCCTGTTTAATCTATTCCCTTACAAGCATTCTTCATTTTTATATAGAAATGTTGGTCAGAAGGTTAATTGAAATATACACTATGCTGATGTGAACATCAGTGATGTCTGACAGTTTAATACATTTATTAACTTTTGGTCTTTTGCATTTGGAAAACAACATAATTTACTATTCCTCCTATGTTGGTTTTCATGATGGGCAAACAACAGATCTTGAGTTCTCTCAAAACAATGTTATCACAAAGTGTTCCGTTTCAGTTTGTTTTTGAAAACAATCCTTACCATTTCAAGTATACAAGAATCATAAGGGTACAAAAATGCTGATTTCTAGATGCCTGTCTGTCTGACTCTGATTGCATGTAAGACTCTGCCCATGACATCTGTCACTCAGTAGATAGATTTGGGTGATCTGGCTGTGCGCACATGTACATGCTGTTTCTTTCTCCATCCCTTTCCGGAAGCTGCATGCTAGGCTGAAGAGGATAACTTTTTATGAAAGGGGAGGATCATTCTTGGTCACAACTATAAGAGTAGGTATATTCCCAGTTAGAAAATCCAAACAATCTTGTCAAGGTCCATGTAAGACTCTGCAACTGAATGGAACAAAGAGGGTAGTATGTCCTTGAAGTATCGGCTAACTATAATGTTGTGAGTTTCAGAACAGCATGTTAAACCTAGTAAGGACATGATTTGGTTTTTGTTTTGTTTTTTTATTCTTCCTAGCTTCTTCTCACATTACTATTCTACCATTGCTGTGGTGTCTCTCATTTTGTTCCTATAAAACAGAAATTTTTCTGCCCACATACTATTGCATATAAGATTTTCTCTAGCTGGAGCATACACTCCTGTTTCATCAACTTTTTCTTTACATTGAGACTCGCCTTCAATATCATGCAATCATGAATTACATTATGAAAATGTTGTTTCTTAGTCACTCACCTATATCACATTGATGCGCCTTTATGGCTATTTATTTGCACACTGGTAACTGGTAGATTTCTATTGGGTCACAAGTTTTCCAGGGAGAAAGCTGAGTAGAGCAAACCTGGTGGTGCTTGTGGGTGGGGCTATCTCAGTCACTCAGAACATTGCACATAATTCTCTCTCTCTCTCTCTCTCTCTCTCTCTCTCTCTCTCTCTCTCTCTCTCATTCCTTTCTTCTTCCTCTCTTTCCTTTTTCTTTTCCTTCCATCTTTCTTGCTTCTTTTCTTTTTTGGGGGGGAGGGGGTTGTTAAGAAACACTTTCTCTGTGTAACCTTACCTATCCTGCAACTCACTCTGTAGATGAGGCTGATCTCAAAATAATAAAGGTCTGCCTGCCTCTGCCTGCCTCTGCCTGCCTCTGCCTGCCTCTGCCTGCCTCTGCCTGCCTCTGCCTGCCTCTGCCTGCCTCTGCCTGCCTCTGCCTGCCTCTGCCTGCCTCTGCCTGCCTCTGCCTGCCTCTGCCTGCCTCTGCCTGCCTCTGCCTGCCTCTGCCTGCCTGCCTCTGCCTGCCTCTGACTGCCTCTGCCTGCCTCTGCCTGCCTCTGCCTGCCTCTGCCTGCCTCTGACTGACTCTGCCTGCCTCTGCCTGCCTCTGCCTGCCTCTGCCTGCCTCTGCCTGCCTCTGCCTGCCTCTGCCTGCCTCTGCCTGCCTCTGACTGCCTCTGCCTGCCTCTGCCTGCCTCTGCCTGCCTCTGACTGCCTCTGCCTGCCTCTGCCTGCCTCTGACTGCCTCTGACTGCCTCTGACTGCCTCTGACTGCCTCTGCCTGCCTCTGACTGCCTCTGCCTGCCTCTGACTGCCTCTGCCTGCCTCTGACTGCCTCTGACTGCCTCTGAATGCCTCTGACTGCCTCTGCCTGCCTCTGCCTGACTCTGCCTGCCTCTGACTGCCTCTGACTGCCTCTGACTGCCTCTGCCTGCCTCTGACTGCCTCTGACTGCCTCTGCCTGCCTCTGACTGCCTCTGCCTGCCTCTGACTGCCTCTGCCTGCCTCTGACTGCCCAGTGCTCGGATTAAAGGTATGTCCCATCCCCTGCATAGCTTGGTTTCTCTGACTTCCTTCTTCTTTTGAAGGTCATCTTCTCCAGTTTCACTACATGCACATGGTTACTGTGGTGCTGGCCACTGAAGCTAACTTTAAAAGTCTATTCTGTGAAATTTAAATGACTGTTGTAGGAAAGAACCACTAGAGCTTTTGTGCAGAACTTTTGGATGTTAAGTGAAAAATAAAAAGCTGTCCTTCTTTATGCAACTGTATATTAGTTGGAAGACTCAGTGAACCTAAGTAGCCATTATTCAGACATAAATATAAGACACGCAGAGAAGGCACTCGTTAGAGAGAGCAGGTTAAACAGACAAGCAGAGGGGTGTACCAGGACATATAATTTTCATGCTAGGCTACAGTTATTCTGAAGATCCATCTGTGTTCTACTCAGACTTCCTGCAGCAGAACCTGTAGTGTCTCCAATTTCCACTCATGTTTGTGAGCTCTAGGAGACAATGTTTATTTCTTTTAGCTTTTAGGGGCTTTCACACTACTTGATTTATGATTATTATTTCCTCCATTTTCAAAACACACAAGGACACATCCGCCTCTTTCCAAAAGCCTCTCCTTGTAAAGGCTTGAGATTACAGCAAGCCCACACCTGGGCAGTCCATAATCATCTCAGTTCCAAGACCCAATTCACATCTGCAATGTCCCTTTTGACAGAAATTGTCACAGGTTCTGGGATTATAAACATCTATGTCTTGAGGAACTCTTGCTCTACCATACTTAGTGTCTATAAGACGAGTGTCTTGATGTGTATAGATTATGCCAGTTTATATTTCTATAGCAAAAATGTCCCTTCCATAATTTACCCTGTATTTCTGTCTTTATCAATAGTGATCAAATTTCTAGCTTAGAAACCCAGAGATCTTTAAAGCAATTTGCTTTTCACAGCACCCACCATTCCCAGTTATTTGCTATGTCTTGCATAACTATTCCTCAAGTCAACCACGTTGACTACATTTTGCTAATGTTCTAATTCAGGCTGAACCCTTCTTCCCTGTAGCAACAGAGCCAGCCGAGCTTGTATGTTTGTAGTTTCTTGTCCCAGCAATGCCCCTCTCAATGGTAATGACGTTATCTAATCACATGTCTCCATAGATGATCACATGATACTGATCATCTCCTAATAAAGCAAATCTGATGCCTCTAAAATTCCCTAACTTACACCTAGACTTTCATAAAACAATTCAATTTATTTCCTGGTAAAAGTGCCTTTGTTTGGCCTTCACCGCTGTTTCTTGTATTCTCAGTTACCAAAAGGCCGTAATGAGTATTTGTGTCATAAAATGTTTGCCTTGTTCATGGTTCCTTTCTACTGGCTGTGTGTCAGGTGCTCATAAGTGTGATTTCTTAAGATTCTTAGATTTCACAATGAAAGAAATCAAAGAAGAGTTTAAGAATTTTTTTTTTAATAAAAGATAGAGTATGGAGGAATTCTGAAAAAAAAATGTGAGAGAATGATGTAGCATGGAGTATGTTTGAGAGGAGGTTGGTAAATTAAGTGTTTATCACAGGACACATAAGACTCTTTTAATAGAGCTAATTTTATCTATCAATTTAAATGTTTTTTAATGATTTCTATCTTCCATGTTTTGAGAAAACAGAAACACGAAGAAAAAAGTTACCATCTTCACACTTCATGTGCTAGTTGAGAAAAACGGCCAATTCACAATTCAATACATTGACCGTATATAAACTTTATAATAAAATTATTTCAATTAAATAAACTCAGAAGCATAAGAAATCAGTGAGTATGAATAGATGCTGGGTTTTAAAAGCATTTGCAGAGGAAATCTGCAATATAAAAGATTTTTTGTATGAAGACCTAAGTGGAGAGGGTTTGAAGAGAGAACCTGCTGTGCACAGGGCCATGGTTTCAAAAAACAAAGAAGCTTAAAATTCTAAGGAGGAGAAAACAATGAATATATGTATCTGGTACCTTTATTTTCTCAGATGGAAGTTCTGTAAACATAGAAATTGAGCTGGGCCCAGAGCGTGTCTTTCTCTGTTCTATCCATTCCTAGACCTAGGCCTGGAAGCTTCTAGCCTCCGTACAATCTAATATTACAAAATGACTGATTCATTCTCTCTTCTTTCAGCTTCTGACTGAATTGCTCTGTTTGGACTCAAACTAATTTTGACAATTTGTTCTAATTTTCTGTATCCTTCACATTCTGGCTTGGTCTGTCTTCACATATGTCTAGCTTGTTTTCCTTACAAACTCTGTAGTCTCTGTAAAAAACTATCCCAGTAAAACTGCTATACCATAAAAGAATTTTAATCGAGCAACATGGCTCCTATGATCACATACATAGGCCTTCTAGGTCTGGGTTATTCTGCTGGGATGCAGACAGGACATTAGTACACATCTTTATGTAGAAAAACCCCAATAATTAAGGTCAAAGCCTACCATGTCCAAATAGCTCCTCTAAGCTTGGTGCAAAATGGAGGGCTCTGTTTATTATTGTCAGGGTTTCCCCTTCTTTGATCTTTCCTGGGGACAGTGAACCCCCACCCAGCTTACCCTCTACATGTGGAAGGTAGAGTAGTCCTTGGAAGACCTACAAAAAGGCAGAAACTTTCTGTTTCTCAGCATGTCCGCCTTTTCTATGAGACATGGAGAATAAACCCAAGGCCTTAAGCTTGTGTGACAGACACTAGACTTGTTGATCTGTCTGTCTGTTTTCAGCTTTGCAATTCTTAAACCCTGACAATTAAAACTTAGCAGAGGTAATTAATTGATCAAATAGGGGCAATGAGAGAACGGAAGGAACAGGAGTACATGGTGTGCCAAATGGGACTGACAGGCCAAGGAAGAGGAGCCAAAGTCAAAGTCACTTTATTAAGATTCCTTTTCTTTTAAGAATTAATGCCTTCTTGGTTTGCATTAAAGGAAAAGGATGAAGGAAAGAAAAAGTCAGCTGATATGGTCTTCTCTTCCAAGGTTTGATTCAAATGATGATGGCGGTTCCATGCTTTAAAGAAAATCCTGATACTGATACTTGCATTCCTGTAAGTTATTATAAAACTTCATTTTATTACAGTTAGTTTACTGTAATGAGAGTAGTAGAACCCCCCTTCAAAGCTCTGGTATTATAATACCAGTGTACATTATAGGAAGGGTTTAGGTGGGTATTCTCCTATTTAAATGTGTGATTTTACAAGGGTTTGTTTGGCTTTAAGAACCACTGTTTTTTTTTTTTTTAATTAATAAAATAGGTATAGCAATGGACATTTTCTTTTCTTGAGGGAGAGAAGAAAGGGAAAAATGAGGAGAGGAAATAGGAGAAAGAAGAGAAGAAAAAGAAAAAGAAGAAGAAGAAGAAGAAGAAGAAGAGGAGGAGGAGGAGGGGGAGGAGGAGGAGGAGGGGGAGGAGGAGGAGGAGGAGGAGGAGGAAGAGGGGGAGGGGAGGAGGAGGAGGAGGAGGAGGAAGAGGGGGAGGAAGAAGAGGAGGAGGAGGAGGAGGAGGAGGAAGAGAGGGAGGAGAAAGAGGAGGAGGAGGAGGAGGAGGAGGAGGAGGAGGAGGAGGAGGAGGAGGAGGAGGAGGAAAAAAGGCCATGATAATATACATAAGCTTCTATGTTGATTTGATGCAGGCATGGTGAGCACTCAATAATTGGGAGGAATTATTGTCATTACTATTTAGCCTTTGTTAATACTCTCCCTAATCAGTGGGATAGCAAATTAAGATTTCAGCTACACCAAAGAGAACAATTTCTACTTCAACTGACTCAGCCTTGATGTGCCTCTTGTTCTGAGCCAGACCCTAATGCCCTTTCCCATTTCAAAGCACCACGGGGGATATAGCCAGGGGGATGCAACAGCTGTGTACCAAGCCTCACACAGAAACCTATTGAATTAATGTCATTTTAAACATAGTTTTCTTATGTGTAAATTAGCTTGCAGATTTTTAGTTTCCTACCACTAATTACTAGATTAGCTGAAGTTACCCTGCAGGGAAAACCACAGCCAGAAAGACAAACATGGCATGCTTATATGACTGCCTATTTGCATAGTTCACAGGACTCTCAATTTTCAGGAGAGGTCTTTTCTTATCCTAGTTAAGTCTGTTAGGATATTTAGAGTTATACACAAGAATATTAGGCAACAAATCAACCCAAGGCTACCATTAATTATAATCCATAACCTACCCAAGAAAATAAAAACCTAAATATCTTTTAATATCCAGTTCTCTTTTTAACCCATATGAGCTGGCGAGATCATTTCCTGACGTGTGGAATACTGAATGAAAGTAAGACTGTGGAAATAATGTTTGTTATGCATCATTAGATGCTGTGGTGGATAAAATTCCCAACATGGTTGGATCAAGAAGCACTCTATAGGCAAGCCTCTGATCATGCCTGAGAAAGATTATCTAGTTTAGGATATCTTCTGGGCATATTTGTGAGAGATGACATAATTTAGGCTGTCTTCTGGGCATGCCTGTGAGAAATGATCTAGTTTAGTTTATCTTCTGGACATGCCTGTGAGAGATTATTTTAATGAGGTTACATGAGGTGGCAAATTCATCTTAACTATGGGTAGCAATATTCATAGTTTGGGGTCCTGAAGTTAATAAAGAGTACATGCCAAACTGGTGTGAGATTCATCCCTCTTGGCTCCTGGACTAGGGGATGCAATGTAAACACCTACCACCAGCTTCTGCCATGACTCCCCCACCATAATAAAGTATACCCTAGAACTGTGAGTAAATGCAACCCTTCATTTCTTAAGGTGCTTTTGCTTTAAATTTTTGTCATAGCAGCTACACAAGTAAACACAACTGATTCCTAGAACTTAACTTCAAATTACAATTCCCATTTACTGAATTCTTGCATGGAATGAATCTTTTTGCATGGAAAATTCTGCATTAATAGAAAAACTACTTCAGGTATGATAGGATGATTAGATGGGGATGCCTATGGCATTTCTAACATACACCTACAGTTTCCCACCCCCTCCATTCTCTCTCCCTTCCTCCTTTCCTCTCTCTTTGTCTCTCTCCTCTTTCCTGAGTATATGATTTCAATGGTTTTGATGTAAAACCTGGCCACACACTTATGTATTGCTGGTTTACTCCACCACTGGTGTTTTACCTCGACCATGAGTCAGTTAACTAGGAGCTGGATAAACTAATAGAAGGTGGGCTCTTTTTGGAGGAAGTAGTTTCTCCAGACCTGATTCATAATGTTTATCTTGGTCCTTGCCTTTATGGATCCCTGTTTCATGGCTGCTGTGAAGACTGTAGCTTTTGCCCACCAAATCCTTTTCCACTGAGATTTGTGCCTTTGACACTGATGGAAAAAGCAATGAGTCACCCAGCCAGAAACTAAAAGCCCCCAAACACCGCTACTTTCATAGTAGCTTCTCTGCTCATTTTCATATTAGTGATAGATTTACCCTATTCTCCAACAGTTACATTTCTGCACACATAAAAACCTGTGCAGACTATTTCTTTTACAGTAACTTTCTTGGGTGTTTTGTTTCAATGTTGTAATATTATCACAGTATTAAAGGAAAGTACATTGAGCTAAGTAGTGGGATAATGCAAAGGAAAGACTGAGGATCATTGTCAAATAATATTAACTAATTCAGCTTCTCCCTCATTCATTTTTCTCAACAAACTGGCTTTGCCATTTTGGGAAGATCAAAAAGCACAAGCTTTTGATAACATATTCATACATTCAGATGAAAAGGAGCGGGGTGAAAAGCTCTTAGACAGAGGAAAGAGTTTCTTGTGGCTTATGGTTCTAGAGGGTTAAAGTCCAACATGGTGGGAGCAGTGCATCAGCAAGCAGAGGGAATGGCAGCTGCAGCAAGAACCTACGATCTTACAGCTTAGTGAGAAATCCAGTAAGCAAGTAGCAAGAGAGCTCACCTCTTAACTGAGCAAAGAGATCTAACCAGCCCTTCTTGTTCAAAACCAGCTCCCAGTGACATGCAAACCTCACCGAACAGCATCACCATCTTGGGAACAAGTTGCTTAAATATCTGAGCCTAAGGAGGAAGTTCTTATTCAAACCATCACCATGCCCTAGAAAACTCCCAAGCAGTTGGCGATAAGACTAAACCTTAAATGAAAATTAAGCATTTCTACATAAAGCAGAAAAAGGGGGGATTGGATGCTGGATATTTTTCACTTAGAACCTAGAAGTAAAAGGTGAGTCCAATCTCTGTGACAACTGAGGATGTTAAGCTATTACCAACACATGAAATATATGGCTGTGTTGCTCACTTTGCTGACCTATGACCAAATACCCAAGAATTGACTTAAGGAAGAACAGGGTCATTTTGCTTACTGTTTGAAGATATTGTACATCAGAGCAAAGCTCTGATGGCTCTGGTTGTGACTTACAGGAACAAGAGGCAGTTCATCTCACTATATTCATGGTCCTAGAGTAGGGAGATGAAGGCCGGATTCTTTCCTGGCCTACTTTTTTCAGTGTCCTTATATGTGTGTCTTTCATACTGTGTGAGTCTTCTTCCAGTCAACTGGACAGGTGAGATTCACTGTTGTTGAGTCCAAAGGAAACTCCCGACCAATGGCCATCAGTTATGCCTATTAGTGCACCAAACCAAGCGCTGACCTCCAGGCATCTTCAGTATCACAAGTACCTCTTGCAGAGTGCGTACTGACATCTTGGGGCTTCTCATCCCTCCCCCTCTCCTAAACTTCTCCAGCTCAAGGACATCCCTTCCTATGGAGTCTCAGTTCCTTATCCCTACTGTTTTCAGTCAAGTGGTCCCTTGGTTCCTCTTTTTTGGTTGTCTCTTTGTCTTTGTCTTTGTCTCTCATTCCCCGCTCGTAGCCGCAGTCCCATTCTACTGGCCAAGTTAAGTTTACTACTTGGCTGTGCTGCTCTGCGCTCTTACAGATGCCTCAGGATGTACTCTCACCAGATCGGCTACCAAAACCTTCCACTTAACCATACCTGGGAGCAGTCACATTGTCAGCTGATACAGCTGGGTGGGGTTCTAGGACTTAAATCAAGGACAAGCTCTATCTTGCTTGATTAGTTTAGTTTTGAATTATTCATTTAGAGGCTGGAAAGGTGGCACTGCATTTAAGAGAACTGGCTACTCTTCCTGAAGCTCCAGATTTGATTCCTGGCATCTAAAAGGCAGCTCGCACCCACGTGTCAATGTAGTCTCACCAGAACTCTGCTGTTCTCCGTGAGCACTCATGCACTTACTTCCCAGGCATGCATGCAGGCCCAGCATCCATACACATAAAAACTTAAGGTTATAAAACAATAAATATTACCTTAAGTTATTAATTCACATACAATAAAAGGTGCCTTTAAGTTATGTATATTTATACAGAAACAACAATCGAATTCCTTTACCCAGAGTACTTCCCTTTTGTGGACATTGTTTCAAGAAGCCCTCGTTCATGGCCATACTCACATAATTAGATCTATGTACATAAAATTTGCAGCCTATTTATTTTTTCCTTCAACAGATGCACATATCTTTCATCCATGTTGTTGCTTGTATCAATACTTAATTTCTTTTCACCATTTTTATTTTTATTAAGATTTTGGAGATGGAATGTTATTTTAAGATGAGAAGGACATATATAAAATAAATTAATAATATAAAAACAGCCTCCCCTCTATTTGTAAGACACTGGTTTAAGGTTTTCTTGAAATGCCTTTATTTGGTCTCGGGATAAAAGTAATGCTAGTCCTTTCAAAACTTTAGTTGAAAAAGTGTTTATATATATATATATATATATATATATATATATAATTGTCTAAAAGAGTGGATAGAGTCAATGATTTTTGTTCCTTAAAATTTTGAAAGGATTTAAGAAAACATAAAGAATGTATTTGGAAAGCAAGGGCACAGCAGAGACAAACAATTAAATGAAGAACTGGACCTATAGAACTGTGCAGTTCTTCGCACGTTTGTGTATTTCTTTTATGTCAATTTTTATAACATTTTTAATTGATTGAGAATTCCACACTGGACTAAGTCCACCCTCCTTTCAGTCATATCCCTGCCAACATTAAAGATATTAATTAAATGGACTTTCAAGAACTGATCCCCATGGTAACTCAGTAGATAAAGCTTTTGCCACAGAAATATAAAGACCAGAATTTTTATCTCAAGTATATTTGTAAAAAGCAAAAAGTAGGGGCACTGTGACAGCCTAGAATCCCAACACCTGAAAAGCTTAAACTGGGCATCCAGCACAATCCGGTTGGCTACACTATTAAATTCATGAGTGCCAGGTTCGGTGAGAACTCCTGTCTCCATATATAAGGCGGAAGATGTTGGGTAAAACACCCATCACCAGAGCATTCACACCCACCCACAAATACTGGTAAACAGGCATGCACACATGCAAATATGCAAAACACACTCGGAGCTGATTTCAGGTTGTTCTGGTTATTAGAAGTTCCTTCTTTGGGAAACCTTAGTAGTTTGTGTGTTATAGGACAATTGTTCATTTCAGCTAACCTGCCACAAAAGGATATAAGCCATTCCCTTATTAGCCTCCTAACATATATAAAATATGCAGGGAAATTCTTCACAAAATATCTCTTAATGACATTTGATTTATTTGATTCCCTTTTCCTGATCAGAGTATTGTGAAAGAGCCAACTCATTCTCAAAAGTGGTTTTAAAATGTGGATGTCATATATCTTTTACTATAGTTCATTTTCGCTTAACTTCATAACCTTTGAGATAAGATCTCAACTGTAGCCCAGGTTTGCCTTCGTTTTGTGATCTTTTTGAGTGAGTATCCAAAGTACTAAGATTACAAGCATGAAACATCAAAACTAATCTTTCTTTTTCTTTCTTTCTTTCTTTTTTTCTTTCTTTTTCTTTCTTTCTCTCCTTCTTTCATCCTTGTCACCTGTCTGTCTTTGATTTTTAACTATATGTATATGTGCATAAGTGGTATGTGTGTGTATGCGCATTTGTGCTTAGGGTTCCCTTAGGCTAGAAAAGGGGGTTGAGTTCCCTTAGACAGAGGTAGAATTACAGGTAATTGTAACCTGACAAGCTGGGAACCAAACTCAACTTCTTTTGCAAGAGCAGTATATATCAAAAAACAATTAATGTGTGGGTATGTGTGTGTGTGCAGGTATACATATATACAATAAATTACTAATTTATTAATATCTTTATTAATTATATATTAATAATATATAATTAATAAGTTAATGATGTGCTGATATATTAATATTAAATATTACATGAGTCTATATGAATAAATATACACATGCACACAAATTTCTGTAAATGGCGTTTGAATAAGGATGGCTCTATAGGCTCATTTATTTGAGTACTTGCTTCCTGGTTTTGCTTAAGAAAGATTAGGAAGTGTTCATTTCTTGGGGGCTTTACATCACTGGGTTGGCGTCTTCAAATGTCTCAAGTGATTTCCAGGGCTTTCCATCTCATGGTTGTGGATCTTTGCTATCATGGACTCTTACCCTCTGAAGCCATAGCCAAATTAAATGTTATATTTTATAGGGAGCCTCGGGAAATATATTACAACCAAAGTTTTAAACGCCACAAAATTTTGCAAGAGAGCAAAAGGCAGTGCATGGCAAGGTTTGGAAGGAGCAAAGAAAATAGAAAATAATGCAATTACATCATTAACTCAAATAAGTGAGTAAAAGTAAGAGAGTAGTACGTGGCCTTTTGCTCTGCACTATCTCTCTAGCACGGCTCATTTGCTTTTCATATCTAGGTGATGTAATTGAAGGAATTTGAGTTGATTTTTTTTTGGTTTTAGAGATTACGAATGTGTAGCCTGCATATTTATATCTGCAGCAGTTTAATTACAAAAGCATGTTACAATTCGTCTATACTCTGTTATTAAGCCACCAGCGCATTGCTTGTAGGTGATTGGTGGTGTTTTACATTATTACCAGCAGTGGGGACAATTTTTAGTTAGCACAGTTCTCAGTGAACACATGTCATTGTGTGGTTCAGGTAATTCATTGTTACACAGGAGTACACCATGGCATTGGTTCGAATCTCCAGTGACTAATACAGCTGACATTACCATGGGATTGCTGGCGATGCTTTCTGTTGATGTTGCTGTTGCTGCAGTGGTGGTTGTTGCTGTTGTTGCTGCTATGGTTGTTGTGGATGCTGCTGCTGAAATCTCAAGCTCTTTGTATTTTAATTGGGTGATATTTTTTTTCTTCTATTGGATTCCAAGTGTTTATATTATATATCGCTTGGATTCAAGTCTTTGGTTAAATACACAATTTACAGATATTTCCTTACAATCTGTAAGACACTTCTCCGTTTTTCTAAATAATATCTATTACATATAAAATATTCAAATGTGATTAAATCCAGTCTATTATTTTCTTAGTATTTTTGGATCAGGATTTTTTTTTTTGCTATATATAAGAACTCTTCTCATAACCCTAATACATGAAGATTTTTCTGTTAATTTTTTTTGGTTTTACATTTAGGATTATAATCTTTATTTCTAAAAAAGAATAAATTGTCAAAGCCCAAACAAAAATAGACCATCTTAAAATATACTATTCTGCAGGATTTATTGTATTCAATATATCATGCCAACAACATTTAGATCTAGTTCCAAAATGTCTTCACCTCTGCAAAGGAAAACTCCTTTTCCATTAACTAGATGCTCCTAGTAGCCCTCTCCCCATTACCACTATAATGCATTGACTTGTCTTTAGATTATGAATATATAAATACTTTGGATATTTCATATAAGTAGAATTAATCAAAATGTCACTCTTTTATCTCTGGCTTCTTTCATTTAGCAGAGTGTGTTTATGGCTGATCACATTAACCATTTTATTTCCTTATATGGATGAGTACTTACATAACTTTGGTAAGACATTATTTGTTCATTCATCCTTTGTAAGACATTCGGACTGTCTGAGCCTCTAATTATAGCAAATATTACTACTAAAAATAGGCACACATACGTACTTGTTTCAATAGCTATTTTAAAACAGATGAGGAGTGTACATCTAGGAGTGGAATCACTGAATCATAGAATAATCAAATTCTAATGTTTTGAGGATAATGTCAAATGGTTTGACACGTTGTCTCTGCCCTTCTGTCACCACAGCTGATGCAAGGGTGCTCTGCTTGGCTTCAGTGCAAAAACTTGCTATTGTTTCTTCAGATGCTCTGCTGGTAGGAAGTGACAGTTCGCCGTGATTTTCGATACATCCCTGATGACTAACATCTCATGCATCATCTGCATATCTTCTTTGAAGACATGTCTATTGAAATCTATCAGAAATTTAAAGCAGGGATTTGGATTTTTGTCATCATCTCATGGAGTGCCTTTCCGTTTCCTAAAAGAGGATAGTTCTCTGCTTATTATTGAGTCCTTAAAATGTTTTCTGATGTCATATAGTCTTTAGACAAGTTACACAGCAAAATTTTAATTATGTATATTATTTTGGTATTGCTTGATAATTCTTTATTGCAGAAAATTTGTGATTTGATGTCATCAAGTGTATATATTTTGGTGTAGATTATCTCACTATAGTGTCTAAAAATCTATCGAAAAATCTGTGGTCAAAGAGATATTTCCCTGTGCTTTTTTCTATGACTTATAATTTGGGGGGCTGTAGTATTAAGCAACAACCACTTTTAATTATTTTTTTCTGTGTGATCTGAAGTAGGCATCCAAATTTATCTATAGCATATGAGTATCATCTATTTCTCCCAACATTATTTGCTGAAGAGATCATTTTCCCCCTTGGAATTATTTCAGCTTCCTTGTCAAAAGTCAACTGATCATAGATGGAGTGATGTAGTTTTGGACTTGCAAATGAGTTCCATTGGGCTATGTGTCTATGCTTATCTCAGTGATATATTGATTGTTGCAGTGTTGGAGTGTTCCTTTTAGTGAATATTCAGAGTACTTGTCATTGTAGCAACATCTTCTAATGGGTATACTTGCATTCACACATACTCACTTTCTCATATTGCCTGGCACACACAAGTTGTTTTGCTTCATCTGGATAGTTCACTAATACTTTATGCCATATATATATATATATATATATATATATATATATATATATATATATATGATTCAAATATATATATATGCAAGTATATATACATATAGACATCTGTATGTGGGTAAATGAACTTCAAGAAGTTTGTATTCTAATAATAACATGCTTACATTTCTAGTGGCTTAAGGCTAGCTCACATGAGGTTAAGCAATTGCTGGGAGCTATAACCATGGGGAGTTTTTTCAGTTTTGGTGAGCCATACTACTTTATCCTGTAGTGAACATGTGATCTTGTGATGGCCTTGGAAAAGGATGGAAAGCCATCTTTAAATGTCTCCAGACTTATTTACATCAAATACCAAGTAGAAGCAACAAATGTATCTACAAATATTTATGTTTCTACTCATACTAGCATGGTGTCTGACACTTCACAAAGAACACAAAAGAAGTCACAGCCAACAGAACTTTAAGAGAGTGTTATTAAGACTAGACAGAGAATAAAGTATGAACCTGGGGTTGAGAAAATAACTTTCTACTTCTGGCATAGAAATGTCAATAATTTAAAAGACATAGACCCCTGACAGTGACATAATGCTACCTAATGTTCTCCTTATACATCAAGCACTCTCCAAGGAAGTTTAGAGGAATAAAAAATGGCAACCAACAGATTGGGAAAAGATCTTTACCAATCCTACAACTGATAGAGGGCTAATATCCAATATATACAAAGAAATCAAAAAGTTAGACTCCAGAGAATCAAATAGCCCTATTAAAAATAGGGTACAGAGCTAAACAAATATTCTCAACTGAGGAATATTGAATGGCTGAGAAGCACCTAGAGAAATGTTCAACATCCTTAGTCATCAGGGAACTGCAAATCAAAACAACTCTGAGATTCCACCTCACACAAATCAGAATAGCTAAGATCAAAAACCTAGGTGAGAGCAGGTGCTGGCAAGGATGTGCAGAAAGATGAACCCTGCTCCATTGTTTGTGGAATTGCAAGCTGGTACAACCACTCTGGAAGTCAGTCTGGCAGTTCCTCAGAAAATTGGACCTGAAGACCCAGCTATACAACTCCTGGGCATATACCCAAAAGAAGTTCCAACATTGAACAAGGACACATGTTCCAACATGTTCATAGCAGCCTTATTTTAATAGCCAGAAGCTGGAAACAAGCCAGATGCTCTTCAATAGAAGAATGGATACAAAAATTGTGGTACATTTACCCAACGGAGTACTACTCAGCTACAGTGACTTTATGAAATTCCTAGGCAAATGGACAAAACTACAAGCAATCATCCTTAGTGAGGTAACCCAGTCACAAAAAAAAACACACATGGTATGAACTCACTGATAAACAGACAGTAGCCCAAAAAGCTTGGAATACTTAAGAAACAAATCGCAGACTTTATGAAGCTCAAAAAGTAGAAAGGCCAGAATGTGGATGCCTCAGTCCTTCTAAAAAGGTAGAACAAAGCAGTCAAGGGAGGACATACTGAGATAAATAGAGGAGCAGGGATTTAAGAAAAGATCATTCAGAGACTGCCTCACCTGGGGATCCACCCCATATGTAGCCACCAAACCCAAACATAATTGCTGATGCTAAGAAATGCTTACTTTCAAGAGCCAGATATGGATGCCTTTGCAGAAGCCCTGCCAGAGGCATAAAGATACAGTTGAGGATGCTTGCAGCTTACCATCGGACTGAATATGGGGTCCCCAATAAAGGAGCTAGAGAAAGGACTGAAGGAAAAAAAGGAGTCTGTAACTCCAAGGGAAGAACAACATTATCAATCAATCAAACCCTTCAGATTCCCAGGGACTAAAACACCAACACTGAGCACACATGGAGAGACCAATGGCTCCAGCTGCACATGTAGCAGAGGACAGCATTGTTTGGTATCAATTGGAGAAAATGCCTTTGGTCCAATGAAGGCATGTTTTTCCAGTTTAGGGGAATGCCAAGGTGCTGAAGTAGAGTGACTGGCTGGGAGAGGAAACACCTTCATGGAAACAAGAAGAGGGGGAGGGGGGATGAAATTAGTGAGAAAGGCTATAACATCTGAAATGTAAATACAGAGAATATCCAATAAAAACAAAGCAAAAATTGACAAATGTGAATCCCTAGTCCAGAAAAAGAACACAAAGAGAAGAAACTAATTCCCATGGTACATCAGCAAAAAAATCACATAAGAATTCATATTCAAATAGAAAAAACCAACATCAGAAGAAAATACAGAGGCAAGAGGAGTTGGGGTTGCCCATAGCTTTAGCAGAGCAACAATGCAGCCATTTCTCACCAAGAGACGTGCAAGCCGCAGAAACATGCAGATAAAAGAAACAAGACACTCATAGCCAATTGTTTGCCCTCCCTTTTCCTTCCATTAATATTCTTGCAATTTTATCAGTGTTTTTATTGATTGCCTTGGAGATGTAAGGCTATATCAATGGGAGAAATAGGAAAGAAGTAGCAAACTATGTCACTTGACCTCAGAACAGATCGCCAACCTTAAATCTCAGTTATATTATGACAGAAGTACAACTTTTTATTGATCCTTGAGTAAACTGCATCAGGATAAAAAATGAATATACTCATCACAGTTTGTTAATGGTTCTGTAAAAATTCCGGTACAAGAACAAGTTTTGTCATTTCCCAGTGTGTGTACTTGTATGCACTGCTTATAAATATTTGGTCGTGCCAAATATTGCAAATGTTTTAGGAAATGTTCTTCTTGTTGAGTAATATGGTGATCATGAGTAATTCTATTAAATCAACCGAGTAGAATATTACTTCAGTCCTTCTCAGAAGGTGAAACAAAATATTCACAGGAGAAAATACAGAGACAAAGTGTGGAGCAGAGACTGAAGGAAAGGTCACCCAGCGATGGCCCTACCCAGAGATGCATCCCGTATACAGTCACCAAACCCAGACAATATTGTAGACGCCAAGAAGTGCATGCTGACAGGAGCCTGATACACCTGTCTCCTGAGAGGCTCTCACAGAGTCTGAGAAATACAGGGTCAGATGCTCTCTTCACCTTTGGACTGAAAAGGTGGTCCCCAATGGAGGAGTTAGAAAAAGGACTGAAGGAGCTGAAGGGGTTTTTAACCCCATAGGAAGAACAGCAATATCAACAAACCAGACCCCCAAAGCTCCCAGAGACTAAATATGTAGCAGAGGTTGGCCATATTAGGCCTCATAGAGAGGAGAGGTCCTTGGATCTTGAAGGCTCAATATCCTAGTGTACAGGAATGCCAAGATGGGATGGACTGGGTAGGTGGGTGACAGAACAATCTCATAGAGGTGCAGGTGAGGGGGAATGATAGGGGGATTCCAGAGAGCAAACCAGGAAAAGGGATAACATTTGAAATGTAAGTAAAGAAAATATCCAATAATAAATAAATTAATTAATTAAAAAATGCTTACCTAGATTCTGTTGTCTTCGTCTCTACCTTCCTTAGTAGTTAAAATTTTACTAGCACAAGATAGCATAGAAGAAACAAAGGTGTTTTGAAAAGAACATGTTAGTAACATTCACTTTGATTTCATTAGTTGAAATTTGCAACATTTTGTCACATTTTGTGTGTTTCACAGTTTTGTCTAGTGACACTCATCCTCAGAACACAAAGACCTATGTGAGACCTCTCTGAGGTGAGACCTTACTGTGCACCCTTTCTTTCTTACAGTTGTCACTTAACCTCATATACAACAATTTCTTTATTAGTCACTCTTGGCTAGACTGTAACCTTAATTAGAACAACAACTGTGTTTAACGACACAATTCTTTCACTCATATGCATATTTTTAGTAGTTTGTTAATACATAATGAGTGAGCATCATCTCCTCAGATCATTGTGTGTTTTAGTATATTGAGACTCTGAATCATAGGTTCTTCCAATATGAGCTTGTAATATGCACTGAAGAAAGTCAATGACTGAACATGAAACTACTATGGCTTTAGGAAGCCAACTCATTTGTATAAACCAAACATAATGAGATACACCACTAGACAAGTATACACACTGGACATGTATTGTCATTGTTGAAATATAAACAGAGAAGTAGTCAATTTGTTTCAATTAAACTAGGATATAGCAACCTAAGAACAAGAATCTGTATCCTGGCAGAAAAGTGCTGAGCACAGGTCTAGACGTGCATCAGACACAGGGTACTTATTGTATTGTGTGTGAACATAGAACCTGCAAGTCAAAAACAAGGAAGCCAATGGTTCTTCCCAGGAGTTAGGAAGGAATAGTGGCAAACCCAAATGAATTTACAAATAGTGGATGAATCTTGATTGAGAATTTGAAAGAGGAAATTTTTATGGTTACCATGCACAATCACTATTCTCTCTCAAATACACACACACACACACACACACACACACACACACACACACACACACACACATGAATTCACCTGAATTCAACCTCCAACCCATTTTCTTTTCTCTACACATATCAAAGCCTAGTCTTGATAGACAATGTCCTATTTATTTCAGGGATTATTATTGTACCACTTTTACCTGTTTTGTTAGAAAATAATTAATGAGGTAAATCAATAGTGAGAAGCTTGTCTCTGTACCTTTTGTAACATTGGCATATATACATATGTGTGTCCCTGTGTTTTATGTGTGTGTGTGTTTGTGTATGTATGTATTTAGACATGAATATTTTTCTATTACAAAAGATATTATTTTTGCATTAATTTTTTCCTAAGAGCAACGTAAGGCCAGGAGTCTTCATAAAGGTAATCTAATTGGTTTTCACTCATTATGGTGTACGGACCCATGCAGTCGATCATGCTTGGAGCTCAGATAGCATCTTCAGGGCTCAGTTCTCCTTTTTTCACATTTGTGGAATGAACAGACTGACAAGCTTTCAAGACAAGTGCTTGTCCCACTAAGCCATCTCATCTGCCCCTGTTCTATGATCATCATAAAATATGAACTCTGTTTAAAATATATCCTTCAAATAATATGTATGTGTACTGATTTTGAAATATAAGTTATGCTACACATCTGAAATACAATCAAGTAAAAGCCTTCCCCCTTTAACCATTTATATATAATCAGTAAAATTTTATATTTTGCTATGCCTCGTAGGAGAAAGCAATAATATTATGATAAGCCCTATCTTCAAGATATATACAGTTTTTATTACTGTTAGAAATTTGAAAATCACAAGAGATTCTCATTCTTACTCTGACAATTTAAATAAACCCAGTAAGCTATGAAATCAGTTTTTAAATGCTCACCAGAGTGCTCATGATATAAATAAATCTAAATAAATTAAATTCTAAGACCTATGTAAAAGGAGCTATGGAAGTGTTTTAAAATATCAAAAAGGTATAAGATGTACAAATATTTACATAAGAAATAAAAATATTTTATATAGTGGGCTTAATAAGAGATAAAATAAAGCAGAAAAAAACTTGAAGATTGGTCAATAGAAAGTATCCATGTGAAAATATACAAAATGTAATGGAAGAAGAAGATAAAAATCAGATATCCATGGGATAAAATTAATTGAACTAATTAAGCATGTATGTTTAAAGTCCCAGAAGGCAAAACAAAGAGACATGAAAATATGTACATTTAAAATGGCCAACAGCTTTCTAAATGAATGTGTCTTGCATGACAGAAAGTTTATTTCAATATTTTAAAATCCATGTGTATAATTTACCATAGTAAAGTATGAGAAAATAAAATTATGCAATGACCTCATCATGTATAGAAAGAACATCTAGAAACACTTAGCTCCTACTAGGCCCTATCCTCAAAGTAGGAATCAGAACCAACTTATTCATTGATAAGAAGTGTCATTAAAAACCATGAAGTTCTTCATCAGAATTAATAGTTAAATGTTGAATATGTTTCTTATTGGGACAGAAATAGAGCAAGAATATAAATCATAGACAGTATTCTATGAATGGTCTAATTCTCTAATGAAGGCTACAAATTAAAAATGAACTAAAAATACTGTCTTATTTGAGAATGACCATACTATAGGTTAAAAAAGAAATCATATCTACAAGAACAGTTAAACAAACAGGACTTCAAGAAAGATGCAGACTAGGTGATTAATACACATCTACCTGCTCCTGCATATTAGCAGAAAATAATTCAAATTTTAACTAAAAATATGCTATGTATAATCAAGTACAAAATGTTAAACACCTATGGAAGAAATTTAACAAATTCACAAAACAATTCAACATCACCTAAAAGTTATTTTTTAAAACCCTAGATGAATAGAATCAACCTTTAATATATTGATGAGTGGTCAGCATGGTGGAGCTCACCTTTAATACTAACACTTAGGAGGCAAAAGCTAGGAGATCTCTGTGAGTTTAAGGACATCCTGGTATACAAGGTGAGTTTCAGGACAGCCAGTACTACACAGTGACATTCTGTCTTAAAATCAACAACAACCACAAAATGATATTGATAGTTGAGTATTTTACATGCTTATTAATATTTCTACAAGTTGATCCTAAAGTGTTTATGAAAATACAAGAGATGAAACATTTTTTTCTGGAGGAAAATGGAAATAGCCAATAAATGAGAAACTTTTATTTCATACTTATTACAAAAGTATAAAGACAAAGTAGTTGTACACTAGCCTAAAAATACAGACTGATCTAATTTAGTTAAAATATCAAATGGCAGTATACACTTCATCTGTTTCCCTCACTAAAAGGCAGTGTCTGTTTGCTCTATTGGGGAGAAGGGTAATACATAATTTAGAAGGTTTGCAAAGGCATAAAAGTTAATTCATATTTACTCCATCCTGTTCTAATTTAACATCATTACAACCATAGTATATTTTTCAAAATATTAGGCATTAGCATGTTATTAATGAAACTCTGTATATTAGGCGCATGTACCTTCCAATAGTTTCTGCACAAGTTTTAATGTTTTCATATTATATTAGGATCAAGTGGAGGGTATCAAACTATTTGCTCAACATGTGTCCCAATCCTTCTCTGACTTATGAAATTTTTCTTTGCTTCTGGTGACTCTGATATTTCTGAGCACTGACCAGGAATTCTCTGTGATAGTCCATAGTTTAAATTAGTCTGTTATGTAAGGGTGGCAGTGTCTCAGAAGGATCTATGAAATAAACTTTCTCTCTGGTCATACCATATCTGAGGTGCATACTATTCATACAATCTGGATTAACTCTAGTCACTTTGGTCAAGATAGATTTTTCTGACTTCTCTAATCTGTGGCTTCATGTGGTAGAATACAACCACTGAGAAAGCCTATAGTCAAGTGTGTGAGAACATAAACTTTATTATAAGAAAAACGAGGTAGCAATATAATCATTATGCATTATGCAATTCTTCCATGTAAATGTATTTATTTGGCTAAGTTAATAAAATATAAAACTCTATGTTAATTGAGAGTTTTGATGACTATAGTAGCCTTGACTGGCATTTGTGTTCTCTTGGGATTTGTATGAAATCTGCACAGGATCTGGTAGCTTTCATAGTCTTTGTTGATAAGATTTGGTGTGATTCTGATAAGTCTGCCTTTGTGTTATTTGACCTTTATTCCTTGCTGCTTTAAATATTCTTTCTTTGTTTTGTGCATTTTGGTATTTTGACTATTATGTGATTGGAGGAATTTTGTTTCTGGTGTAATCTTCTTGGGGTTTTCTAGGCTTCTTGTATTTTTATGGGTATCTCTTTAGGTTAGAAAAGTGTTTCTCTATAATTTTCTTGAAGATATTTACTGGCCTTTTAAGTTGGTCATCTTTGCTCTCTTTTATACCTATTATTCTCAGTATTGATATTTGCATTGTTTCCAGAATTTCCTGGATGTTTTGGGTTAGAAGCATTTTGCATTTTCTTTAAATATTGTGTTAATATTTTTTATATCTTCTACCCCTGAGATTCTCTCTTTTATCTCTTGTATTCTGTTGGTGATGTTTCGTCTATGACTCCTGATCTCTTTCCTAGGTTTGATATCTCCAGGGTTGTCATCCGTTGTGATTTTTTTTATTGTTTTATTTCTATTTTTAGATTTTGGATGGTTTTGTTCAATTCCTTCACCTGTTTGATTGTTTCCTCTTTAAGGACTTCTATCTGTTTCTCTCTGTTGTCCTGTATTTCTTTAAGGGAGTTATTTATGACTTTCGTAAAGTCCTATAACATCATCAGGAGTTGTGGTTTTTAAATTAAAATTTTGCTTTTCAGGTATGTTGGGGTATCCAAGATATGATGTAAAAAAACTGGGTTCTGATGATGCCAAGTGGCCTTGGTGACTGTTGCTTAGTTTCTTGAACTTGCCTCTTGCTGTCTGCTTATCTCTCCTGTTAGCTGACCTTGCTGATTCTGACAGTGACCTGACCTCCCTGTAAGCCTCCGGTCGGTCTCCTCAATGTGCTCAAATTCCTGGCCCAAGAGGAACCAGCACAGTGCTCTCAGGATACAGGAACTGGGTAGCACTCTGGTACAGGATCCTTCCAGTTTCCACCTCACCCTGTGCCACAGCTCTCTGTACTCTGATACTGCTGGGAGAGAGCTGGTATGTGTATATGCATTAAAAATTACTTCTAGCCCTATAAGAAGCTTCAGGATAGGCTCATGTTATTTGCTATTCTCTAACACTAGAACCAGCACTTTCTTCCACCTAAATGAAGAGAAATAGCTTTTAATATATTGGTGAGTGATGCCATGGTGAAACTTACTTTAATACTAGCACTCAGGAAGCAAAGGCTAGGGGATCTTCATGATTTTGAACCCATCCTGTTCTTCAAATTGAATTCAAGGACAGTCAGAACTAAACAGTGATATTATGCCTTAAAATAAACAACAACAATCATCAAAAGTCCAGATACATTTCTTCAAAGTATTATATAAAGAAACTTAAGTTTTGAGCCACTAGGATGTCACTGGTGCACAGTTCTGATGGTGGGCAGAGCTCAGTAATTTCTATGTATTTATATAAGTGTACTAACACATGTATACACATAGATCTATAATTATTTCTGGGTCTCTCCATCTGTATTTATGTTAAACTAAACATATGTTAATGCAAATGTCTCCAGCTCTAATCCAGGACTACATAATTTACTCTGTTTTACACATCTATAATATTCTGAGACAAAGAACCTATGTCTCACCATCATTCAGATCCACTTAAGTATGGCTTGGACCCTAGTACAAGAATAAAGCGTTTTCTATATTTATAATCTATATTTCAACAACAAATATCTTTGCTACTGAGACTGCAGCATTTGTTCTCATTTTATTTTCTTTATAACTTTATATTTTCTAATTAAAATCTTTTCCTTACCAAGATACTTAAGTGCTGGGTTTTTTTTTTTTTTTTTTTTTTTTTTTTTTTTTTTTTTTGCCTCTTTTTATGAGGTTATGAAGGATTATAAAGTCCCTTGTCATGGTCTATATTTCATAGTGGGATTTTCCCAAGATCTTTAATGATTTCCCAAGTTAGTGACCATGTCTATAAGTTTACTCTCTGTTATGTAAAGTTCTAGAGTTCTTGAAAATTTCATAGGCTCCTATATTAACTACTCTAGGACCACAAAGAATGGATGCATCACCTTAAATACTCAATGATATTTTTTGTAGAGTCAACCATTTTCTTTTTCCATTGCCAACCATTGGCAATCTCTTATCTATGTTTTATTCTTACACTTTTAATCTTTACAGAATGCTAAATAAATGGAATCATACAGTATGCATTTCTTAGGCTGAAATTATTTCATTTACCATTGAAGATTCATGAGTTGAGTATTTCATCCCTTTTATTATTCATCAATATTAAATGTATTTGAAGTTACCCATTGAAACACATTTTGATCACTTTTATATTGAAAATGTGTATAAAGCTTCCATAAACATGCAAATTTATGTTTTACATGAATATGTTTACAGTTTAATTAAATGATTGCAGAGGAGGGTGATGGTTGGATCATATGGAAAAGCTGCTTACTCTTTCCATTTTCTTTTGAAATTACAGTATAATTTTATTATTTCCCTTTCTTCTCTGCACAAAACTTCATATGTTCCTCTTTGCTCTCTTTAAAATTTATGGACTCTTTGAACACAAATTCTTGTTATAATATATATATATATATATAGCTTACTCAATCTATGTAACATTAGTTGTGTTGTCTTCAGGACAACTTGGTGTGCTCTTCCCATGGAAGGACTACAGAATTTGCAAAGTACCTTCCAGAGTAGTTGTATTGTTTTTATTCCGAGCAGTACTGAATCAGGGTTTTTTTTTTCATTTCTCCATCCTTGACAGATTTGGGTACCATCACTTTTTAAATATGTTCTCACCCAGTGTAGGCATCTCTTTATAGATAACATGAATAAATGCGAGTCAAAGAATTTCTGACTCAGAAATAAGTGAAACTGTTTGATCAGGTCTAGCCAAAACTGCCTATCTAAATTAGTTCAGGAGAATTGCTTTATAAATATTTTATAAAATTATATCTTAGAAGAGGAGGTAAGACAGGGAAGTAGTTAATCTTGTGTGGTAATCATTTTTATTCACCGGACATATATTTGGAAATTAATAAGGATTTCAAGACTGTTTCTGTCATTAGTGAGAACTCTGTGAGCAATCAGCTGTTGGCTGTAAACAGAACAATGGGTACCAGAAACCAAGTACATTTTATTTCTAAGATTTATGTTAATTTTGTGCTATCTAATGGGAATTCAGCACAAGGACCTTGTGCTATAGACTGAACAATAGTCTCTAGAATGATCAGGTCCTACTCTCGAGTATATTAGACCACAAGTTCCACATCCTGCATAGCAAGGGAAGGAATGCTACAGCTGAAGAAGTGGAAAGCAGACTTTCCAATCAGCAGGTTATTCTGCAAATGTCCGTGTGGTTCCAGGGTAATAATAATATGAATGAGTCAGAAAAATCAAAACAGAGAAATTGGGTGAAACAGGCTTGATAGCCCACTCCTGGCTTTAAAGATCAAAAGGCTGTGAGCCAAGGAATGCAGTAGCTTTCAGATGCCAGGAGAAGCAGAGAAAGTTCCATCTTCCAAGAACCATGCAGGAATGGAGCCCTGTCAGCTCCTTGTGTTTTAGTTATATGAGACACACATTAGAGTTCTAACTTGCAGATGTCTTAAGTTAATCCATATTATTGTATGTCACCCACCTTGTGGTGATTTAATATAGGACATATACGACAGATCTGCTTTGCTGCCGATAATGAAGTGGTAGAAAACTAGAGTGTAAACTCTTTACCATGAAAACAAATTACTTAAACATTTAACATTCTTAATGTTCATAGGCGGCTTTGACAGCTTTTGGACAATTGATTCCTTCCTAAGAAGATTATAAAGACTTAAATTTTAAATGGATTTGTTACACTCTGCACTAACTCACAAGTGATTAGTGAAGGTTATTGGCAACAAAATTAATTAATTAGTTTGTCAATGTCTGCAATGAAAATCAAATGAAGTTAGATGGTCATTAGTGGCATAAATATAGCCCACGGTCCACCATTTTGGGTCTTGCTCCTCTCACAAGCGCTGTGGAAGCAGAAATTTGGAACTGGGGATTCAGAAGTCCTGTGAGTACATAGGTGAGTGACGACAACTTTTCTTAAGGTGATTGAAGGCTTATAAGGTTTTAGGGGACTGAGGGCAGGGACATCTGTGATGGGCAAATGTCATTGGCAGGAGTAGAGAAACTGGAATACCTCATTAGCATGGGGACACATTTGTGGAATCTCAGGTGCTGGCTGACTAGGTTTTTCAGGAGAAAGGAAATTGATTCTATAAACTAATTGAGGCCCAGTGACATTCCTAAGGTAGAGGCAAGTGTGGGGCTTTAGAATACCCGAACAAGATCACAGAAGGGGAGACTGTTCATAAAGAGAGTCCTCCATTATGTACAAAGCCCCCAGAAGGCTATCTGGCCAATGGTAAACGTCAAGCTCAATTAGAAGTTTTCTTACAGTGTTGATTCCAGAACTTAGTCTCAGTGCCTTTAACTAGCAACCAGAGCAAGAACACACATTACAGTTTAGCTGATCTTCATCTCTTAGAAAACTCCAGAACTCACTTATGATGCTGTTACTAATTACTATGGGTCCCCAAGTCTTCATGAGTCCTCTTTGCCTATTAGTGATTAATTCTCCTTTAGATCCTATGCAAAGCTCCTGTTTTCCCTTCATATGTTGTGCAAGGTAAGGGTAGAAGCAAGCAAGGGAACTTTGAGCCATTTCTGTTTTCACTAACTAAAAACTGTACCTACAGTACAAAAACACACTTCTTTAGTAGAAAAAAGAGAATTTGACTAATTCAAATAAAAATTGAAGTCTGCACACTATGCATAGCTCCAAGAAGGCATATTTGTTACAGAGTTTTTTTTATCTCACTGTGAACCCTAAGATTGTGTTGTTTATGAAATAACCCTGTTTCTAACTATGGTCCTGCTCAGTCCTTAGCACTTACCTTTAATCCCTTTGTCTGGAATACAAACATGCCTTCAGTACATATCTGTTAGTCCAAACAATGAAGGTAAAGTTAGTTTATAGAAGGAAACACCAATGTTTGAAAGTAATATCTAATTGAGTGATAGACAAAGTGATGGATTAGAAAAACATTTGAAAGAATAGGAAATACCTAACCGTTGAAAGAAGAGAGAGGAAAGGGAAAACTACTTAAGAGGAGATAGCACAGAGAGAAAAAAAAGAGGCAGTGTTACTGGAAGAGTTTTACAGAGACAGGAGAGAATAAAGCTAGACACAAGTAAAGAAAGAACAAGCCAGAGAATGAGGAGGAGCCAGCAGATTAAAACCAATTGCTAGAGTTACTTTGAGGTTAGGCAGAGCAATTCAGCAGTAACTGAGAGAGAAGCAAAATTGAATCTGTCAGCTTGGAGAAGAGTTTGAGCCAGAACACCTGAATTGAATCAGCCATCCAGAGGTTAGAAAAAACTAGGAAGGAGTCGGCTTATTCAGTAGTAAGTCTCAGATGCTAAGAACATTCTAGACCGAGAGTAGACTATAGGCAGGCTAAAAGTTTACAGGACTGGGCCTTAGTTAGCAAAGTGAGCCAGTAAGCCTCAGAAATTACAATTACATCAGGTTACTTTGGAGAGCCAATTTTTTAAAGCAAAATCCCAAATTTTCAATTTATCAAATGAAGGAAGACTCAAAGCCAAACAATGTTGACAGTCTGCTAGCTCAGAGAGGCATAGAAAGCACTCAGCTGGCCTCCCTACGCCACTGATGTCCCAGAAGGAAAAAGCTCCTTCTCCACAGACTAAAATACACTTCAACTCAAAGATCCTCTTTTCTCTTTCCTGGGTTTACTTGTGTTCACTTCCTGTCGAAAAATTCTTTGCTCTGCCTCTTGACCTATCTTTGACTTTATTAACTTGTTAACTGAAATCTCTTATGTTAAAGGTGTGTGTCATGATCTAAACAAACAAGCCATTACATTGGTACATAAAACGTAAGGTTAAAAGAGATGACTATAAAAGTTGAAACATAATTATTATTTTTTTGAATGAAGCTAAAGGAAATTGTAATAATGTCCAATCGAAGTAATTAGGACTAACTGAAGAATTATTTAGTCCAAAACTTGGAATGCTTGTTTGATGTTTTCCAAACAACAAAATGTTCAGGCATTGCCTAGAGCAGTGGTTCTCAACCTTCATAATGATTCCTCAGTCCTTGAATACAGTTCCTTATGTTGTGGTGACCCCCAACCATAAAATTATTCCATTGCTACTTTATAACTTCATTTTTGCTATACTATGAATTTCGATGTAAATTTCTGATATGCAGGCATCTGATATGCAACCCCCGTGAAAGAGTTATTTAATCCCCCAAAGTAATCTAGACCCACAAGTTGAGAATGTATGGCCTACAGGGTTAATGGGATATGTTACAGGCCACAGAGAATACTAAAGATACAAATAAGCTGTGGTTACTCATGCAAGACCTGCACAAAATTGAGACTGCAACATTCTACTTTTAATACAGGGCTCATGAGACTTCACACCTAGATGAGTAGCCACTGACAAAAAAAAATGTCTGCTGGGGCAAGACAGTCATTTTTCTTCAGTAGTATAGCTCAAAGGGCATCCTCAATTAAACTCACTGAATCGTTAGGAACAGCAACAAGAAGAAAGTAACTGCTTCTTTGTGTCTCCTACTCTCAACATCTCCACTGTTACTTTGTGTCCCAGACTCTTCAGATATCCATTTTTACTTTCTGGCAGGTAAGCTCTGCTTTTGTGTTCAGACTGAGGATCTATAACTGTTACTTGCTGTCATAGACCCTGGCTGCTAGCTTCCATTTTCACTGCTGGAACTGATAATCCTTCACACATTTATTGTATTCAGCAGAGGGTGGAAAGTTTTCTAGTCTCTGAAGGAGATGCTGGCTAACCAGCAGAGTCAGACTATAAACACCAGGGGTAGGAAGCTGTAACTGCTAGCTTTTATACACAGTGGTCAATTGTTCCTAAGCAGTCAGACTTGCACACAATATCAACATTATAACTTGGACCAGAATAAGACTTTGCTATCCCTCTGAGCCTCACCCCAGGGGAAAAGGTTTTTCCATAGTCTGACGAATTGGCCCTTGGCATTGGCTTAACAGTAAAACAATACACATTCACTCAGGGGCTTCTGTGGCTCCCCACACTCCTTTTTTTCTTTTGGCATACATATGAGATGAAGTATTGAAAAGAAGATGGGTAAAGAGATTTTACCCGCACATAGCAGGGGAGATCTAACGTGCTAATAGTATGGGTGGACACCTTGGCTAATGTGGGTGAAATCTTCTATTGCTAAACAGAAAAGGTGCAGGAGATGACAAAAGCCCTCTGAAATGAAGTTTGACTAAGATTCAAAATACTAGAAGAATACGGGCACAGAACTGCCCTCAAAACAAAAGTCACTGGAGGGGTATCTTAATCCCCAGGGATACAGTTTAACCTCTACTGAATGTAGCATCCCCTGGCTTTTTGCAAATTAGAGAAAACAACCTACTCAAAATACATCTAATTGATGTAAAGGTTCAAACTCTCTGAAGAAAGTTATTTTTCATAAATTTGTTGTGGCTAAGGGATATTCTTGGGTCACAGAAACTGCCTCCTTTGGAAGCTTTGTCTGTACATCTTTCCTAGGTAAAGCCCTGTTGCATGACAGGAGTTTATCTAACCAATATTCCACATGAGTTTTCAGCAAATTCTCTGAGATTCCACGTAAGGAGAAATATGGGATATTCCCCATTCTAGTCTGAAGATTTAGTACTGGTAAAAGTCCATTAGATGACCTGCCTTATTTTAAAACCCCAATTGGATTGGGCTTTAGCTTATTCTTTTTATCTACCCTTAAATCTACGTCTGGCTTCATGGAACAAAACCACCTAAAACCTGTACAAATGGGTTGTTTACCAGGAATGCTTTCTATTCTTGATCTGAGCCTAGATAAGAACACTCGTTCCATTATTTCTTGGACAGAGAGCAATGTTAGGATTCAAAAGTGTCAGATCCCTGCAGGCATGATTAAAAGATTTATGCTCTAATACCAATACAGGTATATCCAAGTGTAGGATGCATAAACCTTATCATAATGAGTAAGTTTTGAAGTGAACATTGGCCTGAGAATTGTGTGCCCTCCTCTAGTGATATAGTGATGGAACAATTCTCTCACTGATGAACACAACTTCTGAGTGTGCTCTAACTGGCCCATCCACTCCTCAAACTGTTATCATCTCATGGGCAGGTTGAGAAAAGCTGAGTGAACCCAAACGGATCATAAGACTCATCTTCTTTTGGTAGTCAGATGAGTTTAGGAGAATCTGTGGCACGTACAGAACTCTTTTTATTTGAAAGTCCACATTCATTCTTCAATTAGGTATTTGCATGTTTTAGGCCTATCACTTGTATTCTAAATATACCAGAAAAACACAATCATCTAACAGACCCATGTCATCAATCCTGTGAATATTCCAGACTTGATCCAGAGAAACAGCAAAAAGAACTGTACCTTCTTCATGTAAGAAAAATAAACAAACAAATAAATAAATAAATAAATAAATATATTTTTCAAAGACCTACTAGGAGAAATCAGTGTGAACCTAACAATTGCAAAGAAGGTAGAATGTGACAATTTAGTACAGAAACATCAGAAAGAGAACTTCCCATCTGGGACAGAACATAAACTCAGTCTATTATTTCAGGTGGAGGGAAAAGGCCAGAATGTATTAAGAAAGGCAAATTCATGGCTAAAAAAAATGGGTAAGTAAATAGATTTTCAAGGAAACTGCCTGTACCACTATTTGGGATAGAAGCTGCATTTGGAACCAAAAATATTTATTAGACATCTTAATTTGTATGGAACATAAGATATCCAAGGGCCAGTGGTGCTTCTTTCTGAAGACAAGACCAAGTTTAATATGCCATAGTTGACTCTTGTGGTATCTGTTGGTTCAAGTTCTGCTTGCCTCAGGGCACTGCTTCTTAGAGGGTAAACTTGGGGAGTTTGACTACATTTATCCTGGGCTGGTATCAGGTAGGTGCTGGGCATCATGGAAGTACCAACACACTCCTCTGGGAATGGAAAAGCTCAGTCTAAAATGAGGGAAAGCCAGAGCTGGTTTGAAGGTCTCCAGACCTGCTACATGGCCAGGGCTGTGGGATTCTCTGACTCATGGACATTCAGGCACCACTGGCAGTTTTGAAGAGGTGAGAATGGAGTTGAGGGCACACAGAATGGAGGTGGGGTTTGGGGGAAGATGGGAAGGGGGATCCAGCTTCTCCCAGGAGTGATTGTCCTTAGGTTGGAGGTTGTAGCTGGGAGTGCAGAGAGGCCTTCTATAGGAGAATTAAGCTGCAGCTCTGTAGGAGAATGCCTTCTCCATGGCTCCCATGGTGCATCTTGATGAAAGATACAGTCCATGGTTCAAAACTGTTTATTGACTGTTCATGGTAGAAAATGGTTACATACCTAACCTTCCAGGGTGCACTTGAAATTAAATACCTTTTGGAGGGAAGAATGTCTGGGAAGGGAAGGCTATTGTCTAAGCCCTCAGGTCCTCTAGGCACCTCATTAGCATGGAGAATTCTGTTCTGGGCCTATATGACTACAGGTCATGTTTTCATATGTGGGGAATGTGACACACATGTTCCAGGCCAGAAATCTGGCAGGGAGCATGGAGTCACCTAAGTCTCAGGTGTGTGTCCACCAAGTCTTCATGTCTCAAACCTGCTCTATATTGCCAAGATTCCTGGCATGGTTTGACCAGCCCATGGGTATCCTTGGTTCTCAATATTTCTGTTCTTATTAATTAAAATATTCCATGGTATTAATAAAAGAGACACAGTGGTTGATTTCTCAACTGGAGTCTACAGCTAGGAAGCTATCTGAGCTCTTGAGTCAACCCACTGGCCTCCTCCATGGAGTGTAACTTGCAATAGACAAAGGAAGAAGGGAATGATCATCCGAGTTGGTACCAAAGCCTGAAAAGGACTATTACTTGATTTTCATGTCTGTTCTCCTTTAATAAGGGCAAAGTTTCTCCAACTCTTTAGATTCTCACTGGGGATTATAATTATACTAACTGTTTCAATCCTTGTAGGTTATAGATTTTTCCTGACCCACATAACGCACTGTCATTGAATAGCTCTCCAACAACTCTACATAGCAAACTGATTTTTATTCCAGCCCTCTGGATAAATTCTAGGGACCACCCTTAAAGCATTTTATCTTTAAACAACATTCTAAAATACAACCCCCTTTAATTTGGAATCAGCCAGAGTCCTCTTCTCTATCCTCAATAGCAGTTAATCTCTGAGAGAACAGAAGGGAAGTAACAAACTTGAGATGATCTAAAACACAGTAACTCATCCTTTTAAGAAAGGCTGGGTCTCTAGAACAGAAGGAAGCAGATATACCCAAAAAGAGTAGACGGCAAGAAATAATCAAAATTAGGGCAGAAATAGACCAAATAGAATAAAAAAGAACCATTGAAAAAAATCAACAAAACCAAGAGTTGGTTCTTTGAGAAAATCAACAAGATTGATAAACCCCTAGCAAGACTAATTAGAGGGCAAAGAGAGAGTATACAAATTAACAACATCAGAAAGGAAAGTGGGGACATAACAACTGAAACTGAGGAAATTCAAGAAATCATCAGATCCTACTACAAAAACTTATACTCCCCAAAATTGGAAAATCTGGAGGAAATGGATGAATTTCTAGACAGATACAAGATCCCAAAGTTAAACCAGGACCAAGTAAACCATCTAAATAACCCTATAATACCTAAAGAAATAGAAGAAGTCATCAAAAGTCTCCCAACCAAAAAAAGCCCAGGTCCAGATGGGTTCAGTGCAGAATTCTATCAGACATTTATTGAGGATATAACACCAATACTCTCAAAAATTATTCCAAAAGATAGAATCAGATGGAATACCACCTAACTCATTTTTTGAGGCTACAATAACCCTCGTACCTAAACCACACAAAGACCCTACAAGGAAAGAGAACTTCAGACCAATCTCACTTATGAACATTGATGCAAAAATACTCAACAAAATCCTTGCAAAACAAATCCAGGAACACATTAAAACAATCATTCATCATGACCAAGTAGGCTTCATCCCTGGGATGCAGGGATGGTATAATATAAGGAAATTCATCAATGTAATCCACCATATAAACAAACTCAAAGATTAAAATCACATGGTCATCTCACTACATGCTGAGAAAGCATTTGACAAAATCCAACACCCCTTCATGTTAAAAGTCCTGGAAAGAACAGGAATCCAAGGTCCATACCTAAACATAATAAAAGCAATATACAGCAAACCAACAGCCAACATCAAACTTAATGGCGAGAAACTTGAAGCAATCCCACTAAAATCAGCGACTCCACAAGGTTGCCCACTCTCCCCCTACCTATTCAACATAGTACTGGAAGACCTGGCTGGAGCAATTAAACAGCAAAAGGAGATCAAGGGGATACAAATCAGAAAGGAAGAGATAAAAATAACACTCTTTGCTGATGACATTATAGTGTACTTGAGTGACCCCAAAAATTCCACCAGAGAACTTCTACAGCTGATAAACAAGTTCAGCAAAGTGGCTAGATACAAAATTAACTCGAACAAATCAGTAGCCTTCCTATACTCAAAGGACAAACATGTGGAGAAAAAAATTAGGGAAAAGGTACACTTCACAATAGTCACAAAAACTATAAAATACCTTGGTGTGACTCTAACTAAGCAAGTGAAGGACCTGTATGACAAGAACTTCAAACTTCTAAAGAAAGAAATTCAGGAAGATCTCAGAAAATGGAAAGATCTCCCATGCTCATGGATTGGAAAGATCAACATCTTAAAAATGGCCATCCTACCAAAAGCAATCTACAGATTTAATGCAATCCCCATCAAAATTCCAACCCACTTCTTCATGGAATTGGAAAGATCAATGTGCAATTTCATATGAAATAACAAAAGACTGAGAATAGCTAAATCCATCCTCAACAACAAGAAAACATCTGCGGGAATCACTATCCCTGACCTCAAGCTATATTACAAGGCAATTGTGCTGAAAACTGCATAGTACTGGTACAGAAATAGGCATGTGGATCAATGGAATAGAATAGAAGATCCAGAAATGAGCCCTCATGTATATGGTCACCTGATTTTTGACAAAGGAGCAAAAACCATTCAATGGAAAAAGGACAGCCTATTCAACAAATGGTGCTGGTCCAACTGGCACTCAGCATGCAAAAGAATGAAAATAGACCCTTTCTTATCTCCTTGTACAAAGCTCAAGAGTAAGTGGTTCAAAAATCTCCACATTAAACCAGATACACTGTAACTATTAGATGAGAAAGTAGGGAAAACCTTAGAACACATAGGCACAGGAGAAAATTTCCTGAACAAAACACCAATGGCTCAAGCTCTAAGGTCAAAGATTAACAAATGGGACTTAATGAGATTGCAAAGTTTCTGGAAGGCTAAGGACATCGTCAAGAAAACAAAACGGCAACCAACAGAATGGAAAAATATCTTTACCAACACCACATCAGATAGAGGCCTAATATCCAAGGCATACAAGGAACTCAAAAAGCTAGACAACACAGAATCAAATAACCCTATTAAAAAATGGGGTACAGAGCTAAACAAAATGTTCTCAGTTGAGGAACACAGAATGGCCGAGAAACATCTGAGGAAGTGCTCAACATTCTTAGCCATCAGGGAAATGCAAATCAAAACATCCCTGAGATTCCACCTCACACCAGTCAGATTGGCCAAGATCCAAAAATCAGATGACAGCAGATGCTAGCGAGGCTATGGAGAAAGAGGAATACGTCTCCACTGTTGGTGGGGTTGCAAACTAATACAACCACTCTGGAATTCAGTCTGGTGATACCTCAGAAAATTGAATATAATACTACCTGAAGACCCAGCTATTCCACTTCTGGGCATATACACCAGAGACACTTTAATATGTAACAAAGATATATGCACCACAATGTTCATAGCGGCTCTATTTATAATAGCCAGAAGCTCAAAGGAACCCAGATGTCCTTCAGAAGATGAATGGATACAAAAATTGTGGCACATTTACACAATGGAATACTATTCAGCCACCAGAAACAATTACTTAACCAAATTCTTAAGAAAATGGCTGCATATAGAAAATATCATCCTGAGTGAGATAACCCAGTCACAAAAGAACAGACATAATATGCAGTCAATGATATTGGGATGCTAACCCCAGAAGCTTGCACTCCCCCAGAAACAACTCACAGACTGCATGAAGTCCAAGAAATAAAGAAAACAAAAAAATATATATATTTACAAAACAAGAAGACTTTGACTATTTCCATGTTGCGTTTTGTTTTGCATGTACTTTACGCTCATTGTAACTATTAGGTTTTCAATGCATACTGTCAAGCCCTTGAAAAAAATCAAGTACTGACTAAAAAATACATTCACAGAGTTTTATGTAAAAATTATTTTAATATCTGAAAAAACAGTACTGACAAAAATGTATAATTTTAAGCAAAAAATGTTTAAAATCTGTACTTTTATCTTTGTTTTGTAAAATAAAGTCATTTTAAAAAAACTAAAAAAAATAAGTGTTTAATATATAATATATATATTTATGTAAATAAGTAAAAGCTATTTTTAAATTTTTTTCTAAACAGGTAGTCCAAAAAGACTTAATATACTCATGGAAAAATAGAGAGCATTTTTTTTTAACCTATTTAACACACAGTACTACTGAAAGGAATCTTTTAAATTATGATATGTAGCAGAAGCATTTAGTAATATAAAAATTAAAACACTTGATAAAAAAAAAAAAAGAAAGAAAGGCTGGGCCAGTCTTCCACTAGCAGCCTTCAGATAAAGATGAAGAACTCTCAGCTCTTCCTGCACATTGCCTGCCTAGATGCTTTCATGTTCCTGCCTTGATGATATTGGACTGAACCTCTGAACCTGTAAGCCAGCCCCAATTAAATGTTGTCCTTATAAGTTTCCTTGGTCATGGTCTGTTCACAGTAGTAATATACTAACTAAGACAGAAGTTGGTACCAGGGACTCCAGTATTGCTGTGATGGGCCTGACTCTGATACTGTCTGCAAGAATGGATTTAGGGACTTTGGATTTGGAAAGCAATGAAATGCTTTAAGTAAACCTTAGTGGGCTATTCTAGTACTAATGTAGAAGACTTTGTTGCTAAGAATAATTTGAATTTTGTGGATCTTGTTCAAGAAGTTTCAATGAAAAATTTCAATATGTGTCCTAGAGACTGTTTTTGTGTTATTTTTGGTGAAGAACATGACTGCTTTTTGCCCTTGTCCCAAGATTCTGCCTGAGCCTAAGGTGAAGAGATTTATATTAATTGCATTGACAAATGAAGTCTCAAAAAAGCCCAGCAGAGCTGGTTAAGATCTCTTGAAGAGCATTTTGAACAAGTGTAGCAAGTTAGAAAAGAAAAATATAAAATATATGGTTTGAGTATTAAAGGAGCACCAGGAAGTAAAATGGAGCCAAATCCTATGTTCTAGGAGATGGCAGATTAAGGGAGTAGAACTTTGTAACAAGATTCTTCCCAGCTAAGTTTTTATCCAGGCATGGTGGTACACACCTTTAATCCAGCATTCTGGAGATAGAGTCATGCAGATCTCTGAGTACAGATCAGTCAAAAAGCAACTTACAGAAATGCCAAGCTTAGACAGAGAGGGAGTTGGGAAAACAGAAGCTGCTAATAGAATTGGGGGGAGGAGTATGTTTCAGCCCCAAAAAAGCAGCAGAACATGGCAGCATTGGCCATGTGGCTGTGATTTTAGAGTAAAAAATAGAAGGGACTACTGGGACAATTAATGCTCATTAGCTGGAGCTAAGAAATTATTGATGATTAAGAAGAGACCAGCGTCACTGAGATAAAATTCTCTGGGAAGTGTTTTCTGAGAGCACAAAGAATCTGTGTTCCAGAGATAGCCAAGGCTGTACCCCATGCTGAAGCTGTACTTTGTAATGTATAAGAGTCACACAGGTGGTACTGGTTTTGAAGGCAGGAAGGAATCATGAAAAGCAGCTGAGGCTTGGCACTGTGAGAAGCCATGGAAGGCCATTAGTGAAAGTGCAGCCAGAGTTACAACTGATGACCCAGGACTGAAGGGGTCAGGTGAAGGAGTTGAGGCTTGGCACCATGAAGAGAGCCTATAAGAGGCTATTGGTGAAGCCTAGTTGCAGCAGAAGTCCCCCAGCATATTGGAGATGCTAGTCCCATGGGAAGATGAGCAAGAAGAGCAGCAGCAGTGGAGTGGATCAATGTGAGCTTAAAGTACTACAGAGGGCAGAGCTAGAGAAGTGACACCAGCCTGTTGGAGGAGCCCAGAAGATCATGTGTGGATCCCAGACAGTGAAAAAAAAGCTCTAACATTGAAGTTGCCTTGGACACCTAAAGATGTTTGAGATGCCAGAACTGTGGGCTATCTGATGAGGAAAGCTGCTTATGGGTAGTGGAACCAGCTAAGGAGAAAAAAGTTTGTTGCAGTCAACAAAGATGAAAAAATGTTGAAAATCTGAAGATCACTTTGACATCAGACATGAAGATGCAGAGTTTGGAGTTTGCCCAGCTGGTTTCCTGTCTTGCTTTGGGGATTAAAGTTAAATGATTAGATGAATCTCAGAAGAGACTTTGAACTTTGGACTTTTAACATTGTTGAAACTGTTATAGACTGCATGAACTTTTGAAGTTGGATTGAATGTATTTTTCATTATGCTATGTTTAGATATGGTATGGTCTCATAAACTCATATGAAATTTATAGGGACCAGTGACTGAAATGGGATGGATTGGATATGCTTGAGCCAAGGGGTGGCATGATTAGGAGCTGTGGCCTTGTTGGAATAGGTGTATCACCTAATATCCTAGTCCTAGCTGGGTGAAAGTCAGTCTTCCACTAGCAACCTTCAGATGAACATGTAGAACTCTCAGCTCCTCCTGTACCCTAGCTGCCTGGAAGCTGCCATAAGAATAAAGATTGGAACTTTTGAACCTGTAAGCCAGTCCCAATTAAATGTCCTTTATAAGAAAAAAAAAGGCTAGAATTTGTTCTTAGTGCTATCCTTCCTGACACAACACACACACACATACACACACACACACACACACACACACACACACATACACACACACATGCACACGCACAGGCCTGCACACACATACACCAGGAGACTCTTAAAAATTGACCAACGGGGCAAAAAGAACCTATGTGGGAAAGAATGCCCAGGGAGGGCCAATCAGAAGAGAGAGTAAGTGGGGAAAGATGGGTGGTACTCAGGGGCCCTATAGAAAGTCCAGCCCAGACAGACTCTTACCTCCCTTTCATGGAAGATTTTGATGGAAGTTGTTTGACTGTTCTAATAAAGTAAGTAATTTTTGTCCTCTCTCTCTGTCTCTTTGTCTCTCTGTCTCTGTCTGTCTGTCTGTCTGTCTGTCTGTCTGTCTGTCTCTCTCTCTCTCTCTCTCTCTCTCTCTCTCTCTCTCTCTCTCTCTGTATGCCTGATACCTCTGTTTGTCAATCTATAACTTTGTCCAGTACTAAACCCTTCCAGCTTCCACTTTGTAACGCTCAAGACCACCCTGATCTCCACACTCACTCTTGAGAAGGGGAAGAGGAACACTGTTTTCTCAAGCAGGCTTGGTATATATATATAACTTATCTTTTGCCAGGAATCCTCAGCTTCTGCCTGCTACTTTCAAGTCCCTGCTTCAGATCTGTAACTGAAAGTCTCACAATGGAGCACCTACTCCAACTGTCACTTCATTTTTCTTTCTCTTGGGTCTTCCTTCCAGGATGCACAACTCTTTAGTCTTCCCATGGATAGAATTTGGCAGAGCCCCCACAGGAGCATCCCTCCCTCAAGATACCTGTGACAGCATGAAGGTAGGAGAGGAGTTTGTTTTGGGCAAGAAGTGGCTCAGAGGCAGAGAAGGAAATGAGAGAGGATAATGGGGATTGTGATGGCCCAAGTAGGAAGGGACAACTTAAATGGATGAAATGCTTCTATCAGATTGACCTGAGGACAAGTTTATCTGGAATTTTCTAGATAGCTAACTGATGTAGAAGGGTCCAATTTACAGAGAATGTTATTAACACCAGGCAGGAAGGCCCAGGTTGTTCAAGAAAGGTAGTTGAAAGAAAACAGAAAAGCAAGTCAGAAAGCCATGTTCTTCCATGGACTCTGTTTTCGGTTTCAGCCACCAGGGTAAGTTTAAGCTCAAGACCTGACTTCTTCTAATGATGCAATGCAATCTTGAGCTGAAGTAAACCCTCCACTCTCTAAGTTGCTTTTGGTTACTGTGTTTATCATAGCCACATAATGAAGGAAACTAGAACAAGAGTGAATATGACCAAAATGTGTTCATACATATATGAACTTGTCAAATTATACACACTCTCTTTTTCACACACACACATATACATATACAAATACAGATACCGATACGTTAAATATACACATATACATATTAGAGATAAGTGTTCATAATATCTCACAGAAAGTGTACAATGAATAAGAATGATGTTTTTCAAATGAACCTGATATTAAATAACATATAAACAAAACAGCATGCTTTTCTGGTTATTTTTTCAGATTTTGTTTGTGCATTTAAGCCATATGTGGCAAACTATTAAGTAGGAATCATTAAGTAAATCCCAAATGGGATTTTCTTCATGTAAAGGATGGTACAAGATTCTCTTCTCTCCAACCCTTATTTAATGTGGGGCGCCGCCCACACATTCCCACGCTTCCGTCATTACAAGGTGGCGCTGATATCCGGCTGTGAGGCGCCGCCCACACATTCCCACGCATTCGCCATTACAAGATGGCGCTGATATCTGGCTGGAGTTAGCAGTAAACAAGCCATGTGCGCACAGGCTGGGTAACTTCCGCTTCATGAGTTCCGCCTCTTCCCGTGGCGTCATAGGGCCTGGTGAGTTTCAACCAATCAGGGGGCTCCGCGTCCAAGGCAAGGACTGATCCTTTTATAGGGGACGGGCTGGATAGCTCCTCTCTCTCTTCCTTTCTCTTCTGCCTCTCTCTCCCCCTCTTCTTCCTCTCTTCCCCTCGTGGTTTTCGGCCGTCTCGTGGAGCTTGTTCGTCTTGTTCGTCTCCTTGGATCTCTTGGTTTTCCCCGTCCTTTTCGTTACGTGAAGCAAGTACCGGTTTTTCCAGATTAATAAAGTTTACCGCAGAAGGATTCTATTTTGTGTGCCGCGTCGTTCTTGCAGGCGAGACGGTTGCGCGGGACATCTGGTGCCGAAACCCGGGAAATTCGACCACTTCATCGTCTGCACCACAGAATTCAGAACTGCGGGGAGATTAGTTCGGCAAGGTATGTCTGATCCTGGATCTTTCTTTAATTTGGTTTAAATCCTCCACGGCCGTGTGAAGGGTCTGTAGAGGCTCCGGTCTTCGTCAGTGCAGTTTTTATTCTCTTCCTCTTAATTTCCTCTGTGTCCAACGGGGCTGGTGTTAATTTTGTGCTTAAGTCGGACGTAGATAAGCAGAGGCACCCCTGCGTTCCATAAGTCTTTGTAGATAAAAAAAAGCGAGAACGCGCTGAGACTTGCCTTTCAGTTTCGCCTTGGGCCGCCACGCGAATAAGCCGCGGGCATTACATCGCTGTGATGGGCTCTTCACACTCGACCATTACAGCCCTGCAGTCAATTCTTAAGCAGAGAGATTTAGAATTGCCCACCCGCATCTTGCAGCGTTTTGTAAGAGAGGTTGAGCGAACGGCCCCTTGGTTTGCAGTTTCTGGGTCTCTCTCACCAGCCTCATGGAACAGATTGGGTAGAGAATTAAACTGTGCACAGAATGCTGGAAACCTCGGGCCCGGAACCATGGCTATTTGGACGATGGTACAAAATTGTTTAAGAGATGAGAGTTGTAGGCCCGCCGTCGCTGCGGGGCAAGAGGTATTGAGTGAAGCGCAGGATAGGCTATCAGAAGCCGAACAGAGTGAGAGAATGGGCGCGCGCAGGAAAAGGTATTATCCCCCTAAGGAAAAAGGACCTCCAGGAACGCTGTACAGCGGGAGAGTTGTTACCCACAAACCTTCAGATTTTCATTCTTTTATGCCCTCTAATGTTAAGAAAAGGAGAGTCAGCTTGTACCCTGTAGAAGACTTTGAGGCCCTTAACATTGGTAGCCTCGAGACTTCAGATGATGATTATGAGCGAGAAGGCTTAGACCCAGAAGAGGAGGCAGGGGTAGATGAAGGAGCAGCTAGTTATGAGGAAAAAGGATATTATCCTGACGAGCAGTATAGGCCCACGCGTTTGTCCCCAGCCGTTCCAACAGCACCTCCTTTACCAACAGTCCCTCCTCCTTATGAGACACGCGCACCTTTAAAAGCCTTCTCATTCCTCCCAGAGAGAGTAAAGAAACAGGTGCGTCTTGCATTATGCCACAAAAATTTGATGATTTTAAAAGAGGCATTTCCTATATTGTTACAGGTCCTAAAAAGTAAGGGCCTATATATTGCCACAGAAAAGCTCCAGATTTTTGATACTGGTCAATTCCTAGGGTCTGTGGTATTTATTCACTGATAAGATTGTCCCTCAAAAGCTCGAGATAAGAAGGGATCACCTCCACACTCTTAATGATTTTCAAAAATTACTGGGAGACATTAATTGGCTTAGACCTTTTCTTAAGATTCCTTCTGCTGAACTTAAACCCTTGTTCGATGTTTTAGAAGGGGATCCGCATATTTCCTCACCTAGAAGTTTGACCCCGCAAGCAGAAAGAGCGTTACAGTTGGTAGAAGAAGCTATACAGGATGCACAATTGGTTCGCATGGATTATGATAAACCTTTCTCATTATGTGTTTTTAAAACAAACCGGCTCCCTACTGCAGTGCTTTGGCAGCAAGGGCCCTTATTATGGGTGCATCCTAATGCCTCGCCAGCTAAAATAATTGACTGGTATCCAGATGCTGTGGCGCAATTAGCGCTGAGGGGGCTAAAATCTGCCATCACGCATTTTGGCAGTGAGCCACACCTGTTAATTGTTCCCTATAATGCCATGCAGGTTTCCACTCTTGCTGCCACTTCAAATGATTGGGCTATCTTAGTCACTTCCTTTTCAGGAAAAATAGATAATCATTACCCAAAACACCCAATTTTACAGTTTGCTTTAACTCAACCTGTAGTTTTTCCCAAAGTAACGTCCTGTAGTCCCCTAAAAGAAGGGTTAGTTATTTATACTGACGGTTCCAAAACTGGGCTGGGGGCTTTTGTAGTTAACGGTCAGGTCTACTCGAGGCAATATGCAGAAACCTCCCCACAGGTGGTAGAATGTTTAGTGGTTCTTGAGGTTTTACGTTTTTCAGAGCCTATAAATATAGTGTCTGATTCATCTTATGTTGTTAATGCTGTCAATTTGCTTGAGGCGGCTGGCATTATTAAACCGTCTAGCAGAGTTGCCTCAATTTTTGCGCAAATTCAAAATTGCCTTCTAGCCAGAAGATCGCCCTTTTATATTACTCACATTAGAGCTCATTCTGGATTGCCAGGACCTATGGCTCAAGGCAATGATTTGGCAGACAGGGCTACAAAAATAATTGCTATAGCCATGTCTTCGCCGCTAGAGGCTGCTAAAAGTTTTCACAAAAACTTTCATGTAACTTCCGAAACTTTGCGGCGCCGCTTTTCCATTTCCAAAAAACAGGCTCGCGATATTGTTGTCAATTGCCAAAATTGCAGTCAGTTTCTGCCTGCGCCCCACTCGGGGGTTAATCCTCGGGGTATCCAGCCTCTTCAAATATGGCAAATGGACGTTACCCATGTCCCCGCCTTTGGTAAGCTACAATATGTACATGTATCCATTGATACCTGTTCAGGAATAATTGTAGCCACTCCCTTATCTGGAGAAAAGGCCTCACATGCCATCCAACATTGCTTGGAGGCTTGGAGTGCCTGGGGTAAGCCAAAGTTCTTAAAGACAGACAACGGACCGGCTTTTACCTCACAAAAATTTCAACAATTTTGTAGCCAGATGGCTGTGACTCATCTTACAGGTTTGCCGTATAATCCACAAGGACAAGGTATTGTAGAACGTGCTCACCGCACTCTTAAATCATATCTAATAAAACAGAAAGGGGGGGTTATGCAGGCCTTGCCCCCCGTGCCTAGGACCGCAGTATCCATGGCACTGTTCACCTTAAACTTTTTAAATCTTGATGACCATGGCCATACGGCAGCTGAAAGGCATTGCCTACCCATGGATAAACCAAAAGAGATGGTAAAATGGAAAGATGTTATAACTAATAAATGGAAAGGACCGGATCTTGTGTTGATAAGATCCAGGGGAGCTGTTTGTGTTTTTCCTCAGGATGAAAATAATCCTTTCTGGGTTCCCGAGAGGCTCACGCGAAAAACGGCAGAGACTCCTGATGACAGCCCTGCTCCTGACGCGGTGGAACCAGAGAGCCAGAGAAGAGACGAGATGGGCGATTCTGTCGGCATTCCTGAAACCAATTCCAGTGGAACTTGATGCTACAGTCTCCCCTAACCTTTTCACCCCCAATACTAACTTGGGTGGGGGTGGGACTCTTGGGAGCAATCCTTTGCTGCGGACTTGCGTTGCTTCTCTGGCTGGTTTGTAAGCTCGAGGCCCAAACAAAAAAAGAGACAAGGTGGTTACTGCCCAAGCGCCGGTCGCTCTAGAACATGCAGCATCAGCCGATATCTGTTTGTCTTTGCTTAAGCAGTAGGTCGCCGGCCAGACAGCTCTTGCACTCCTAGAACTTCGGTTCATTGCACAGGATTAGAGTGTCTGGTTTGAGCAGCCCTTGAGGGATGCCGAGCTTAGCATCGCACTGAGAAACCCCTGGTCGCGGGGTATTCTCCGGGAGATAAGCCATTTGTATGAGGGTTTCCTGCCCCAGTGTCCCTCCCTCAGAAAAACGGCAGAGGACAGGTCAGGTGTACTGCGGGCTACAAAAGGCCTAGCGGTTACTCCTGTACATGGTCTTTATACACCTTAATGAGGATTTGACCTCTATCTCCGCCCTCCTAATATGGGTGTCCTACTTTGCTTAAAGTATAAAAGATAGGGGGAGATGTGGGGCGCCGCCCACACATTCCCACGCTTCCGTCATTACAAGGTGGCGCTGATATCCGGCTGTGAGGCGCCGCCCACACATTCCCACGCATTCGCCATTACAAGATGGCGCTGATATCTGGCTGGAGTTAGCAGTAAACAAGCCATGTGCGCACAGGCTGGGTAACTTCCGCTTCATGAGTTCCGCCTCTTCCCGTGGCGTCATAGGGCCTGGTGAGTTTCAACCAATCAGGGGGCTCCGCGTCCAAGGCAAGGACTGATCCTTTTATAGGGGACGGGCTGGATAGCTCCTCTCTCTCTTCCTTTCTCTTCTGCCTCTCTCTCCCCCTCTTCTTCCTCTCTTCCCCTCGTGGTTTTCGGCCGTCTCGTGGAGCTTGTTCGTCTTGTTCGTCTCCTTGGATCTCTTGGTTTTCCCCGTCCTTTTCGTTACGTGAAGCAAGTACCGGTTTTTCCAGATTAATAAAGTTTACCGCAGAAGGATTCTATTTTGTGTGCCGCGTCGTTCTTGCAGGCGAGACGGTTGCGCGGGACAATTTAACTCAAATTACAGGCCAAGTTTCTTCTATTAGATCATGATGCTCTGTGCTCTCACTTCCTGTTTTCCTTTTAACCTCATTTAACCATTTTTCCACCTCTTCTCTCTTGGGCTTTATTTTTAAATAGCCTTGCCACTGAGCAATTTTCTCTTTTATGTATGCTTATACAATTTTACTATTGGTTGGTGTGCTTCTGTCTCTTTCTGATAGATTGAAAGCTCTTTGAAAACTTGCTTTATTGTTTCTTCCCAGGAGCCTACATCATCACTTATTCTCAGTAAATACTGGTAAATTAATGTATGTAACTATAAATGTACATTATCATTGCTGTGGGTAATCTTATCACATAGTTGCCATAAACAATGGTGTCCTACAGTAATGACCTTCCTAAAGAAAATCAGTGTCAAAAAATAAGTGTTGAGGTGTAGAATGACTTTTGACACCAATGCTTCTCTCCCTGGAGGATAGAAATTGATTTTTTTTTTTCTTTCTTGGCATGTGAATCTGTTTTGATGCATATCCCTGAGGCCTCAGACTCATCACAAATCAAGGAACCTTGGAGAGTTCAGCTAATGAGATCAAATCACATATTGGTATCAAAGTTGTCTCCAGACAAAGAAATAATGGGGTAACATCAAACTTTTGGCATTATAAAAGAAATCTGATAAAGGTACTCGTGAAGTGTTCAGGGTAAAATATGAATCAGAATGGCTCTCACCTTTTCTCCAAGTTATCAATAGAGAGACCTGAAACAGCCACCACCTGTAACTAGGCAAGACTTCCAAAGGAGAGATAGAGAAACAAACCCACCCATAAAACCTTCGACCTACAATTTGTCCTGCCTACAAAATATACAGGGGTAAAGATGGAGTAGAAATTGGGGATTGTCTAGTCAATGACTGGTCCAACCTGAGAGAAAGCCTGTCCCTGACACTATTAATGATATTTTCCTATATTTGCACACAGGAACCTAGCATAATTCCTTCACCGAGCAGCTGATATAAACAGATTCAGTGATCCAAAGCCAAACATTAGGTGGAGTTTGGTGAATCTTATGAAGGAAGAGAAAGAAGAATGGAAGGACGCAGAGGGCTCAAGGACAGTACAAGTTTTCCTACAGAATTGACCAACCTGGAATCATACCGGCTCATAAAGACTGAACCACCAACCATAGAACATGCATGCGAAGGACCTAGATCCCCTACATATATGTAACAGGTATACAGCTTGATCTTCAAGTGGCTCTCCTAACGTGTGGTACAGGGACTCTGTCTCTGTTGCCTACCTTTGGAAAAAGGAAGAGGCATTGGGGAAAGGTAAGATGAAAGGGAGGGACTGGCAGATCAGGAGGAGAGAACATGGGATAGGAATGTCAATTAAATAAATAAATAAATTTTAATTAAATTAATATAAATAAAAATAAAAGCATAAATAGCTTCTTCACAAAGCCGATGTGGGAAATAAACCTTCTTTTGTGTGTTTACTATGGAGATTAAGACCTACAGGGTAGCATGTGACACCTTAGGCTCTTTATTAATATTTTACTAGTAGTACTTTTATTATAATAATCACACACCACACCCTTACTCCTGTGACACCTCTCCCATCTCTTTAACATAGGTCTCCATATTGCTTCTTTTCTCCTCTCACCACTTCCGAGTTGCTGCTGGATATTTTTTTCCTATCTGATCCATTTCTCTTGGTTGGTTTGTTAGTGAAGGAAGCTCTGATCCTTCTCCTTGGCTCTGTCCTAAAAGCTAAGGCTACTAAAGGCTTCCCCTGTTCCCCAACCCCACTCCACTCCTCACTCTCTTTGCAGAAGTCTGGTTGGCTCTAATCCCAATTCTTCTTATTCAGGACAAGCCCCTATATAAAATGGCAAGGAAAAACTTGGACTGTTTTCCATGAGAACATAACCTTACTTTGTTGTCCATATGAAGGTATTATTATTAGCAGTATCCTATTTGCGTGTATTCAACCTATTTTCTCTTGTACAGGTGAGCATTATGCTATCCTGGATGTTAAGAGGAGGTGTAAGCATTAGGAATAGAATTTAAAACCAATTTTGTGAAACTCAGAAACCATTTTGTGTTACTCAAAAATGGTTCCTGATGATGTTAAATAATGTGATGCCTAAGCTTGCCACCAGGTAGCTCTGATAAGAGCTAGACCTCAGCAGCAAGCCCCTGGCAGGCCACCAGAGAGCTCAGATACTGCCTAGCCCAGGATAGGCCTTGATATGCTAATAGAGTAATCCCAAGGTGATGTTGATATGCTAACAAACCAGCCCTGAGCTGCAAACCTGGTAGTACAAAGCTATTGCCCAAAGTAATTATGAAACGCTGGAACTTTGAGAGTGGTCTTTACCATCCTTGAACTGATCTCAAGACTTGCTTCTCTAGTCTCTGTGATGATTCTCAGAGGACTTGAGATTGTGTGTGGCTCTGGCCTCAATGGCTATTAAACTTCCAGCAAGGTTGCTGGGCCTGTCAGCGCTAGCCCCTGCACATCACTCACAAGGCCTTTCCTGGACCTCTGTCTGTGCCATTCTCCTAACTGGCAAAGCTGAAGCACTTCACAGCAAGCTTTCTAAGAGTTATCACCAGAAAAGATTTCCCAGTGGAACCCTGAGGCAGCATTACTGCCCAAAGTACTTCTGTTCCCCACTTGGTGAGATTTCTGTTTAACTTTCATATTAGCATGATATTATAAGAAATGTATGCATGAATAAGCCAACTGTATTCAAAAGCCACGTCTTGTGGGTACATCCTAATTGCCTGGCGCCTTAAAGCCTGTAGGCCATGCTCTCTTCATTTGGTATGGTCAGCAGGATTCCACTGGATGCATGGTTGACAGGCTAAACGATTACTTAACTGGGCAGAGAGGGAGCTGGCAAAAGTCCCTCTAAAACTCTTAGGGTCTAAACTATCTTAGAATATCTATCAAGAGAAGGTTAAGACTTTATTCAGGCTGGCCACCCGAATGGTTTGACTTTCAGAAATTCTCCTGAAATTATTTAAGAAGATGCCTTGAAAAGACTACGATTCTAAAGACATGTGGAAAAAATGTTGATAGAATAGTCAAAAAGAAATTACCAGTTAAAATTTTACAGGATATGCAAGTTATGTTCAAAAACCCCAAACTGGTTGAGCCCATATGGGCAAAGTGCAATTAGAAAGGAGGTGCCAGCTCTTCCAAAGATGGCTGTAGGCAGAGATGATGGGTCAGTATTCAGAGGCAAAGAGGGAGGAGGGTAATGTCCACATCCATCAGTGACTTACACCAGGCATGCCCCTCTACTATCTTAAAATGTCCTACTACTCACCCCACCCCCACCTTCTATCACTGTCAGGACATCGAGAGTCTCTCTAGATACAGAAGATGGCAGGCCCTGGAGAAAGAATCAGGCCTACTCTGGATCTGAACTGCAAGAACTAATATGAGACATTTTCCAGAAAGAAATGACTGGTCAACTTAAATGTGGGAAGAAGGAGGACAGAATATGCTAGGTAGTAGAGATGAAGCACTACAATTTAATAAGAGCCACATAACAGCCTTCACCCAGAATGGTAGCCATACAACAGGCAGAGGAAAGGAAGTAACCAACTGCTTGAATTAATGTACAGCGTTTCAGCTACTTTCCCTCAGCTAGATGCTAATGCAATAGGCAGTCAAATTAAATGAAAAACTCGAAAACGACAAATTAAAATTTGTAGAAAGCTTATAGTCTTAAGTATGGATGGCACATAAAATAAGGAGCAGACAAACTATCACAGTGTCTGATGCCCCAGATGGCCTTTAAAAAATGTTTGCATCTGAAGGACCTGCCCACATATGAGGCTAAACTTAAACTAAGTCCAGGTAGTGCAACAAAATGCGCAACATGTGCAGGACACACTGAAATTCTTAAATAGAATTTGACCATTGGGATACACCTTCACTACCAAATTCCTACCCAAATGTTCTTTCTTTAGTCAAGGTGGACCTCCCCAGAGAATGGGCTCCCCGAATTCCCAAACCTAGAAACTAGACTCCATAAAAGAGTCTGGTTTAAATTATTGGAACTTAAAATACTCCTCTAAGACACTGTCCTGAATGGTTCCATGACATTAGGAAAGGACCAAATTCCATGCCAAATAATCCTGAGAGAGGCTGGCATAGTCAAGAGGATTAGAATAGACTGTTAAACTGTAATAAAATTAAACAGTGACAGAATGGAAGCCGAAAATGTGGATGTAACCCCGAGAGTATGATGGCCAGGGAGGGTAGATGGACTAGTCTCCCAGCCTGCCACAGCAGAACTTCATTGTGAACCTAAGTCAAACACCTGAACTTCCTATGCATCCTGCTCAGTGAGGAGCCCTGCAACAGCATTTCTGCCCAACCAACTGTTCCCCCTGATGAGCTATCTATTTAATTTTTATATTAGCATGATGTTATATGCAATGGTTATGTGAATTCACAACATATCCAAAAACAAATTCTAATTATATTCTAATCTCCGAGTACCTTACACCCCATAGGCCACTCTTTCTACAGTGTAATGGCTTTAAAATGGTTATGGCTAAAACTTCAAAAGGCACCACACAAGCATATGGAGATAGCACTAAGTGATGGACAGAGTAGGAGCTGGTCCTGATGCTGTTGTTTATGTCCCAGGATGGGCTTCTGTCAGGAGCTGAACTAATGATGTCCATCACATAATCATCTTGTTTAGACAATGTCAAATTGGGATTTATCTGATTTCAAATGAATTTTAATATTTCTTCCAACTGAAAATATTCTATGTTGACTGTTATTCAAACTTTTTTCTTTTTTCTTTTTTCTTTTCTTTCCTATTTTCTTTTCTTTTCTTTTTTTTAGAAAGTGCCAAATAATACTCTCAACACAGGAGAACCACATCTGTACAAGTATAAAGAGCAAAAATAAAGCATTCATTTCTGAGGAAACTTGTATATGTATCAGAGAGAAGGGGTCAAGTAGGTCTTACAAAATTCAATGTATAGGCTGCTTTTATAGCACAAAGAATCGAGCAAAAAACAGCACAGCAGTATGGAAAGTATAGCATTAAAGGTAGAAATAAAAGCATTAAAAATACAGCCTTTTGGCTGGAGGGTGGTCCAGCAAGCAGGTAGCTAAAGAGACCCCTCTGGGCTTAGCAAATTTTAACTATCAAAAGAAAAACAGGAGTTCCAGAAGGGGAACCCTCCTTTACTGACATAGTTAATTAACATCTCTAGATGATATAATGTTTGCTATGCCTGTTTTAAAATCATATGCATGAGCTGCATTTCACATACACCAGTGCTAATAAGACTGTTGACATCTTTAATGTGACCTCGAAATAACGTTTTCTTTCTTGATTTGGTCAGATTGTTTTCCTGTTTGTTGGAAGGGAGTTGTACAATTTGAGGAATGAGTCAGGGAAGACCATGTGATGTTAGGACATTCTTAAAGGGTCTCTATATTAGTTGCTGGGTACTGAAGGTAAACTTCCTCTGACTTACAGTCTATGTCTAACATAGCCTTCCTGTCTTAGCATTAGGGGGCTTTCGGGCACACGAGTTGCTTGAAGTATAGTTTAAACTCTTTTATAATGCTCCATACCTCTAATCCAGTAAGCTACATTTCGCAAGTTTGTGATTGCACAATTTGTTCCTTCATTGCTAAATGATGATGGTATAAATGCGTTGAGTTGTATCAGATATGTAAGTTTCAAACAATAATCTCATTCTTTATTCTGTCTATTCACTTATTGATATTTTTCTTATTTTTTAAGGAATTTTTTTTCTTTTATTGGATATTTTCTGCATTTACATATTAGATGTTATCCCTTTCCCACAATCCCATCCCTCTTCCCCCTCCCATTACCTGCAGAAAGCTGCTTCCTCTCCCAACCACCCTCTCCCACCTCAGCACCTTGATGATCACCTACACTGGAAAAAATGAGCCTCCTCTGGACTAAAGGCCTATCCTCCCATTGATGTCAGAAAATGCTATTCTTTCATGCATATGTACCTTGGACCATGGGTCTCTCCATGCAAAATCACTGGTTGGTGTATTAGTTCCTAAGAGATCTGGTAGGTTTGGTTAGTTGATAATTTTATTCATCAAATGGGGTTGTAGACCCTTTCACCTCCATCAGTCCTTTCTCTAGCTCCTTTAATGGGGTTGTCATGTTCAGTCTGACTGTTAGCTGCAAGCATTCTCCTCTGTATCAGAATGGCTCTGGGAGGACCTCTGAGGAGGCGTCCATATCAGGTTCTTGCCAGTAATCACTATTTGGCATCAGCAATAGTGCTTGGGTTTACTAGGCACATACGACGTGGATCCCCAGGTGAGGCAGTCTCTGGATGATCTTTTCTCCAATCTCTGCTCCTCTATTTGTGCCCTTATTTCATCCCATGAATTTTTTGTTCTTCCTTCTATGAAATACTGAGGCATCCACTTTCTTTTCTTTTAATTGAACAACTTTATTTTAAAAAAACAAAGATAAATGTACAGATTTTAATAATTTTTTGCATAAAAGTATACAAATACATTTTTGCCAGTACTCTATTTTTTTAAAGGTTTGATAGTATGCATTAAAATATTAGTAGTTACAATGAGCAAAAAGTACATGTAAAACAAGATATCACCTGGAAATAGTCAAAGTTTTCTTGGTGTGTAAAGAGTAAGCATAATGATTTTTCATTTTCTTTTTCTTTTATTTTTTTTTTTGGCCTCCATTTTTTCTTGAACTTCATGTACTCTGTGAGTTTTTTCTGGGCTGTTCAGAGCTTTCTGGGGTTAGTATCCAATTATCAGTGACTGCATATTATGTCTGTTATTTTGTGACTGAGTTACCTCACGCAGGATGATATTCTCTACATGCATCCATTTTCTTAAGAATTTCATAAGGTCATTGTTTCTGATAGCTGAGTAGTACTCCATTGTGTAAATATACCACAATTTTTGTATCTATTCATTAACTGAAGGACATCTGGGTTCTTTCCAGCTTCTGTCTATTATAAATAGGGCTGCTATGAACATTGTGGTGCATGTGTCTTTGTTGTTTATTGGAGCTTCTCTGGGGTATATGCCTAGAAGTGGAATAACTGGATCTTCAGGTAGTACTATGTCCAATTTTCTGAGTGATTGCCAGACTGATTTCCAGAGTGGTTGTAGCAGTTTACAACCCAACAACAGTGGAAAAGTGTTCCTTTTCACCACATTCTTGCCAATATCTACTGTCATCTGAATTTTTGATCTTAGCCATTCTGGTTGGTGTGAAGTTGACTCTATCAGGGTTATTTTGATTTATATTTCCCTGATGGCTAAAGATGTTAAGCACTTCCTTAGATGCTTCACAGCCATTCGATATTCCTCAATTGAGAACATTTTTTTAGCTCTGTACCCCATTTTTAATAGGGTTGTTTGATTCACTGGTTTCTTGAGTTCTTTGTATATCTTGAATATTAGGCATCTATCTGATGTTGGGTTGGTAAAAACTTTTCCAAATCCGTTTGCTGCCATTTTGTTTTCTTGACAGTGTCCTTAGCCTTACAGAAACTTTGCAATCTCATTAAGTCCCATTTGTTGATATTAGACCATAGAGCACGAGCCATTGGTGTTCTGTTCAGGAAACTTTCTCCTATGCCTATATGATCTAAGGTTGTCCCTAATTTCTCATCTAATAATTTCAGTGTACCTGGTTCAATGTGGAGATCTTTGATCCACTTGAACTTGAGCTTTGTACGAGGAGATAAGAAAGGGTCAATTTTCATTCTTCTGCATGCTGAGTGCCAGTTGGACCAACAACATGTGTTGAAGAGGCTTTCCTTTTTCCATTGAATGTTTACAGCTCCTTTGTCAAAAATCAAGTGACCATATATGTGAAGGCTCGTTTCTGGATCTTCTATTCTATTCCATTGATCCATGGAGGCATTTACTTTCTAGCATTCCTTCTCTTTGAGTGTCATAAGTTCGTTGGTATTCCAAGCATTTTATGCTATTATCACCTTATAAATCAGTACATATTGTGAGTGTTTTGTTTTTTTTTTTTTTTTTTGTTTTTTGTTTTTTGGGTTTTTTTTTTTTTTGTTTTGTTTTTTTTTTTTTTTTTTTTTTTTTTTTTTTTTTTGTTTTGTTTTGTGGGTAGGTTACTTCATTCAGAATGATATCTTCAAGTTCCATCCCTTTGCTTAGAAATTTGATGAAGTCATTGTTTCTGATAGCAGAAACTCCATTGTTTATATGTACCACAATTTCTGTATCTGTTCCTTTAATGAAGGACATCTGGGTTCTTTCCAGCTTCTGGCTATTATAAATAAGGCTGCTATGAACATGGTTGTGCATGTGTCCTTGTTTGATATTGGACTTTCTTTTGAGTATATGCCTAAGAGTGATATAGTTGGGTCCTCGGGTAGTACAATGTCCAATTTTCCGAGAATTTCCATGGTGGTGTCTCATCAGCAGTGGAGGAGTGTTCTTCTTTCTCCACATCCATGACAGAATCTGCTCTCACCTGAGTTTTTGAACTTATCCATTCTGACTGGTGTGGGGTAAAATCTCAGGGTAATTTTGATTTGCATTTCCCTGATGACTAGGGACTTTGAGCATTTTCTTAGCTGCTTCTCAGCCATTTAATATTCCTCCGTTGAGAATTCTTTGTTTAGCTCTGAACCCCATTTTTAAATAGGATTGTTTGATTCTTTGTAGTCTAACTTCTTGAGTTCTTTGTATATATTGAGTATTAGACCTCTATCAGATATGGGAATGATAAAGTTTCTTTCCCAGTCTGTTTCCTGTCCTTTTGTTTTCTTGGCAGTGTCCTTAGCCTTAGAGAAATTCTATGAAGGTCTGGTAGAATTCTGCACTAAATCCATCAGGTCCCGTGCTTTTTTTGGTTGGAAGGCTTTTGATGATTGCTTTTATTTCTTTATGGTTTATGGGGCTGTTTAGATGATCTATCTGATCTTGATTTAACTATGGTACGTGGTATCTTCTAGAAATTTGTTCATTTCCTATAGATTGTCCAATTTTGTTTAGTATAGGCTTTTGTAGTAGGATCTGACAATTTCTTGAATTTCCTCAGTTTCTTTTATGTCTCCCCTTTCATTTCTGATTTTGTTAATTTGTACTCCGTGTGCCCTCTAGGTAGTCTGACTAAGGGTTTATTGATCTTGTTGATCTTCTCACCAGCTCTTGGTTTCGTTGATTCTTTGTATAGTTCTTTTTGTTTCTATTTGGTTGATTTCAGCTCTGAGTTTGATTATTTCTTGCTGTCTACTTCTCTTAGATGTATCTGCTTCTTTTTCTTCTAGATTTTTCAGGTGTGTTGTCAAGGTGTTAGTGAATGCTCGCTCCAATTTTATTTTGGCAGCATTCAGAGCTATGAGTTTCCTTCTTAGAACTGCTTTCACTGCATCCCATAAGTTTGGGAATGTTGAGCGTTCATCTTCATTAAATTCTAAAAAGTCTTTGATTTCTTTCATTATTTCTTCCCTGACCAAACTACTCCAGCTTTTTTGGGGGACCATTTGCTTGATTTTTGCTGAAAAATTATTGCTGAATTTTTTTTTTTTTTTTTTTTTTTTTTTTTTTTGCTGAAAAATTTAGATTTTTTTCAACCGTTTACTCTGAGGTAGTTCCTGACTTTATTGCTTTATTGATGAATTTCCTGTATGCAAAAAATGCTGGATCCAGTTTATGTATCTAGTCTGATAGTCTATGTCTCTTTAATGCAGAATTGAGTCCATTGATGTTAAGCAATATTAAGGAATAGTGATTGTTGTTTCCTTATATTTTTGTTTAGAAGTAGAATTATGTGTGTGTGTTTTACTTCTTTGGTGTTTGTTGCAAGAAGATTAGTTTCTTGATTGTTCTAGGGTAAAGTTTTCCCCTTTGTGATGGAGTTTTCTATCTATTATTGTTTGTAGTGCTGAATTTGTGGAAAGATATTGTATAAATTTGATTTTGTCTGGGAAGATCTTGTGTTCTGCTTCTATAGTAAGTGAGAATTTTGCTGGATATAATAACCTAAACTGGCGTTTGTGTTCTCTTTGGGTCGGTATGATGTCAGTCAGGATCTTCCAGCTTTCATGATTGATCTGCCTTAATGTTACCTGTCCTTTTTCCCCTTACTGGTTTTAGTATTCTTTCTTTGTTTTGAACTTTTTTGTTTTTTTACTATTATGTGTTGGAAAGAATTTCTTTTCTGGTCCAATCTATTTGGGGTTCTGTAGGATTCTTCTATGTTTATGGCTATCTCTTTAGGTTATGAAAGGTTTTTTTTTAATAATTTTGTTGAAGATATTTACTGGGCATTTAGTTTGGACTCTTTGTTCTCTTCTATACCTATTATCCTTTGGCTTGGTCTCCTAATTCTGTCCTGGAATTCCTGGATGTTTTGGGTTAGAACCTTTTTGATTTTTGCATTTTCTCCGACTGTTGTTCCAATGATTTCTATGGTATCTTCTGCTCCTGAGATTCTGTCTTCCATCTCTTGTATTCTATTGGTGATGCTTGCAGCTATGACTATGGATGATTTTCCTTGGATTTTCAACTTCAGGGTTGTCTCCTTTTGGAATTTCTTCATTGTTTCTATTTCTGTTTTTAGTTCCTTCATCTATTTGTTTGTGCTTTCCTTTAACTCTTTAAGTGATTTGTTTGATTATGTCTGATAAAATTTTTTGGGAAAAAAATAGAAAAAAAAGTTTTCTCACACTTTAGGAAATGTACCAGTAATACAAAGTTTCAAGACTTTGTTCTGTTTTCATTTAACAATTTTGTTATTTCTACTCTCACATTTTGAACATTACTGCATATTTGCTACTATACTATATACCCAGGACTTCAGACCAAACATCTTACTTAGTCAGTCCTCAAAGGAACACTTTTCACTAGGTTCTTAAATGATGTCTTATGTATGAAAAGTGGAGCAGAGTTGTCTGCGGAGACAATATGCTTCTTACTGCTTTTGCCAAAACTACATTTGAAACAAGTATTTGCTGTCTTTAGAGACTAAGTAAACACCCTCATGCATATATTTTACGTTTTCATTTTTCATTCACATGTTGATGGGCATGCAGGCATGCCCAACTCCATAATTTGGGAATAGTGTCATGATGTTTGTTATATGCTCTATGTATTATTATATGAAGTAGCAGATTATTTTGCATATATATCTAGAAGTGGTATGCCTGGATCATATGAAAGTTTTAGTTTCAGCTTCTGAGAAATCTCCTTTCTGAATCTTTATGGCAGCTCTCTTATTGATAGGTATTCCATATTCTCACCACCATTTGTTCAGTAAATAAGAAAGTTTATAGAAAATACATATTTCATAGCCATGAGCCCTACTACCCAGCATGGAGAACACGGAATTCTCAGGAACACCGTTGAGCTTTATGTTATCCTCTCACCTCAGAGTGACTGACACAAGGCCTGTAATTGGTTTTTTTCTCTAGAACATGTAAGATTTTTTACTCTGATTCGTATGGCCTCAGTTTTGCTCTGAATGTATCTCTGTATTTTCTCAATTCTAGATTCCAGGAACTTCTTTCTGTGACGGCATTTTTTGTTTGTTTTAGTGATAGTCATTCTGACCAGAATAGAATGAAATCTCAAATGTTGGCATGCGTTGCTAGGATGACTATTATGTTCCTGTATTTACTGATAATTGTCTCTCTGAAAAGTCTATGTCTGCTTATGCTGTCTGGATTATTTTCACATTATTAGTGGCATGGGTCTCTCAACTGAACACTTGGAATGTTAATTCTTCATAGTGCCCACCCACGTGCCAGTTTTCCACTGGCATTTCTTAATTATTACCACTTTCTACTTCCATGTGCCCTAGTGGCTGAACATTATGGACCACATCACCCAAAATGCTTTGTCCTCTGAACTCCACTTTGGATTACCTGGTGGTTCTCAACGTTCCCAATGCTGCAGCCCCTTAATATAAGTCCTTTTGTTGTGAGACTGTAACCATAGAATTATTGTTGTTTCTACTTCATAACTGTAATTTGGCTACTCTCATGAATCAATATTTTTGAAAACAGAGCTCTGCCAAAGCAGTTTTGACCCACAGGTCACACAGCGATGCAGATGACCAACTATCAGAGGCAATGTTCAGGTTGCATCTCCTTCTCTTTCTGTGCTTTTGCATGATGCTGTGGAGTCCTTGCAAAGTTTTTTAATCACCACATTATCACAACTCCTTTGGGTGCCCAGCTCTACATACTGTTGCTCTCACAGAACACCAAAGATGTCATTTCTTCTCCTACCTCATCAGGTCTAGAGATCAGAGTAGGAAGCTCAGAATTTTAAGCACAGTGTGACTGGTGCCATGATAGAACTAATACAGGTTTGAGGAGATGCTATCATTGGAGACATTGTGTCTATTGACAGACAGTTCTCAGTCTCAATCAACAACTGCATATGTCAGCTTCAGAAGGAAACTGTTGGGTTGTAGCATCTTTATTTGCCTGCTTTTCCCCCCTTTCTGCAGTGTGCAGAAAGGAGTATCTTGTACCACAACAGACAAGAGGCTACCTTCAAAAACCAAGCCAAATTGTTTATTGAGCTAGAAGTAACTCATTAGTACAGCTGTTAACACTGAAAGATTAGCTATGTTTAACACTGATACATGTATAAGGGGAGGTTATTAATTCTCCTCAAATCTAGCAATAAGGAAACCTTTAACTATGAATCAAAAATCTATTACCCATAAAAAACCATAAATGAAACTATGTATGCTTAAACTTCTGCACAGAAAATAAACACCATAAATAATGTGGAAAAATAATGTAAACTGAAAAACAAGAGGAAAAGTACAAGTTTATGTTCTGCACAAAACATAGGCAAAACAATATTTGTTAAAACCAATAAGCAAAGGCTGGCTGGCAATCTAGTAGAAAAGTTGTCAAAAAATACAAACACACTATAGGCAAAAATAATCTACCTCCTTAGTAAAAACAGAAAACATAGACAAAGACAATTGAAGATGCATTTATCATTCTAAAGAGATCAGCAGAAGTAATAGTAACATTCTATTTTCTCACTTCCCAAATGTGTCATGGCAGCATGTAGGTCTCTGGGTGTTCTCTGCCAGCCTACACTCATGACACTGCAGCAGGAATCCATCTTAAAGAGATACTTGAATCATATAAAGCACATGTATTAGGTCAGCTTTGCAATGTCACCAATAATGGAAAATGTGTGGATATAATGCAAGTGTGAACTAGGCAGTTACTGACTTCGATGGTTAGAGAAGCATGTGACACTGTGCTATACAGTTACTTAAAGGAGGAGTTCTGGATTTCTAATACCAATGTGAAAACAACACACAAAAAGGTATAAGATACCAAGAAAGGTCTTCTTAAGGTTTTGCAGTCTGTATTTTATGTAAATGGTGTGTGTGCATCTGTGTGTGTGTGTGTTAGGGAGAGAGAGAGAGAGAGAGAGAGAGAGAGAGAGAGAGAGAGAGAGAGAGAGAGAGAACAATATGAATGTGTGCTTCTCGAAAAACCAGTAGGAAAGGTAAATAAGAACTAATAAATGTGGTTCCCCGTAGGAGTTAAGAGATAGAAGAAAACCTGAGTAGAGAATTATGTGAGAGCAACATGGCAAATTCATCTTTACCCTCAGACTGTGTAAAAATCTTCTTTATTAAAATGTCAAAAATACAATAACACAGATACCATAATCATTTTTGTGTACCTTTAAAATGCATTATGAATATATAGTAAGATATGTGTAGACAACCAACTGATTGACAGAAATGTAAACAAATTTTACAAATCCACAGCATGCTCAGGTGGCTATATTCACCATAGCAAGACAGGCTCTAAGAGAAGCAATGAAGGTTCTTTGTTAGTTTTGTTAATTATGTTTAATCCAGTGTTTCCATGTTACTGAATTGAAGTTTCCTCCCATTCTAAGCTACATAATTACTTCATAAAAAAGAAACATTCTGGGGCTGTTTCTTTGTGCACCCCTTGACTTTCAGTAGTCAGCATTGACTGTGACTTACAGGGTATTTGAACCACTGGATGTTTGCTGCCCCAGGGCTCTGGAACAATGAGTTCCTGACATTTAAAATATTGTTTCACAAGAACAAATAAGAATGCATATTAACTATATTTCTCAAATTATTTTATTTTAAACTGAGACCACATCAGAAAACAATTTACTTCGTGATTAATATGTCTGTTTAATGCACTGATATGTTTTTCATGATCTATCCATAGGTCCGTCATGAGATACTGTGCTAAGAGACACTGATTGGGATCAAACACCAAATTTTTTCCTAAAGGACTGTGTAAAAGACACTCTGTGAATGTCAATTCTCTTTCTTACGGTAGGAAAATGTATATTAGTAATTGCCTCAAGAGAAGGCAAAGGAAGGTGCTAGTGAGTAAACCCTGGAAAAATCATCACCTTACAGAAACATCAATTTGAACAGCTACTCATGCATGAAACTAACTTTGGAAGAGCTAAGTGAACAGAGTAAGAGGTCACAGAATTTGCTTTGGCGTAACAATAAGCAAACATGCAATAAAGAAGGAAGGAAGTGTTGACCACACCACTCTTCCTCAAGCTCCAAAACGCATAGTCTGGAGAGCCACATCTCCTTCATGCTCGATAAACAAACAATAAGTTCATCCTTACATACAGACACCAGTACAAGCTCAGTGAAGCACAGTTTGAGGAAAAACCTCCCATCACTCCGGCCTCAGGCTATTGCCCACCCAGCAAACTTCTGGGTCTGAGTTAAATTCGCCATTGGACAACCTCGCACCATCCCAACCTCTCACGTTGGAGAGCACAGAACAGAAAAGACTTTATCTGTTCTGGTCTTATCTTCAGTGAAAGAGACAAAGGTATTTCCCGGGGACTTTAGCATCAGGCTACTGAACGAGCATATTGGAAATGCTAGGTATTAGTATTTATAAACTAGCTGATTAAAAATCATAGTACACACCAAAAAGTTAATTTTGGCACACCAAAATAATAAGCAAGTTGCCCAATCCATCCTGGAGAAACCACTTAATCAAACAGAAAGTCTGTAGGCTATTTCTGGACAAGCGCATGTCTACACTTGGGTGTGTCCTAACTTTCCTAGCATTTCACTCAATTAATGCTCGAGATTAAATTCATATTAAAACTTCCTATGAAACTCCAGTTCTTCTTCATTCTAACTCCCCTGACAATTACGAATCCCACATTCAGCTGAGTACAGTTTGCTTAAAGTTTTTCGGCTGCTACAGTACACGGTGTGAACATGCACCCCACTGTCTGTTCCCGCCACTGTCCACAGCACTCAGCAAATGTAGAGGAGGAGCACATGAAGCTGGGAGAGGAAAGTTGTGGGGAGACAAAAGAGGAATCACTGCTGAGCGAATAGGGATGAATTGATCAAAACACATTATATATAATCCAAGGAATTATCAAACAGAAATGCCCAATGTCTCTAATTTTCAGATAAAGAAAATTATAACCTGGGGGTGATCGCTCCTCACTGTAGTAACAATCCCTCTCTTGCTCAACATCCTGCCATTCCCCTACAATGGGGCAATAAGTCTTCACAGGACCAAGGGCTTCTTATCCTACTGATGCCAGACTATGCCATCCTCTGCTACATCTTCAGCTGGAGCCATGGGACCCCATATACTGTTTGGTGGCTTAGTCCCTGGGAGCTCTAGGGGGTCAGGTTGGTTGATATTGTTGTTCTTCCTATGAGGTTGCAAACCCCTTCAGTTCCTTCAGTCCCTTCTCTCGCTCCTCTGCTGGGGTCCCAGGACTCAGTCTGATGGTTAGCTGCAAGCATCATAATCTGCATCAGTAAGGCTCTGGCAGAGCCTCTGAAGAGAAATCTAGATCAGGCTCCTGTCAGCAAGCACTTATTTGTATCTTATTTTTATTGGATATTTTAGGTATTTACATTTGAAATGTTATCCCCTTCCACCCTCATCCATTACCCCTCTCACCTCATGATGCCTTTATGAAGATGTTCCCACTCCCACCTACCTACTCCTAAATTGTCACTCTGGCATTTCCCTATACTGGGGCAAAAGCCTTCACAGGACCAAGAGCTCCTGATGTCAGACAAAGCCATCTTTTGCTACATATGTGACTGGAACATGGGTCCCTCTATGTATACTCATTGGTTGGTGTTTTAGTCCCTAGGAGCTCTGGGAGGGTGGTGTTGGTTGGTTGATACTGTTGTTCTATCTATGGGGATGTAAACCCCTTCAGCTTCTTCAGTCCTTTCTCTAACTCCTCCACTAGGGTCCTTGTACACAATCCAGTGATTAGCTGCAGGCATTCTCATTTTTATTAGCAAGGCTCTGGCAGAGTCTCTCAGGAGACATCCACATCAGGCTCCAGACAGTAAGCACTTCTTACAATCAGCAATAGTGACTGGGTTTGGTGGCTGCATATCGATGGATTCTTAGTCATCCGAGATTCTACCTCACAACAGAGAGAATGGCTAAAATAAAAAACTCAGGTAACTGCATATCCTCACAAATATGTGGGGAAAGATAAATACTCCTCCATTGTTGGTGGGATTGCAAGCTGGTACAACTAATCTAGAAATCAGTCTGGCAGTTCCTCAGAAAATTAGACATAGTTGTACTTGAGGACCCAGCATATACCCAAAAGATGCTGCCACATATAATGAGGACACATGTTCCATTTTATTCATAGCAGCCTTATTTATAACAGCCAGAAGATGGAAAGAACCCAGATGTCCTTTAACAGAGAACTAAATACAGAAAATGTAGTACATTCACACAATGCCATAAGCCATTGGTGTTCTGTTCAGAAAAATTTCCCCTGTGCCCATGCATTCAAGGCTCTTTCCCACTTCCTCTTCTATTAGTTTCATTGTATCTGGTTTTATGTGGAGGTATTTGATCCGCTTGGACTTGAGCTTTGTATATGGAGATAAGAATGAATCAACTTGCATTGTTTTATATGCTGAAAGTTGGTTGTACCAGCACCATTTGTTGAAAAGGGAGAGAATCCTCATAGAAGCAGAAGGAGAGGGAATGGGAAATGAGAGAACCAGAAAAGAGAATAGCATCTGAAATATAAATACATAAACAACAACAAAACAACAACAAAAACCCAAGCCAAATATTACATAATGATAACATAATCCCAAACCAAAAACTGAACAGTTTTTAACACAACCATTGTTAACTGGCTGTGTTAAACTCTGAGGGGAGAAAGTCAATCCTTTCTAAGATCATCAGAAAACATACTATGATTCATAACAGTAGCAAAATTTCAGTTATAAAGTAGCAATGGTGGAAATTTTATGGGTGGGGTCACCACAATATGAGAAACTATATTAAAGGATCATAGGATTCAAAAGATTAAGAACCGCTGATTTGGACTGAGCATAGTTTCCGCAGTGGAGGAGTTAGAGAAAGGACTGACATTTGCAATCCACAGGAAGAACAACAATATCAACCAACCAGATCCCCACAAACTCAAAGGTACTAAACTACCAACCAAAGAGTACACATTGGGGAACCCATGGCTCCAGCTGCATATGTAGCAGAGGATGGCCTTGTTGAGTATCAATGGGAGGAGAGGCCCCAGACCCTGTGAAGGTTAGATGTCCCAGTATAGGGGAATGCCAGAGTGGGTTGGTGTCCGGAGTTGGTGGTTAGGCAGGTGAAGCAGCACCCTCATAGAAGCAGAGGGAGGGGGAAGAGGCTTGCGGAGGAGAAGCTGGGAAAAGTGATAACATTTGAAATGTAAATAAAGAAAGTATCCAATAAAAAACTGTCAAAAAATAAAGAATCCCTTTTCTCAGATGACACATGGTGTGGTGCTGGGTGGCTACCATCTCAGCTTGTGAAAGGCTGAGGCTGAGGAAAGAAGACTGACAGGGTCAAGGTCAGCCTGTGTCTTATAGTAAGAACCCATCTTGAAAGAAACAACAGTAGACACAACTAGGATACGGTATTGATAAAGTTGTGGGGAAAAAAAAAAACTTTGTTTGAATATAAGTTGGTTAAGTTAATGAAAAAAAAATAGAAGTTTCTAAAATCTAAGATGTAAAACTTTAAATGATTCAGTGGTCTTCCTACTAATATATAAACAAAGGAAATTGAGTCACTCTGCCAATGAAGGATTTCTACTTCCCACATTTGTCACAGCACTGTTCACAACAACAAAGATATAGAAATAATTTAAGGTTTTATCATCTGACAAATGGAACAAAGAGAACGTGGTTTATATACACTGGGAATATTATTTAGACATGAAGGATAAAATCCTGTTACCTGTGACAGCTTGAGAATAGCTGGAGCTCATTATGTTAAGAGAAATAAGGAAGGCATAAAAATGAGTAGAATACGGTCTCACACATATTCAGAATCTGAAAATGTGACCTCACAGAAGTTGTGAATAATATTCTGTAAACCAGATGATGCAGGAAGAGATGATACCTATGCAATTAGCGAGCAGTGAGTGACAGTAGAAACAATTTCCGATGTCCTTCCTCATAAGTCACTGTAGATAGAATTATATGTTTCAAAAAGGAGCTAGGAGAAATGATTTTGAATGTTTTCACCCCAAAGAGATAATACAATTTTAAGGAGATGTGGTTAGCTTGGCTCAGATATACACAACATATACATGGACCAAAATACCATATATAAACTCACAATTTCAAATGTTAGTTAAAATGCAATTCAAAATGGCTACATAAAGAAAATCAAGACTTGTCTCAAATTCCGAAGTATCTTCAGTGCTAATGTTTAATACATAGGTGATTATCCTCATAGAATGAAAAACTCCAGTCTGACTGTCTGTCTCACTCTGTCTCTCTCTCTATCTGTCTCTGTCTCTTTCTCCTTCCGAGTCTGTGTGTGTGTGTGTGTGTGTGTGTGTGTGTGTGTGTGTGTGTGTGTGTGTGTGTGTGTGTGTATTTATGTTAGGAGCACCTTTTGCTCTATTTTTAGTGAGTGAGCCAATTTGGTTTACATTTAAGTGTGTCTAGAATTTTTTTTCCAAATTTTTGTGAATATTTTCAGATTATAGTATGCATCCTAAACATTCTGTTGGACATAATAAAAAGAGAATACATCTCCTTGCTAAATTCCAGGCTAAAAGCTACATCTGTGACTACATCTGTTTCCAACCAATAAACCAAGCAAATTCCAGGCCCCCAAAATAAAATAAAATAATTAAAAACTGAACCTTAAATTAGGCTAATTCTAGGTCTTCCCTAGAGTTTTATGGCAGATCTCACACTGAAGAGTAAGAATCATTATTGTAGGAATTAGGAGCAAAGAGGTTATGTTTAACTTTTTTAGGTAAGTTTTATCTATCCCTCTACTGAAACCAATTCTCGATGTAATTCTCAGTCTGGTCAGAAAATTATTAAACTCTAAAGTCAGGTCGAGAAAGATCTACTTCAACCTGATTTTCTAAGGAGACATGATGCTATGATGGGCTCAGCTTTCCACTGGGCTCCCATGAGGGTATTGACTGAATGCAGACAGTCCTCCATCTGTGTAGAATCCCACTTACAGTCCCTACTTAATGAATTCCTTCTGAATGAAGCATTTCATCAGAGACAGAAGCGTCTTGATTTTTAATTGAAATTTCAATGCATCATCCCCAGAGTTAGAAGACGATAGTAAAATCTGGTTGTAAAATAAAATTATAATTGGTTTTAAGACAGCCTCCTCATCAGCCAAATACTTCCTGCAGTGCTGTAATGTTGAAAAAAAGCTCATCATCAAACAATTTAATTTCCCTCATAATGTAGTGTACATCAGGTAACATGCCCTAAATGTAATGCTTGAATAATATGACTATAACTAGCTCGAATTCTTATGAATATCTGCCTTTCAGAAAATAAGTTTTGACTAACTCAGAGAACATTCTTTTCTCTTTTGCAAATAGGAGGGAATGTTTAAGCTGTAACAAGACTTTAGAGGGAAGGAAGAGATGCATTGCAAAGGGGTCTTTATAGGGAGGAAAGAATATATGAATAATCTGTATAATAGACCATATTTTCCTGGAAAAACTGTACATCATAAAATCAGAGTAAACCTCTTATTATAGTGAGCACAGTCCCACATGCAAACTATGCCATTAGTGCTTGCATCCTCCCCAAAGGGTGTGCGAGCGGACTCCCTTCAGGCTCACTGTTTACTTCCATCACTGCCCAGACATCCTCTAAAGAACTCTTTTGTGCTTGTCTTGTGAGTGTGACCATGTTGCCTAGCATCCATCTCTCTCTCTCTCTCTCTCTCTCTCTCTCTCTCTCTCTCTCTCTCTCTCTCTCTCTCTCTCTCACTCTCAGATTATTATCATGTACAGGACATAGTTTTTCAAAATATAATATTTTATTAAGAATTCCCTTCCCATTCCTCTCCCCAATTCCTCCCAGATATACCCCTGCACTCCGTCTTCTCTCCAACTTTATGTCTTCTTTTGTTTGCAAATAATAGAGGAGAAGAATAAAGTCTGCTCACTTATTCCTATTAGAATGGTCAAAATGGTATTCTGGGTAGTTGTTGAATTTTTTCTCATTCCATATGCAATTCTTCATTTCTCAGTATCCAGTCTCTGGCACAGCATCAGGGCCACGAATGGGCTGGCCATGAACACAGTCCTATACACGTTCTGAGCCACTGTTAAACAACTGTGTAGTTCCTCGATGTCAGCATTGTAGATGGATGTGCTTTGTCACAATGTAAGAAGGCTGGCCACATCTGATTTAGGACATCAGAACTCTTTAATAATAACAAAAGAGAGGGTTGTTGAAGAAATACATTTAGAGTATAGAAAACTGGAAAGTAACGCTTATATAACAGATGACGATGGATGAGAAAACCCCTGATGTCTATGAAAGGGGCTGAGAAAAAATTGACTTTTTTCAGGAAGGGGTAGCATTCCTTTATCCTGTCATATAAACTATAGCCTACTTCGGAACTACTTTCCATCCTCTTCATGGTGCCAAAGGGCTTAACAGACATCAGCTTCTACCTCCTTTGCCCCAGCTCTTCTTTATATGCAGGCGTTTACTTTAGAGACTGCTGTGTGCTTTCAGGCTGTACGGTTCCCAGTTTAGCTCAGATCCTGCACATTAAATGAAGCCCACAGGCAAACAGAAAGACAACACAGAAACGAGGTCAAGCCAAGCTCTTTACCCCTTTTAGCACAGCGTGTTTTAACTGTGATAGTCAGGGGAAAGCTAAACCTGAAGCTTCATTCCCCCATTTTCCATTCTTCTCCTCTTTATCAGGAAGGCATGCTTGTTGCTCTTGAACCTATGGCCAGCTCAGAGTGTCTCTCTTCTGCTTCCTTGTCATTGCTGGGACTGGGAAATGGTATTAGAAGATGATTCATCAAATTCCTCAGGTGATATCTAATCATGAATTCTGTTAGAAAGAATTATCTGTAAATTGTATTGCTACTCCTGCCTTCTCTAGACTAGTGTTACTAGAGCCACGTTATATTTTTGACATTTAACTTACTGTTTTAACTTACTCACTTTACATTCTGCTCACTGCTTTCCTCCTGGTCACTGCCTCCCAGTCTTTCCCCTATCCACCCTCACGTCTCCTCTGAGTGTGTGTGTGGGTCCCACTGGGTATCCCCTACCCTGGCACTTCAAGTCTCTTTGACGGCCAGGTGAATGTTAATCTCTAGGTTACATAGATTGATGATTGAGACATCACATATGTTTCATTCTCCAGTCACGGTCTTGGAAAAGGAAAACTAAAAATGTAGTTCTAATATTTTAAAATTTAGAGGTTTCACAGAAAAAAAACAGATTTCTTAACAATCTTGTGAAAAATTACTGCTCGTGTCTCAGAGCCTAGCACAACCTCATCCATATTTCTTTTGCTTGTGGAATCTCTCTCTTTCTCTCCTTCACTCCTTGGCTTCCTTTTTCAAATACATGCAGTGTTTTGGAGAAAAATATACACGGAGAGCAGTGTTTGTGTGTCATGTCTACTCAGCTTTGTTCACATTGTTGCTGGCCCTATACACTTTGGAGTTAAGGGGTCTTGATTAAGCATGTTATAATGATGTTTGCTTGTAAGAAAATGTTATAGTCACATTGACACTAGAATTGTTAGCTAACTGAACATACACACTTTACTAAGTGTCCGATATGCAATGTATAATAATCACTACTATAACCTTAAATTCTTGATTAAATAAGTACAGTCTAAAAAATGGGTTTAATTTCTCCATTGCAGGCAACTTGTTAGTTATCAGTTCTAGAGTTAAGTCCAGGTTTCTACGACACCCCAGGCCACACATGCAATCTATGCCCACACCTGCTTCAGAAAATGTACAGTGTTCAATTTTACAAGAGAAATCTACTCTTGAATAAATATTAGAATGTTTGCTTAAAGATTTCTAGTATGCTTAATACACTATCTCTGCAAAGACAACAACAGTGACAGTTACTCAAAAATAAATATTCAACAAGATCCCAAGAATACATTTTGGCATAATCATTTACTGATTTAGTTAATTATTTTTACTCTGATATACTTCCTTAAATTAGCACTGACTTCAAGCTGAATTTGAAAGGATTTCTCCAGAGATCTTAGTTCTGAGACATCACTTGATCTATGGCCAGATATTTTTGGGCCAGAATTCTACACCAGAGCCTTTGAACACCGTGAGCTTAGATGAAGAGCCAGAGTGTAGAAAAACACACCTCTGCAGCACTCAGAATCCTGGGAAAATACAGATGGCAGCCACAAATGAGGTGTATGAAGGAGTGAAGCAAGGGACTAGGAGGAATGAGGTAGTAAACCTTCAACATTGACAGACAGAAATGAGCAAAGGAAGGGAGCAGCTACCAGATCTAGTGATAGAACTTTGTGAGCAGAGTCAGCTGAAAATAGCTAAGCTTTGGGTGAGGGAAGCAGCCAGGCCATGGTAGTGTTTCAGGGACGGACCAAATATCAGTACGATAATCTTCCTAAGGCTTTCAATATCCTGTGTGCTCGTTCCATGCTCCAGAGAAATGGAAAACTCACTGTTGTGACCTACAAGGCTCAGTCCTTCTAAAGTGCAGAGTAAATCAGAGAGGGGTGGAAGGTGTCTCCAAAATATCAAATAAAAACATTTCAGAACTTTCATTCTGACTGAAACTATCCATGGACACAACTAAGACAGTGGCACTGAATTGACGGAGCTCCTAAGAAAATGAAAAGGACTCTCTCACAGTCTTAAATTCAAAGCTCATAGGTACTGCATATAATTTTTTCATTTCTGTGCCGCAAATTGTGTGGAAAGTGGTTAAATCGTGGGTTTGTCAAGCCCTACTTTTAGGTGCTCAAGATGGATAAAATGCATGCTTTCAATACCACTAGAATTTAAGAGAAAAGACCTGTCCCCTATATATAGCATAGTGATAGTGGTGCTACTCTTAATATGGGGAAAATTTGCAACTTTCACATTGTTAAAATGTTTTTTCCAAAATCTGATCTATGGTCAAATGAATTTGTTCTAGAGTCATTACAAAGTCATCTGCAGATGATGTGATTTCTTGTTCTTCCCAGATATTTTTCATGTCTGAAGCATGTCTCCTACATGCCTGTTCGGTTGCATGTTTTTATGGCAGAAACAATAGCTTTTATTTCACCTTTTTAAAACTTGTTTTCTTGATCTCAGACATTCTGAGTATTGTACTTTACTTTTGATGATTCATCAGTGGCCTTAGAGGAGATTTTGGAAAGTGTTTTCAGGAGAATAACGAAGAGCAATAAACATTAGCCTTTATTTGGGGATTTTTATTCTTGAAGTTCATTTCAAGAATGCTATAGATTTTAATTCATGTGGTTTTCCTGTCACTTTTCTGAATGAGTTTTAACAACTATTACTACATTATGAAGCACAGATATTTAGTAAGTTTCTTTTTTTTTTTTCATTGGATATGCTCTGCATTTACATTTTAGATGTTATCCCCTTCCCCCAATCACATTCACCCATTTTTTCCCATTGCCTCCATGAAGGTGTTCCCTTTCCCAACCACCCTATCTCACCTCAGTACCTTGGAATTCTCCCACAATGAAAAAATGAGCCATCACTGGAACAAAGGCTTCTCCTCCCATTGATGCCAGAGAATGCTATCCTCTGCTGCAAATGCAGCTCGAGTCATGGGTCTCTCCATGCAAACTAATTGGTTGGTGTTTTAGTCCCTGGGAGCTGTGGTGAGTTTGGTTGGTTGATAATTTTGTTTTTCCCATGGTATTGCAGACCCTTTCAGCTCCTACAGTCCTTTCTCTAGCTCCCTCCTTGGGGTCCCTGTGTTCATTCTGATGGTTAGCTACAAGCATCCTTTTTTTTTTTTTTTTTTTTTTTGTATCAGTATGCCTCTGGCTGAGCCTCTGAGGATGCATCCATATCAGGTTCCTGTAGGTAAGCCCTAATTGGCATCAGCAATAGTGCTTAGGGATAGTGGCTGCATATAGGTTGGATTCCCAAGTGAGGCAGTCTCTGGATGATCTTTTTCTCCAGTCCCTGCTCCTTTATTTGTCCCTTTATTTTCTCCCATGAGCATTTTGTTCTCCCTTCTAAGAAGGATTGAAGCATCTACATTCTGTCCTTCCTTCTCTTTGAGATTCATATGTTCTGCGAAAAATTTCTTGGGTATTCTGAGCTTTTGGGGCTAGTATTCATTAAAAGTGATTACATACCATAAGTATTCTTTTATAACTGGGTTATATCACTCAGGATGATAGCTTCAAGCTCCATCCATTTGCCTAGGAATTTCATGAAGTCATTGTATTTAATAGCTGAGTAGAACTCCATTGTGTAAATGTACCACAAGTTCTGTATCCATTCCTCTGTTGAAGGACATTTAGGGTCTTTCCAGCTTCTGGATATTATAAATAAGGCACTAAGAACATGGTTGTGCATGTGTCCTTGTTAGATGTTGGGGTTTCTTTTGGGTATATGCTCAGGAGTGATATAGCTGGGTCCTCAGGTAGTACTATGTCCAATTTTCTGAAGAACTGCCAGACTGATTTCCAGAGTTTGTACCAGTTTACAACCTCACCAACAGTGGAGGAGTGTTCCTCTATCTCCACATCTTAGCCAACATCTGCTGTCACCTGAGTTTTTTATCTTAGCTCTTCTGACTGGTATGAAGTGGAATCTCAGAATTGTTTTGATTTGCATTTCCCTGATGACTAGGGAAGTCGAGCATTTCTTCAGGTGCTTTTCAGCCATTCAATATTCCTCAGTTGAGAATTCTTTGTTCATCTCTGTATAAAAACACATATTTTTAATATAATTATTTGATTCTCTTAAGTCTAACTTCTTGAGTTCTTTGTATATATTGGATACTAGCCCTCTATCAGATGTAGGATTGGTAAAGATCTTTTTCCAATCTGTTGGTTGCCATTTAGCAAGTTTCTTAAAGTTACTTAGGCCAAACACTAAAACATTTTCTTCCAGGTATGTTTTAGTAAAGATGTTGAAGTTGGCTCAAGACACTCCAAGACCAAGTTCAGAGCACAGTTCCTTTGGAAGGGATAAAGGACAAAGACAGAAGATAGAGCAAGAGAGGCAAAAAGAAGGGGACAAGAAAGAGAAAATAGAGGGGTTAGGGAAATGGGAAAGTGGTATTTGCAGAAAGAAACGACTACCCCAGGACAGAAAGAAGAGAATTATGTACCATAGGCAAGTGGTAATTTGTAAAACAAAAGGGTAAAATGTATTAGAGTGAGGTTTTTAATTTTAAGTGGGCATGTTAATTAGATAAGATAAATGGGAACTTTTGATTGTTGAACTTCAACACTTTAATAGATGGAACTTAGTAGTCAGCCTCAGAAGGAGGAAGTGGCTCAATACAAAAATATATCTTCACAGATAGTTTTAACAATATATCTAGAAATTTCTACCAATACAGAACAAAAGAGAGAGGATGGAAAATTTCTGTTAGAACCATGTTTTCAATGCTTAGGCTGGCTAGAAACCCTTCTGTATTCTTAAAGGAATTAAAAGGCTCATCTATATTACATATAACTTTGAGGAAATATTTTCTGTGAGGTCATGCAAATTTCTCTCATATGAGACAGCTTTTAGCCATCAAACTATATTAACACTAATCCCCAAAATGAATCTACAGGAAATATAATTTTATGTTGCTGACAAGGTTGTATATATTTACCCCAGGCACTCTGAGAGTATATGAGCAATATCTCAGAAGCATATTTATTGGCAACATGGCCTATGCATTTATTTCACCTATAACTACAAGGATATATAAACTACAAATTATGACAAAATTATAAAGCAATATAATAATTTAGCAAAAGAGGATAGGCCAAATAACATTTTAATGGTCCTTTGAAGGAACACAAGGCAGTCATGAAAAACTGATATACAGTAGTTAATAGAACACTCACATTTATTCTGATTTATAGAACATGTTTAAAAATATAAAGAACACTGGAATGGGAGAGAAAAATCTTATATAAATTAGCTAAGTCAATTGCTTTATACTGCAAGCTTCCTGAATAATCCAATCCATAGAAAGCTGATTCTAATGGTTGGTTCTGGGAGACCACCTATCTCAGAACGTGAACATACTTGAACTGAGTGGCACATTATTGTGGCTGCAATTCACATGAGGAATGCCCATCATGCGATATTAAATTCTGCTGTTTACCAGCATCAGAAATAGAGGGACATTCACTCTTTGCTTGACCTCCCCATTTGTCTGAGGGAAGGTATATTGTGTCTGCATGTGTCACACTTGGGCAAGGCTTCCAGTGCCCTCATCTCCAGCACTGTTAGAAAAAGACTATAGGGGAATAAAGCAAATTATTTGTGCCTCTGCTCCAGTGAGATTTCCCTTGCTTTCTCAATAAATTAAACTCAAAAATAAAATTCGGAGGCTTTCCTCTTCTGCTTTATATAAAGCAAGGCAAACAGCATGGGGCATTATTCTTTTATATATAAAATAATAGCGACTCTATTGAAAAATATATATTACAAAGGTAAACTTCAAAAATGAAACTATCTATAATCTTACTACCACCACCAACAAATACTACTTTACGGTATATTTTGTTTATTTATCTCTTGGGTTTGCCTTGGTAATATATGCTTTTCTGTATACACATGCATTCATATTGGCATCTTCATGGTAGCCTTTTATACCTATTAAGGCAGCATGAATATCCTATCTTTCCCGTGCATATTTTACAAAGCAGTTACCATAGATGCAAGTCTGTTTTGAAAGTAGAAAAGCTGTGAACAATCAGTGATCTAGAAAAGAAACCAAGAGTCTTTTGATGCTTTGGTTGCATGCTAGCTACTATTACAATTTCTACGAAAGAGCAATCAAAGAAATAACCAAGAGGAGATTGAACATAACAAGACCTTGTAATAAGTGCTCTACAGCGATTGGACTAATGTCAATGCCTTGAAGTAGAAGGGAAGAAGTGTGAGAAATTTTAGAGCAAGAAAAGTTTCTGGTCTTGACAACTATCATGTCATTTTGCAGTAAGCCACATCAGAGTCTATATTTTGGTCTTTTTGACTTTTACTTCTAGAACTGAAATCAGCCACAGTCAGTTCTGTTGTCTAAAGTGATAGAAACATGGCTGTTGTGGCTTGATGCAGAATAGCCATGCTATTTTACTTTTTCATTGCTTCCTGGAAATTTTTGTACACAAAGGTGTGTTGTGATTGTGTTTAAAAAGTGTATACATGGTGCAAACCCATTTCTACACAGTGTGCAAGTCTCCTTTAGAACAATAAACGGATAGAGAGAAAATCACTGGTTGGTACCCCCTAAACTCAAATAAAAGACTAATCCTCCCTAGAGTCAGCAGTATCAAGTCCCAAGACACCTTCAGTATCTGAGGAGTTTATAAGACTTGCAAATAAGTTTCACATTCACTGTTTTAAAAAATGGATATTTTATTTATTTATATTTATCCCCTTTTCTGGTTTTCCCTCTGGAAACTTTCTATCCTATCTTTCCTTCCCCTGCTTCTGAGGGTGCTTCCCTACACACACATCTACTTCTGCCTTCTTGCCCTGACATTTCCCAACACTGGGGCATCAAACCTTCCCAGGACCAAGGGCCTCTTCTACCAGTGATGTCAGACAAGGCCATCCTCTGCTACATATGTGGATGGAGGCATGAATCCCTCTGTGTGTACTCTTTGGATAGCAGTTTATTCCCTGGGAGCTCTGAGGGGTCTGGTTGGTTGATATTGTTCTTCTGATGGGTTGCGAACCCTTTCAGCTCCTTTAATCCTTTCTTTAACTCATCTATTGGGGACCCTGTTTTCAGTCTACTGGTTGGCTGTGAGCATCCCCTTTTGTATTTACAATACTCTATAGCAGAGCCTCTCAGAAGACAGCTTTATCAGTATCGTGTAAGCAAACACTTCTTGTCATCCACAATAGAGTCTGAGTTAATCTCTGTATATAGGATGGATCCCAAGGAAGGGCAGTCTCTGAATGCCCTTTCCTTCAGTCTTTGCTCCACACTTTGTCTCAGTATTTCCTCTATGGAGTGTTTTGTTCCCCTTTCTAAGAAGGACTGAAGCATTCACACTTTGGTTTTCCTTTTTCTTGAGCTTCATGTGGTCTGTGAATTGTATCTTGGGTAATCTGAGTTTGGGCTACTATCCATTTATTAGTGAGTACATACAATGCATGCCCTTTTGTGGTTAAGTTGCCTTACTCAGAATAATATTTTCTAGTTCCATCCATTTGCCTATGAATTTTATGAAATTATTGTATTTAATAGCAGAGTAGTACTCCATTGGGTAATTGTACCGCATGTTCTGTATTCATTCCCGTCTTGAAAGACAGCAGGGTTCTTTTTTTATAGGTTCTTTATTTATAACAGCGTCTGGCTATTATAAATAAGGCTTCTATTAATATAGTGGAGCATGTGTCCTTGTTATATGTAAAAGCATGTTTTGGGTATATGCCCAGGAGTGGTATAGCTGGGCCCTAAGGTAGTACTATGCCCAATTTTCTGAGGAACCTCCAGACTGATTTCCAGAGTGGTTGTACCAGCTTGCAATCCCACCAGTAATGGAGAAGTGTTTCTCTTACTCCACATCCTCAACAGCATCAGCTGTCTCCTGAGTTTTTAATCTTAACCACTATGGCTGGTGTGAGGTGGAATTTCAGGGTTGTTCTGATTTGCATTTTCCTGATGGCTAAGGATTTTGAACATTTACTTAGGTGCTTTTCAGCCATTCAAGCAGTTGAGAATTTTCTGTTTAACTCTGTTCCCAGTTATTTTGTTTTTGTTTTTAATTATTTTTTGGATATTCTCTGTATTTACATTTTAAATGTTATCCCCTCCCTCCCCAACTCTCATCTCCCCTCCCCCTCCACTTGTTTCATTGAAGCTTCTTCCTCTCCCAATCACCCTCTCCACCTCAGTGTCTTGGCATTCCCCTACACTGGGAAAAAGGGCCTTCACAGGACCAAAGGCTCTTGTCCAATAGGATTATTTGGTTAAAGACTTTTTAGAATTTAATGAAAATGAAGGCACAACATACCCAAACTTATGAGACATAATGAAAACAGTGCTAGGAGGAAAACTTATAGCGCTGAGTGCTTCTGAAAACAAACTACAGAGAGCATATACCATCAACTTGACAGCACTTCTGGAAGCTCTGGAACAAAAAGAAGCAAATATATGTAAGAGGACTAGATGGCAGAAATTAATCAAGCTCAGTGCTGAAATCAAGCAAGCAGAAATGAAAAGAACTATGCAAAATACCAACAAAATTAAGAGTTGGTTCTTTGAGAAAATCAACAAAATAGGTAAATCCTAAACCAGACTAATTTCATTTTTTTTAATTTTAAAAAGTTAATTTATTATTCCATCATTCCTTCTTTTCTTTCTCCAACTCCTCCCATGCACTGCCATGTTCTTTCTCAAACTCATGGCCTCTTTTCTTTTAATTGTTGTTGCATATAGAAACAGAGAAACAGATAGATGTTTCTAAATAAATGAAGACAACCTGCTTAGTCTGTATACTGTTGCCTGAATGACTACTTGATACTGGGTAACTAATTTGGGGCTCCTGCTTGGGGAACTATTTATCCCATAATTAGAATTCTTTTTTTTTTTTTTTTTTTTTTGCCTACAAATCCTGGCTTATGGTTGAGGACCCATAAGATTTTTTCTGTCCATGCATTGCTTCTCTTGTTGAGGTCTTATTTACACAGACATGTTGATGTTCATGTGTATGTTCTGTGACTTTCCTATGAGACAATAATATTGCTAACACACTGTTACCTGGCTCTTCTTATCTGCCCACTTCTCATCCACTATGATCTCTGGGTTTCAAATGAAGGGATTGTATTGTAGAAGGATCAGATGTATGTAAGTGTTATTATTGTAGAACTTGGATGTGATTCCACTGGGCCAGGACAATAGATGCATACCTTAACTCAATCGTCACAGGAGGAAAGCATGTCTTGGCATGAATACAGGCTCTGCTACGTAGAACACTAAGCACAAGGTGTTAATTTCTCCACTGTTTTTTCTTTTTCATTCTGAAAAAAAAAAAAATGGGTGTTTTGATAAAATCTATTTCAGGGAAGTGTTTTAAGAATTGAGGAAGATAATATGAAATTAAACTGGCATAATATCTTACTGCACATAAATATTAACTCTAATTAAGCTCACAGTCCTTTTACTGCTCATTGGCATTGTGCTACAAATTTGTCCATTCTTTTTAATTTACATTTTTGAGAAGTTCATGTGTGAATATTGTATTTGCATAATTTTTATACCTCCTTCTACCTCCTCAAACTCCTCCTGTCTCCTGGTATATATATATATATATATCATAGAACCAGTTTTTCTCCAGGGATGAACTATATAGGTTATCCACTCCCAGTGGTTAGTCCTATACTTATGGCATAATGTCTCTCTCTCTCTCTCTCTCTGGAGCTACTGGTTACTCATAGTTCATTGTGTAGGAGTGTGAGCCTCGTAAAATTGGCACATCAGCTGATGTGGTTATTACATAGATCTTATTTGCTCAACTATATTGTTGAGATTCCAAACGTGCAGTTTCTTGTTATATGTAGAATACATTATACAACAGAAGGTGTGTTGCTCTTTCGGCCTTTCCTGTCTTTCCGTTCCTGTTTTCATGACTATCCAAGCCCTTAGATGTAGAGGCTGCATGGTCGATCTATCAGTTGACCTGACCAAGCCCATAGTTGCTTATTCTCTTCATTTTGATCATTTATGGATCTCTGTATTAGCCTCCACATATTGCAAAAGGAAGTAGAGCAATGCTAACTGTGGTAGAAGAAATACTATTTAGAATAGCTAAAAATTATACTGCTTCAGAAATTACCCATAGTAATTCTCTTTTCCACTCGACCTTTCTACCCATGGATAATTATGTTCACAGCACCAGATATAAATTTTCATCAGGTGACAGTGTCTTACATCCCTTGGGGATGACTTACAATAATAGTCATTGCTATGTACTGTGTGCTTTATATCAGGGGGCTCTATTGGTTGCCTTTCTCACTTGGAGACTTGCATAGCAACATTGTTAGAGCTTGTCCTCTGGGCAGTGGTTTCCAGGTCAGTCCCAATCCCATTCCTCCAACTCCCATATCTGAAGTATGTGGTATTTCAGACAATGGGGCTTTACGTTCAAGCTCTGAGAGTCAACAAAAGGCAATGATAATAACCTTTATTCTTTTGAAAATCTCATTGATACCCTTGTCCAACAAGTCCAAAGGATATTTTCTTTGCCTTGCTGTAGATTTCTTGTTGTTGTTGTTATATATATTTGGCTTTGGTAGGGAATAAATCATCCATTGTAGCATAAATATACTTAAACTTTAAGTACACGCATAAATATGCGTGTGTGTGTGTGTGTGTGTGTGTGTGTGTATGTGTGGCCACAGACTGTGAATGGTATACAGGTTCTCAGTTGAAATGAGACTTGAGACCCTGGTGACCCAAAGGGTTGATAGGAGTCTCTCTTTATTTCTGTAACCAGGCTGCCATCAGAAGACACAGTTCTCCATAGATTTGTACCCATCAGTCACATAAGAGTAACATTCCAAGCCCCTCTACAGATGAGGATGTGACCACAGGTCACATAAGCTCAAGACAGAACTTCATGATAATGTGGTACCTAAAGGCCTGGAAGCTTAGCCAATAACTGTTTTTCCAACACTCCTCCCTGCAAAGCTATTTTATCTCAGGCCTACGCATCCACTTTCCACTATGACAATAAATGTCTTAAAACCATGGACTATCTTTTTTCACCTGGCCTGTGGTCGAGAACTATAAAGAAAGCCTTTGAGTACATAGTCACTGTCTAATCTCCTGTAGAAAACCTCTCTGTGAAGGATATCTAGGTTCTTTCCAGCTTCTGGCTATTATAAATAAGGCTGCTATGAGCATGGTGGTACATGTGTCCTTGTTAGATGTTGGAGCTTCTTTTGGGTATATGCCCAAAAATGGTATAGCTGGGTTCTCAGGTAGTACTATGTCCAATTTTCTGAGGAACCGTCAGGCTGATTTCTAGTGTGGTTGTACCAGTTTACATCCCCAACCAACAGTGGAGGTGTGCTCCTCTTTCTCCAAATTCTCAGCAGCATCTGCTGTCACCTGAGATTTTGGACTTAGAAATTCTGACTGCAGTGAATTGGAATCTTGGGGTTACTTTACATAGGTACTCCTTTACTTTTTTGGGTGTTTGGGTGTTTGTTTGTTTGTTTGTTTGTTTTGTTTTACTTAACAAACATGTTAGACTTCACCACATATAGACTAAGAAAAAGTCCTACTTTCTTTATTGCTGCATGGCACTTCACTGAACGGATGAACCATGATTTTATTCAACCATTTTCTTAAATGAACATGTTAGATTCTTCAATAAAAAATTCTTTATATCAAAAAAATAATAAAATACACAAAAAGAAGTTCTGTGTTCCTAGCTTAGGAGGCTACCAAACCAAGCCTACATCCAACCTCCTACAAGACAAGGAGCTCTTCTGCGGCCTACAGCAGTGCTTGGGTGTCCAAGATCCTGGGAACCAGGTGACCCTGGGCCTCATCAGAAGGTTTGGGAATTTCTGAGGGAGCTCTGGCTATTGTCTTGCACCTCAGACTGAGTTTCCTCACCAGCTGAGCAGAGAAGTGTTTCTGCAGCTTCCCTACAGCCTGACACCAACCCAGAGGCTGCCTGGGGTAAGTGCTTTGGTTAAACTTTCCTCGACATGCCTTCCCCAGTGGCCCAAGCCCTGAGGTAGAGCAGACATGGGACCCTGCACATTAACCCCAAATTTATGTGTGTGTGTGTGTGTGTGTAAAATGTGTATGTATATACATTTGTATATGTATAACATATATGTATGTATTTTAAGTTAAGATTATAAAATCAAATTTCCTTACTGAATTTTCAAACATCCTTAGTATTATTTACTTTCTTTCCCCACTTTCTTTTGAATTACCCTTTCCCTAACATCTTTTTTAAAAGTCTTCTTTCCTTTTTTTCCATTTAGGGGGCATCAGGGCATCTGGCCTCTCTGACTTACTACAGCAAACTCTCATGTGCAGAATATCTCACTTTCTACCAACTGAGATACTCTAAATGAACTAAGTCAAGAAGCCAATGCAGAATGTGTGTGTGTGTGTGTGTGTGTGTGTGTGTCTGTGTGTGTCTTGTGTGTCTGTGTGTGTTTGTGTGTCCATGCACTCATGCTAAAGAAATTCATCTTTTATTCTAATGATATGACTTCCCGTTTGGCTTAAGGATATACAGTAGAAACTCCTCACATTTTGTTTTTTCTCACCAACATTCTTTTTTATTCTAATTTTCTTGAGCATACAATAATAGCCTATTCACTCTCTTCTTAGGACAGCCTGTAGCTGTCACCTAAAAGAAGGGGATAAATGACTTATGTCTTGAGACTGTGTGAGATGCTGTTCTGAGTTCCCCATGATGCAATGCTATTCTCACAAAGTGCCTGGTTCTCAAAGTGAAGCTGCTTCAGTTTCGAGTCAAAGTTGTTTTGTTTGCTATCTTGTTATTACAGAACTCTATGTCCTTTTATAATACCAAATAGATACAGATAATTCAATGAATTATATCTTGTGTTTTTGTTTTTTTAATAATATGCATGTCCAGATCCTGGTTCCCAGGTATAGACACAAGTGACACATGAGAAATTACAATTTTCCCAGAGGCTTGAGAAGCACCTGTTCTTCCACTGTTTTGGACCCATTGAAACAATGAACACATTCAGCAGATTTTCCTGTCTAATTGACTGTACACTCTGGCGGTTCACACAGTTAACTGATAAATACCAACATGTGAAAAGCTCTATCCAGAAACTGCAGAATTTTAGGAAGTGATCTCATGACACGGTAAGGCAAAAGTTAAGAAAAAAATTTCAGCATTTCTTCAGCTTAGATCTGTGTGCAAGAAAGAGACAAGCTGAAGCCTGGAAGGTAATGAACAAAGAGAAAGTAGTAGCTGCTGCCTGCTCTAAGTAGAGTACCTAAGTGTGTGATGCTAAGGTACGAGTAGAAGACCTGTGAAGGTGCCATGGTCAGTGATGGGATTATAGGGACATAGGGGGGTCAGAGAAGCCAGAGAGGTTTCTACTGCTTTCTGCTTGCAAACAATTTTGATGCATGAAGTCTTTTTGTTTTGTTACCCTTTGACTTAAATATTGTGAGTGAGCTATAGGATGTAAGTGATACAAACACTCCTAGGGAAGTCTCATCAATGCTACTTGAGCAGTGCAGTGGGCTTTTTAACATTGTTAGAATAAACACAGATCAGTCCCGATTAGAGTTCACACTCACCTTGTCACACTGTGATCTCCAATAACATGATATAAGAAACGTACCCTCGAGTGCTTTTTGTCTAAACGGAGGTCCATCACCTTCAAAATGGGGCCAACGACAGCAGCCTATCAGTCTAAGCAGCGTGCCACAACACCCAGCTGCAGCCTCTCGATAAACTCATTAAAAGCTACATTTCTGAGATAGCGTGTTTTTAATCTTTTCACGCCTTCCTTCCTCACATGGCAGCTGAGAGGAATGCCTTCCTAGAAATCCAGCATTCTGCTACTAGCCATGAATGAATCCTTGACTCATTTGCAAGACATAAATCATCTCTCTTTACCTTTCTCTGTGTGCCATCATGATACTGATGGAGAAAAGGTCACCAGTTTCCTGGCTGTTTATAGTCAGCATGGTTAATTTTTTTTCAACTGGCCAGAAAATGTCAAGGCCTTAAGTAGTGTTCTTCACTTCATTAGCTAATATAGCATAATTGGATATTTGGTGACCAAATAAAATGGAACATTGAAGAATGCCTTGGAATAAGACCAAAAATATTTCTCAAATTACCTCCATCATACAAGCTGATTATCTTTTCACAGAAAATAACCCCATATGACTCTATGCCAAATAATTGTATATAACATTTTTGCAAAGAGTCCCAAGTTATGCTAAAAAAAAAAAAAAGAAAAGAAAAATCTTTATACCATTATGTAATCATTCTAATAGAAAATGTTTACTAAGCATTTAATATGTGTGATGCAATAAGATAACCATTCTGAAAAAAAAAAATGGCTTCACTGAACACTCTTGGGTATTCTTCAGAGAAAAGATAAGTTCTATTTTGCTCTGCCTATGAGCATTCATTGATTGAGATTTTAGGGTAAAATATGTACCCTCACTATCCCTGCTTTAATGGCTTGAAATCAAGGGAAAGGGCATTCGAGGTCTATATGGCACTAAAGAACATACTATCACATTCATGCCTTGCCAAGTTGCATCAAGCTTGATAAAGCATGTTCTAACATTCTCTTTTCATAGGAACTTCCCCAAAAGGTAAAGTCTGAGAGAAAAAAAGTTGCCATTGCCTTGGCACACTCCCTATAAGGACCCACTGTGCTGTAGTCTATGGCTATTCCTTAAATTCTTTTATCTGATACCTTCTTTTTCTTGTCTTATTTCCATATCAGCTTTTGACAGTCCTAGCACCTGCTGGATACTCATGATAAACAAGGTTCAGTATGCTGTTAAACTCTAAAGAGGGAAGGGATAACCAGTAAAAGTGTCTATAATCTTTAAACTAAAATATAGTTTTCAGAATTTTTATTTATATATTTTTAATTTGTTCATATGATATATCATATTCTTATAAATGTATTTTTACATCATACTGGACACAGAAGTTAATACAAAGGCACAAAGAAAGGTGTGCCATTTGCTTAGTCTGTGACATAAAGATTGCCACATGCCACTCTGTATGAAATGTATACCAGGTATAACACAACCGCAATGTAAGTGACAGAGCCAACTTAGAGTCCAAAGAACACATGCTGCAGGTGAGAAGCCCTGAGCTTAGTCTGATATAACTCCAAACAACTCGAGAAAGTTAAAATACCGTTTACTACTTTTCCATAGGATTTCCAAAATATTCTCACTGGGGAAAACTGCTCTGATATCATAATTCCCATGAGAAAATGTCACCAAACATAAAACAGTAATGATGTTAGAGAATAGTATCATTTTAATGATTTGCTAAATAGGTTAGGAGAATACTCCAGCAACATTTATCCTATTTTTTAATAATTATTTTCTTTCCCTGCTGAAAAAATGCTAAGCCCTAAGTTGTTGAAGAGTAATTTTGTCTTTTTTCCATAACTCAGCATTATATATAGCACAATAAATCTAATACCCTAAAGACAAAGCTGAAGTGATTCTTCCAAGTACCACAAAGATTTTTTTAAATTTTTTTACAAAAAACTTATTTTATTTCCCTGATCTGTAGGCAGAGGAAATATATCACTAGTTCCCAGACACAGCAAACAGCATTTGATGAGACAGGCAAATGGGTTGCCATGAGTTGATGAGGTTATGAGGAATATATTAAACCTTAGAAAATCAATAGACAAAACCAAACATGCTTGTTATAAGTCCTATAGTATTCCAGACTTAGAAAAACAAAAGTGCTAACAAACAGAGACGAAAGATAATGTAAGGAGGTAACCTGTTTGGTGATGTAGTAACCTGAGGTAGGAGTGTTTGGAAGCCTTGGAGTCATTGATGGATACAAGCTGATAACAACCTGTTTAGCTCTCTTCTTAGGATATCTCTCTCATACAGGCTAAACTCCAATCTTTTATTTTGCATAAGCTACTTCCTTAGGAATTACATATCAATTCAATCATTTACCCCAGAATCCCTTTTGATTATCACTTGAATCAGCATTTTATGACCTTAACCCCTTGACACTAAAGACAGCCACATGGCCAAAGTTGTCTAGGTCTGCTGCTTGTTGGAACTGGAGCATGGTCTCATTGTTATATTATCACCATCTTTCTGTTTTCTAGCTTGTTACATGCGGAAGCTTGGGTGTCCTGAATCTTGTTCTGCAGACAGAACTTAATCTCAGAACTTAAACTCAGAGATCTGCATTGTTTTGTGTCCTGAATGCTGAGATTAAAGGCTTGTTCCACCACACCAGGACCTATACTTATCATGGTGATGATTTCTCAAGGATAAAATACTGTGTATTTTTCAAAATCTGGATCATGAGTATGCACTCATTTGTCATTTGTAGGTTATGCCAGGTTAAAGTCCATACAAGTTTATCTGCAAACACAACAAGTAAGCTCAGCTTCATGTGATCTTGTCCTTGTGATCACCATTCCCTAAATCTCTTTATCTCCTTCCTTAATATCTTTCTAACAAAGGTAGGTCATAAGTGCAGCTGCCTCTGTCCTTTCTGTGAAGCCCCCCATACAATTCATACTGCATCCTTATATTTTGCATAGTTGAGAAATTCTGTAAAGAACAGTCCTTAAATTGATTTATATATTTTGAACTAATGTTTTCAGAATTCTTTCCCACAGCCTTAAGAGATGTCCTGAAGGTCGCAGAATTGCCACATTACTAAGGAACACCAGACACTTGCTAGCTTTCTGGAGTCACACTGTTTTCGATTATCTTGGAGTCATTATCCATGACAGGAAGATCATTTCCCAATAACCTTGGCAGTGAAAACATTTTCCAAAAAAGGAACATAAAGTAAAATATATACATGATCATACAAGTAAGCCTTATACCTAGAGCAACTGTCAGCAGTTGAGAAGATGCACAATCTGCTGGATCTGCTTCAGGAGTGGGAACCCTGTCACACTGTACCTGGCAGATAGGTTTCCCACAAATAACTTGTTCTCTAAGCTTAGGTTTGTTTGTTTGATTTTACATTTCAATGGGTATAGTGTAAGAGCATCTTTGCTAGATAATGAGTCTGCTACTCTTTGTCCCTCATGGCACCTTTACCCTGAAGTTGATTTTCCAGAGGATTTGCAGGCTGGTTTGCTTCTGATTTTAGATGGTATGTGCTGAAGTGAAAGCCCAATGAAAGAAAGTGATGACGTATAGAGAGACATGTTTGTTCCTGGTGCCTGTTAAATCCCCATGTTTTGCCTGTAGTTATTGAAAAGATGACAAGGCACCACTGAAAGGAAAAGTCACGGGGCACCAATGTGAAAAGATGACTTCTGGGTTTTGGCACCAATGTTAGGGAAAGGATAAAAAGGGGGGGACATATGACCCATGAAGGTGCGGTGAGGCCTGGGTTCAAGGGTGATGCCTCTGGGGGGCCCATGTTGGGAATCCCTTCCTCCTGAGGGAACAGCCACATAATGGTATAGTACAAAATAGAGTTTATTCAGGTTATGGGAGAGTTAAGAGGGTAATAGAGGCAGAGAGAGAGAGAGAGAGAGAGAGAGAGAGAGAGAGATAAGGAGGGGGCAAGCAGCCACTTTTATAGTTTCAGGTCACTGGGGTGGAGCATACCTGGCTACTGCCAGGTAATTGAGGGGTGGGATTTACAGAGTCCCAACAATTATCCCTCCAGACAAAGCCCCAGTAGTACGGACTTCATTTATGCTCTGGCCATTTTTCCAAATTGGTAGCAGTACCTTTAATTTCCTGTTTGTTCTAAAGATAATAAGAACAGATTGTATTTTTCTCACTACGCAGAGGACTTTACCATCTCTCTTAACATCTCTCAAGTATGGTCACAATGTTTTAATTAATACTTTTATCCAAAACTCTTAAATAGCCCTATGTGAATATTGCATTTTCTTTCTACTGTGATCACTGAAGGTTCAACAAAAAGGACTTGGAGAAGCAGAGCATCAGATGGAATTCTGAGTGTAGGTTCCTTATATACTTTTAAATGAGCACAGATATTATCCTTCCAAGAGGCAAATGTATCACTAGCATTTTAGAAGATAGGATATATCTCAGTTAGGGTTTCACTGCTGTGAACAGCATCATGACCAAGGAAAGTCATACATAGAACAACATTTAATTGGGGCTACCTTACAGGTTCAGAGATTCAGTTCAAGGTGAGAACATGGTAGCATCCAGCCAAGTATGGTACAGGAGATGCTGAACGTTTTACATCTTTATCTGAAGATTGCTAGCATAATACTGACTTCCAGGCAGTTAGAATGACAGTGTTTTGTTTTTCTCATGTATCAGATAATACTAGTCATTCTGGGATTTCTGACATGGTTGAAGACTGGTAGCCTCATAGCCAAACCAGCTGTTTGGCATTTAGAAAGTTAATATAGATCTAAAAAGGTGATTTTCAGATGCCATACAATCTAAAACTGTGATATAAGTCAAGTATAAAATTGTAGTCTTTCAAGATAGATCCAAAGGTGCTTTATTTAATTGACAACATTGACTGGGTGTTAAGGCTGTCTTATATTTTAAAAAATGTAAAATGGTAATAGTTACATTCATTTTATAGTTGAGGGGAAAAAGCCTTTTAACTGGACAGAAAGGGAAAAATGTAATTGTCCTGAAGCTGTTTATATTTTAATGTTAATTCTTCTTCCCCAAGAAGGGCTGCCTAGCCACGTTCTCATCACATAACTTCACCTGAACCTTCCCATTTCAATTACAAAAATAAAGAAAAGCCAGTGACTGGGCAGGGTAAGAGAGGCAGAGAGAAAGTATCAGAGAGGTCAGAGAACAAAGAAGGGGACAGATAGAAGAGAAATTCTAAAATGAACCTCCAAGAGCTAGATTCAGGTTCGCTTAATTAGTGTTAAGTAGCTATGAAAATTAAGAATTTTATTGGTCTAATATCTCATATAGAAGGGCAGTTTGTATCTTTGTCTATTTGATGTAATCTTGTTGTATAGAGTGTTTGTGGATTGAGAATTGAATACCTAAAACTGTATGGAAAGCTATCATGCTATAGAGTTGTGTTTGTATGGGTTTAGGGGTAAACGGACACTCCAGGATGGATGCAGAAAACAGGCAATGGAAAACTGCCAGGAAAGGGAGTTTCACAGACAAAGTTAGACTGCTTGGATGGAGTAACACAGGTGTGCATGGTACTGTACTATAATCGGGCCTTCAGAGTGAGGCACAGGGCCCATAAAGAGATAAACCATTTTTTAAATTTTTTTTTATATCTAATACAACATACATGGAAACAAACACTAAGAGTATCAGGTTGTAAAAATAAAATATAAAATGGTACAGTGCCAAATAAATTGATTTAGATATATCGACTTTACCTTGACTGAAATGAATATTCTCTTTTGTTTACTAGATATATTCAGACTCAGGTATAACCTTAAGCCAAAGCCAGTTGGTTGGCATTGAAGAAGTAAGAGAGCTTCCCTGGGATGGTAAAATGTAGCCTACACTTGTAGCCTACCAGGCCATACCTAAGCAACGCAATCACAGACTACTATAGAAGACTTTCCCTTTACTAAAACCTTAAAAAGGGACCTAAGAGAGTCCCTAGCATCCTTTGAAATATGGTAGATGTCTCCCTGGACTAGGCATGACTGTAAATATTGTGAGGGAGGTCATTTTCCTATTTTCAGTGCTAAAATAGGTTCGTGAAATACTGTCTATCATAGTGAGAATAATGGTTTCACATCACTCTGCAAGACACGATGATTTGTTCAGCCAAGGTGCAGGAATAAGATACATGGGTAATGGGTGGCAGAATAGAATGCCACCTTTACAAATCCAGACACTATGGTCAGTTAGAGAACTGGGGGCAACAGTTACTATATTTGATCATAAATAGATTCTCTTTCTTCTGCCTCATAGAAAGTGTAGTGATGGCTACTGTCATCTGGGACATACTTCTCATCAAGTTTGCTTTACTCTGTTTAGATCCAAATCTCTGCTTTATCTGTGGAACCCAAGGAGCCAATGACAGAAATGACTCAAGTTTTTTCTCACCATCTCTCATTGGGTTTTCTTTTTCTAAGTGCTTCTTTTACAAACTTTTTATTTGTCCCACTTTGGTGTGATGTTTTTTTCTGGAACCTTGACAACTATAATTTCTCATTATGTTATTAAGAAGAAAAATCAGTGGCAAGGTCTAAGTCCTCAGAATGTTTTCTTGGAACACTGCGTAGGGATAATATAGATGCCTGGTTATTTTTACCACTTTAAAAGTTGCTACATCATCTTCTGAAGCAATTTCATAGCAGCATAGTATTACTAAAGCAAGAAAAAACCCTTAATATGTAGTTGTTAGTGTAATAGTAACTTCTAATCTTTTACAAATAGCCTAGTCATATCCACTGAAATATTGAAACTCCTTCCCCAGCCCCCCCCCAAAAAAAAAAAAACCTTAATTTACCTATTCCATTTAATCTTTATATTTTATCAGTGGTCATTTTCTCAATTTAGATAACCAAAGCAAAGAGCTTTGCAAAGAATGCTGTTTCAGCTTTGTCAGTCCCTTCGGCTTTTTTTTTTTTTAATAGAAAAATGTTGATCCAAATGGGGTTTGGGGAGAAAGAAATGCTGCCCACATGGGAAGTGCTGGATTGTATCTCCAAGTACCACTGCCATCGGGTACTGAGCTATAGGGAAGCACCAAGGACTGGGCAGGGGTGGCAGAATGCAGTATAAAATATGGGTGGCAGCAGTTGGGGCACCCTGACTTCTGGGCTGCCAGTCACCACTGGAAACTGCACAGAGAAGTTGGTAATGAAGTGTTGGGCTCAGGACCCAAGATATGGATGGGGCATTCCCAAACTCCTGGACATTAAGGCAGTACTGAGTCCTGAGGAGTTAAAAGCAGAGTTGGGGGCCTTATGGATAAGAATAGTTACTAGCCCAGGGCTGGGGAGAATGAGAACTGAGGCTTAGCTCATTGGTGATTGACCTTAGCTTCACAGCAGTTGGTGGGGAACACAGAGGGGACTTCAACGGGAGACTTATGCCATGGATTTATATGTGAAGGTCTCCAGGCTCCCCATGGAGGTGCTCAATAAAAAAGATAGTCTATGTTTGTCTATACTGTTTATTGACTGTTCCTGGTGGAAAATGGATGCATACCAACTTCTCAGGGTTGACCAGAGATTAAATACCTTCTGTGGGAAGGAATTCTTGGTAAGAGAAACTTATCCGCTAAACCCTCACAGCCTCTAGGTAGCTCATTAGCATGAAGAACTTTGTTTTAAGCTATGTGACCAATGTGCAGAATGGAGAATGTGTGTGCTCCAAGCCAGAAATCTAGCAAGGAGCAGAGAAATGCCTACCAGCTCAAGTGTTACTTGAGTTTCTGAGTATCTCTGTCTCTCCCTTACCAAGTTTCTTGGCATGGTCCATTATTCCACAGGGTAAGGTAGTTGTTATTTGATGATTTAATTTCTCTGATAAACTGACTTTAAAAGATATGTTACCATTGACTTTCGATTAGTATGTTTAGTATTTAAAATTCAGAAGCATGGCTGAACCTTGTACTATAAAAATCATAGAAGCAACAGTAATCACACAAAATCACTGGGGCTTTCCTAGGTATCATCTAAGTTTCATATGCCGGATCAGTGTAGAAAAGAAATCACAACAGTAGGGTGAGTAGCAAGTTCTTTACAGAGTTCAAAGATAAGAAGATATCCAAGGGTTCAGACTCGTTTTTGACTAGGGTTTATAAATACATGCTGTCTTTACAATGCTAAGTACAAGGACTAGCCACAAAAGATCACGAAGCACATCTTTCTTGCAATCTGACTTAGTTATTAGTATTAAATAAGAAATCTGAAAAGGAAAAAACAGGACCTCAGAGAGATTTAAAGAAACTCCTATGTTTGAGAAACTCAGATAATTATGTAAGGTGGCATGTGTGAACTGTAGTGGAAGGAGTCTGCTGCTGATTTTTTTTTTTTTTTTTTTTTTTTTTTTTTTTTTTTTTTTGGAGTCTGATCTGGAAAATTTCTGGACATTTTGGGTTAGGAGCTTTTTGTTTTTTGCATCTTCTCTGGCTGTTTTGTCTATGTTTACAATGTTGTCTTCTGCCCCCGAGATTCTCTCTTCCATCTCTTGTAATCTATTGGAAATGCTTGCTTCTGTCACTCCTGATTTCTTTTTTAGGTCTTCTACCTCTAGGGTTATCTCTTTTAGTGTTTTCTTTATTGTGTCAATTTCCGTTTTAAATTCCCTCTTCCATTCCTTCATCTCTTTGGTTCTGTTTTCCTCTAGTTCTTTGAGTTCTTTGAGTGTTTTTCTTGTTTCCTCTTTAAATGCTTCTGAATGTTTTTGCTTTTCCTCCCGTTCTTGTTTAAGTATCTCTATCAGCATCTTAAGGTATGATTTCAGGTCTGCGTCTTCTTTTTCTGGAGTGTTTGGCATTCCAATGTTTGATGTTAAGGGAGAGCTGGGTTCTGGAGTTGCCAGGTTATCTTGGTTTCCTTGGGATATACTCTTTTGCTTTCCTCTTGCCATCTTGTTGTCAGTGATATGTTCTTGCCTTTCCCTTGTATCTGGTCTGTGTCCCTGGATCTCCACTGGTCCAGGTGGCAGATGGGCCGAGCCCTGTTCTGCGCCCCAGAGTCGCAGGGTGGGAACAGAAGTTTCAATGTTGTGTTCCTGGTCCCTGGATCAGGCAGGGCGGGGACGAGCTATCTGTGCGCACTCCACAGAGATCTCTCTGCTCCCTGGCTGCCCAGATCTTCTACTCACCAGTCTTTAAACCTTTAGGAACTGCTGGTTTGGGTGGCAGATGGGCTGAGCTCTGTTCTGCGCCCTGAAGTCACTGCCAGGTAGAAACAGAAGTTCCAAAGTTGTGTTCCTGGGCCCTGGATTAGGCAGGGCAGGGGGTGCGCTTTTCGTGCGTACTCCACAGAGATCTCTCTGCTCTTTGGCTGCCTAGATCTCCTACTCACCCATCTTTAAACCTTTAGGAACTCGAAAATTTCTTTTCTACTATAAACCAGTTCAATACATGGGCCTTGGCTATTTGATGGACAGTGTAGACTGATGGTTTTCCAGCTTCTGTTTGGAACTAATGAAGATGCTCTTTACTGACTTGCATTTTCCTATATTTTGCACAGCCTACTGTTGCTTCCATCTTCCTCCACATCTCAAAGGGTCTCAGAGAAGTTGGCCTGCTTCTGAAAGGTATAATGTTCCAGCATGTTCTCTGGGAATAAGCTCCGAAAGTCCTGGAATGTTTCTAAAAACATATGTCCTGTTGTGTAATCTGTAATAATTCTCAAGTGCAAGGTAAGTGAGACGGAATGGCTTCTTGCCTACAAGGGAAATAGAGTAGTCACAATCCAAACACTCAGATCTCATATCATCTACCCTTCCAAGATTATAAACCCACATGTATGGGACAATTTGTCCCAGCTGCTAAAACACAAGCAATCTGAACAACAGAAGTGTCCTGACTTTAAGTTCCTTGAAAGTGTAGTAATGATTACTAGGCACAGGGAAAAGTGTGGAAAAGCAGAGTTCTAGGACAAAAGTGGAAGAAATATGACTAGATTTATATGGACAAAACCACATTGAATCCCATTAATATGTGTTGATTTAAAATCAGTAAGAACTCAAAGCATTTAAAGAAATGATTCACACAGACAGAATAGTATCCGATTTTTCTATATTCAGTTTATTTAATCCTTGGCTGAAATCCCACTAGAAATCATAAAAGGAGGAGAAACAGTCATTAACATGAAGATAAACTTGGGTTTCCATTAGGACAGAAGGAACACTGCTTTTTAGGTATGCTCTTTATTAAGATGGCACAGCAAAGTGTTTGTACATGGGAAGGGTGTTTAGTGAGTTCATGTAGAGAAAGAAAGAGACAGGCTAAGATTTCAGGAGGTAATCTTCTAACTGTGTTATCTACTCTCTCCAAAAATAGTGAACTTGAAGGCATCTTGAGGCTTTCCTCAGGAAAGAGCAGTTCTTCCAGACCCTTTCTTATTTTGCTTTTAGCCCAGAGAGATAAGAAGGCAGCATACAACAAAGGTCAATCACTGTCATTCATAATTTGCCTTAAAACAGCTCTGCTTCTTGCATTCCCTGGATTCTATCCAAGGCATGTTGATCGTCTGTTATTATCTATCTAGGAAGGGGGAAAACCTTAGGGAAATAAATATATCTTACTGATGCTTCTAGCTATAGCCCATTTCTCAGTTTTTTTCCACCCCTCTCCTCATTTCCCAACCCATTCCAACCCCCACACCACAAATCAACATCCTGGTGATTCATTTCTTTTCCCTTCCCTTTTTATCCTGTTCTTTTAGCAAAATATTTCCTCTTGTGATTTAACAGTTTAATTATTCTTTCAAGGAAAAGATGTAACTAATCGCTATTTTCCTCCTTTCTCATAATTACATAATTGCATATTTAGCAGCTTCATCAGTTAATTGAGCATGTGGGGAAAACTTCTTTAATATTAAAAGACAATGTTTTATTTAGTTGTTAGCAAAATGGATTAATGTTTTAGTTTAGAAAATCTGTGAATATATTATCTCACAGTTTCTATAACATATTTTTAATGAAGGAATTAATTTCAGCATGGATTTGAGAAATCTCAGAAATATGACTAGAGAATATCTCTTAAACATGAAAAAGAGAAGAGTGTGGTTCCACTGGCATTCGGGCACAGGACACTGTACTTATTTACATGGTAAAGATGGTAGAAAGTGCAGAGAATGTGGGGCTTTCCCAGTGAAAGCCTTAGATCTTGCTTGGGTAGTTGCTTGTTGAAGGAATCGTGATTGCTTTAATCAACGTGATTAATGTTGAGAAGTTAACTCATTGTTTTGTTTTGCTTTTTCCCATTGGCAAAACATGTTGAAAAATTTCAAATCGATCCCTCTGACATTAATCTTCGATTCCAGAGAAAGTGATATTCCAGTGGAAAATGGGCTTGAAAGGAACCAAGTTTTTCTGTGCCCCATTTGTGGTCAACGTTTTTAAAAGTATTTTCATACACAAATATCCTTTAGGAAGCTTCTATGGTAACAGGTTTTCACATGGCTTTTGAAAAGGCATTTAGTATTAGTTGTCTATAACAGTGTTCCCTCCATTACCCTGCTCCCCATACGCCTTCCTATTCAATCCGCCTATTCTGTTTTCTTTTTATCTTTTTATATCAAGGTACTCTGTCTTTCATTTAGGCTAGGAATATATCTCAGAGAAGAAGCATTTTTTTAGCATGAATAATGCCCTGTGTTGACCACCAGTCACAGTGGTGACCACACACCAAATTCATTAGGAAATATTTTCAATTTCCTACTGTTCTACCTGGACAGTCTCCTTCATGTTATCCGGGAAGATTGAAGAATGCTTTCTGTTCCTCAGCTGGACTCAGACTATGAAAATGGTGGAGACAAAGTAGGGAAGTGTCACTCAGCCTCAGTGGAAGTGACATAAACATAAAGCTGGACCTGACAAAAATGTATTTCTTTTATTTAAAAAAAAAACACACGACATTCTGATGTCACTTTATTGCTTTTACAGTCCCACTATATCTGTTGGAATATGTCCTTTCTCTGTTCTACATTATATTCAAAGACAATGAAGATGAATGGGTCAATTATTGAACATCCAAATACAGTAAAGGGAACTCAGTTTCCCCTAAAGCACAGTCAGAATAACAGTGTTTTCAATACTTTCCTAATTTCATTTTGCTTGCTGTGATAAAACATCCTGTCAGAAAGCAACGCAAGGAAGGGTGGGTCTATTTTACTTTATAATTTCAGGTTAAAATCCATTGTTTCAGGAAACTTAAGGCTGTAACAGAGCAACTAGTTATATCCATGGTCAAGGGCAGAGAGAAAATAAATGCATGAATTTTTGCTTGCTTACTTTTGATTTTTTTTCTTCACTCTTAAACAGTGCAGGGCCAAGCCTAGGGAATGGTGCTCCCATCAGTGACCTGGGTTAGTTAATATTCAAGACAATCCCTGAGAGACATAACCAGAGACCAATCTGATCTACATAATTTCTCAACTGAGACTATCTTCAGAGGTGATTCTATTTTATGGAAATTTAATTCTGATTTAATCAAAAACACTATTTACATAGTTTCTGTGACTAGTCTTTGTTTCAGCTCTTAGTAGAGAAATACATGGTGTGACAAATGACCAACCCACGACAAAAGAAAACCAGGCAATAGTGCTCCAGAGAAACATAGGAAAGGGAAAAGGAAAGGACTGACTGGAACATAGGAGGAACAAGGTGAATTGAGGTTATGGAATGAAAATTCTGCACTGGAAGGAGTAGTTAGAAATCAGACAAATATGTATTATTCTATCTTTTTTTTCTGAATACTTAGACTAGCAATGTTTTATATTTATTTGTCATTATTATTATGAGAGATAGTTTACTGTCCCTGCATTTGGTCCTTTTCCACTCTAGTTAGGAGTGATACTTCCTTCTACTTGTCTCAATTAGTCCTCAGTTCTGGGACAAGTTAGAGAACAAAGAAGATTTTTGAGATTTTTTTGCTAGCAGAAAGGATTCCCATGTGGCTATGTCTAATGGTGAACTGAGAATGGTTTAGGACAGAAATAAGCCTCAACAGAAACTTGGGTAACCTGTTGCTACATTTGGGTCTTGGTACATGGACCAAAGAAAGATAATCTAGCGTTTACTGTATGGAAGAAACACCCGTCAATTAACAGCTTATCATCCAACAGCTGCAGGAAATAGGAAGTAGGAGTTTCAGTAGGGAGAGAGAAACTCTGGAATAGAGTCAAGTGCAGGAGCAGGTTCACCCCAAATTCTAAGGAGAAGCATGATACCAAGAGGTAGCCAGCCATGTTGCACTCATAGAAATAAATAAATAAGTTAATTAAGCTGGGAGCTAGTTGGGGAACAAGCCCATGCTTATGGTGGTTTAGGCATTTATTGATATATGTCCCAGAGTTCTAATTTTGGGATCTGGTATACTAGTGGAAAATCTGAAGATTGCAATGATGTAAATGCAACTCCCTGTAAACTTCTCTATGGGAACAACTTTAAATTGGTGGTTTTTCACATCTTCACCATGAATCTCCACACGATTTTACTCATTATTTTTATGTTCCCATCTTTGAATTAAAATTTTTGCCATTTGTTTAGTCTAAGGAGTTTGGTTCTCTTGTTTGTTTTGTAGATATGTATTTACTGATATGGTGTCTCCTCAATAGACAAGTATTAACACATAACTGTGAATACTTTATATGGGCAGAGAGAAAATAGTTAAAAATTCACATGTTAACATTTGGAAACAGTTTTCCGTATTGTATTATGAGAAGAAAGCATGTGGTACATGTTCATTCAAAGAGAACTATTCTTACTCATTAAAATGAGATGGATTCAGTGTTCAGTCCACTGATAATGTAATAAAGGAATGCTCAGGTGAAAAAATACTTATTATGCTCACCTTCAAAGGGAGATGGATCATTTCCCAAAGACAAGTTTTCATTTTCAAGAATTATGACATCACACCTGCATGAACACAGATGAAGAAGTTCATTAAGCACATAATTGAAGCTCTGAGCAACCAGGTCAGGCCTCACCAGCAGGTTCACAACAGCTTGTAATAACAAAGAAATGTGATGAGCAAGTGTCTTAAGGATTCTATCGCCGTGATAAATGTCACAACCAAAAACAATCTGGGGAGGGTTTATTTCAGCTTGCACTTAAGTCCCATCCCATCAATGAGGGAAGTTGAGGCAGGAAAATGGAGTCAGAAAATAAAGCAGAGACCATGGAAGAACATTGCTTGACACAGTTTGCTCTGACTGTGTTCCTATAAAAACCGGGGTTACCTGCTCAATGGTGGCACACCCCTCAGTGTGCTGGTCCCTCCCACATCAATTGTTAATCAAGAAACACTCTACAGACTTTCCCACAGGCCAATATGATTGAGCACTTCCCCCTCTCCAATTTAACTTTCTCTTCCAAAATGACTCTAGTTTGTGTGGCATTGATCAACAAACACACATAACAAACAGGGCAGTAAGTCAGAAGGAATCACTACCTATAATAATTATTGGTTGAGGTCCTTTGATTCTCAAGGTGAACATAACTATAGTCATGTTGGACTAAATTCCAGAAGAGTTCAGAATGCACAGCATGGATGAGGACTGCTGTGGGAACTCTGTACTAGTAGTAAAGTGGAATTGTCAGGTGGAGAACTGTAGCCAATAAACTGGTCCCAAATGATAAGGTGAGTTGTGCTTATGCCTTTGCTATAGATAGAAAGTTGGAGCCAACTCTTATTTTGAACTGGAGGACCCCAGTATGCGTCTATCTGAAAATACACAAATAGTCTTGATAGAGTTGTCACATAAAACAAGCATTAACATGAAGCAGGTGTATAAATCGATGACTTCTGTTGTCAATCAGATAAGTTGAGAAAAAAAAATTATGCTCCCGAAAAGAGGGAAGGATGTAAATAAGTGAACAGGGTCTCTGGTTGAGCTTATATTGATCTGTATATAAGAACACAGACAAGTAAAATTCTAATCCTTTCCTTGATTAAATAAAAACGCTGTGTACCACATCTGGAAGCCCCAATGAAAGGGCAGCATTCTATAATAAAGTATATACTACCTCAGTGGAAATGTCCTTGAATTTACAGGAGGATCAGATGTTGTCCTATAGTACAAGTTCAGTTGATACAGTGCTGCTTTAGCATGAACTCCAGCACGATATAAACCAGGTATGGCCAAGCACTCCTGCAATTCCAGGATTCAGCTGGTAGAAGCAGGAGGATCAGAAGTTCTAGGCCATTGTCAGGTACAATGACTGCCTGAGCCACTTGAGACCTGTATCAAAAAATCAAAAATAAAATAAAATAAAATATGCAAAATAAAATTTAATAATTAACCTTTTAATATGCACATGTTTGTTTGTCCCTATCTTTTATTAAACCAACAAAGAAGTCTTTAATTTAAACACAGTCAAAAGAAAAACTGATTGTAAAATGCCTACTGAAGTGGAAATTTCTGCTTTCTTTAGAGACTCAGGTGTGTCATATAATGTTTTTCTGGAAACTGGAGAGTATGATTTGCTGAGGCAGACACTTGGGAGAATATTTTACTAAAAGCAGACCCCTGGTGTTTTTCTAGAAGCTTTCTGCAAAGGGATGGGCATATGATGTTCGGCTAGAGTGGATTCTTGAGAGAATACATGATGTTTGGGCAGGGTATAAGTATCACATAACAGAGAGTGGACCATGTTTGGCATTGGCTTGCCTGCCACTCTTTGCTGGTCTTCCTTGAGCTTTGTTGATGATTCTATGCCATTGGTTTTTCTTGCTTTCTTTGCTGGTTATCATTTGTTGTACCTTTGTAGAGAGAAACACACCAAAGACCTTCTTGTGATATTCTTGTAGCTTCTTGTTGTTTCTGTGGATTCAGGTCAAATGGCAGAGCCTCATGGTTTCTTCAAGATTGAACTGCTACAGATGTTTTACACATGGTGCTTCCTGCTGATATGTGTTAACTGTACTTTCTTGACAACAAAGATTGGAATCTACCCAAATAACTATTTCTAAACAAGTCCATATTCTCCTTTGCCTTATTAACCTATCCTTTTCACTATCTGTGATATGTGTTGGGGTACAAGGGAGGTTAATGAATTTAAGAATCCTTAAAGAAGGTTTAAAAAAAAATCTAAGCCTACAGTCTATACTTTCTCTTTGCTGTTCACATTTAAGATCTTTTATATACAGACATGGTTGAGAATGATTTATTCACCAGCTACCTCACAGTTCTGCTTTGTTTATCACTATTACAAACTAATAAACATATAAATTCCCAAACCAGCTTCCTCTCATTATATATATGCATGAGTGGATACATACAATTGATCAGAGCTAAAAGAATATATGAGAATTTAGTACAACTTTGCTCACACAGCCTCAACATCTAAAGTAAAAGGGAAAAATAATTGGTGGAAATATCCTCTGAAAGCAAATATATAAGACACTCTAACCCAATATCTTGAGTTGGACAAATGTGTTTCTTTGAGTGAAATAAAAGTAATTCAGGAAGGGAATGAAGCTAAGTCCCTTTGAGCATCCAATGATTTATAAGTAAATAGACAAAAATCAAGGAAAATAACTGTTCATTGAGCTGAACACTAATTGGCCTCAATCAGTCAAGATAAGCTTAGTGCAATGGTGATCACTTCCTCTGCTATACTGAAGAAAAATACATTGCTCATTGCTCTACTCTGAGTCTCCCAGCTCTGTTGTTACACACTCCAGTCAACTCAAACAAAGGAAAGTTCATATACACATACAGATAATATTTGGTCAAGATTTTTGGTCCTTAGTTGAACCATCAAGTGACGATCCATAAACAAACTGTGATCCATGCCCTGAGGCTTCAGGTAAACTCCAGAATAAAACATCACTTGTGGGGGCAGTTATCAAATGAATCATGTGGAGCCAATCCATAGTTTGTCCTCAGAGTCTTGGCCAGAGTCTTGTTGGCCCATACAACGCCAGATGTGAAACAGCAGTCTGGCATTCCTGACCTTTAGCACATGCCAGAAGTCAGAGCCAGGTACTGTGCTAGTTAATCTGAAGCCAGACTCTGGCCACAGGGCCAGCTAGGTACAGTTCTGGGTTTCTGGGTTTTATTAAATTCACACTCCAGACCTACTTTCTAATGGTGACCTAGTGTCTTTCCTGTCCCCATGGATCTACTTCTAAAGGCCTCAGGGAGTATGAGGTAGTGACCTAGCCCTTTGGAACCTAGCATCCAGGACACCTATAAGGTCACATATCAAAATCAGAGTGGCTAAATAAATGAGGGGAAAAATACACAGTGCTGTCCCCTCAGCTTTAAATCATATGCCTAATATGAAGATACAGAATCGATGGTCCAAATATATTAAAACAGCAATAGAACTTAGGTATTGACTTCTGTTGTTATCAGAAAAATGCAAATAAAAATGACCGTGAGATTCCACCAATCAGAATAGCTAATATAAAATCTCAAGGGGTGGTACATGCAGGCAAGAATGCAGAGAAAGGGGAACACTCCTCAGTTGCTTGTAGGAATGCAAACTTGTATAACCGATCTGAAAATCAGTCTGCAAGTTTCTTAGAAAATTCAAAATGGTTTTACCTGAATACCCAGCTACAGCACACCTGGGCATATACCCCAAAGATACCCTGCCATATTCCAAGGACATGAACTCCACTATGTTCATAGCAGCTTTATTCATAATAGCCAAAAATTGGAAACAACCCAGAAGTCCCTCAACCAAATAATGAATATAGAAAATGTGGTAATTTAGACAATGGAATACTATTCAGCTACTAAAAAGAAGGATATCAAGAATTTTGCAGGCAAATGGATGGAGCTAAAAAGTATCATCCTGGGTAAGGTAACACAGACCCAAAAGGACATGCATGATATGTACTCACTGATAAGTGGACATTAGCCAAAACGTACAGAATACTCATGATGTACCACAGACCCAAGGTAATCAAGAAGTGAGGATGCTTCGATCACACATAGAACAATAGAAGGGAAAGCAAAATTGTCACAGGAGGCAAAGAGAAGGAGCGAATCAGGAGGCAGGATCATGTGCAGGGAGAGAGAGGAGGGGAGAGACAGGAATAAGGCCCAGAGGACCAGGAGAAGGAATGGAAATCTGCAGCTGCTGTGGTGGTGGAAGGTCATTACGGAGAGGGAAACTCTAGAAAGTTCCAGAGACCTGGGATAGGGGAGCCTTCATGGGATCCTTAATAGGTGCCCTTAGTAGAAATGCCTAATCCTGGGTACGTGGAACCTGATGAGACCAAGTCCTGTAGCCAGGTAGGAACCCTGTTGGGAAATAAGGATACCAACTGACCCACAAAACTTCTGACCCAAAACTTATCCTGTCTAAAAGAAATGGAAGGATGGAGCAGAGACCAATGGAAAGGCCAACCAATAACCAGCCCAACCTGAAACCCATCCCATAGACAAACACCAATTCCCAATATTATTAATGATACTCTGTAATGCTTGCAGACAGAAACCTAGCATAACTATCTCCTAAGAGACTCTACCTAACAGTTGACTGAAACAGATGCAGATCCTCATAAACAAACATTAGATGGAGGTCAAGAACCCTTATGGAAGAGATGGGGCAAAGACAAAAGGCCCCAAAGTAGGTAGGAAAACACATAAAGACCAAAAGAATTAACAAACATCGAACCTTGGCATTTCTCAGAGTCTGAGCCACCAACCAAAGGACATACAATACATGAGTGAAATGAGGCCTCCAACGCATATGTACCAGGCAGGCAGCTTAGTCTTCATGGCTGTCTGGTAGGTCCTCAGTGAGAGAGGATGCACCTGATCAGCTGAATTGATGTATAGGGTGGAGAGGGCTCCCTTAAGGGAAGCATTCCCACCCACTCAGAGAAAAAATGGAGGAGGTGGGGGACTCTGTAAGGAAGAGACTCAGAGGGAGAGCAATGTTTAGGATGTAAATAAATAAATATATAAAATTTAAAAACTAACCAAAAAAAACAAGGCACAATGCAGCTCACTTAACTTTAAATCATATGGATAATTCAACAGTGTAGAATAGATGGTTTACTTATGTTAAAATGACAGAACTAGGTAAGTGTATACAAGTTCTAACAAGCTTAAAGGGGAAACCTGGAGTCTCTTGATAAATCATGACAAGGAAGTACAAAGCGGGCATCTCTTCCCTAGTGCTGTGGGGTTTGCTTCATGGGTTTTGACTGTTGGAGGGAGCATTTCTCTCCCGGATTGGAAAGTTAGCCTAAGCTATATGAGTATATTTACATACTGATTCATGTGTAGTACAGGATCATTGTCTAGTGTAGGAATTTTTAGGTAGATAGTAACAGGTTCCAGACTTCCTTGCTATGGTTTTTCTTTCTTTATCTCCTACAACCTTAATCAGAGCTGTTGCCCCAGTTTTCCCATTGCCTCAAATGAAAATTAGTAAAATGTATCTGTAACATCTATTCCTTTCTTTTTAAAATGATTTTCTTTTCATTTTTAAGATTATTCAACATTTTATATTGGTATGTTGTTCCCTAGAGAAGACTGTTTCCCCTGTTTTCATTACCTGCTAGATACCTGAAGGTTTTTATGTAGACTGAGGCCTTTCCCCTGCTCACTTTGGCATGCCTAATGCCATCCTTGTTCAGATCACGAGCTGCTTATCCAATCCAAGGGTCAGCCTTGAAATCATGCACATGCAGTAATGTTACACAGACTGAGCAGTGTGTAGTTATGTCTATGTGTTTAGGAATATGGATATATATACACACATGCATAAGTATATGTATATGTATGCAACAACAATAACTGAAAAGGGAGCTATGAATTCAAAAGATAACAAGGATGGGTTACAGGAAGTTTCAGATGGAGAAAAAAGAATGGGAAATAATATAATCTCAAAAATATAAAAAATGCAAGTACAAGAATGGAACAGAGACTGAAGGAATGGCTGTCCAGTGAGCAGCCCAACATGGGATCCATCCTACAGACAAGAATCAGCCCCTGACACTATTACTGATGGTATGTTGTGCTTGCAGAGCCTGTTTTGGTTGTTCATGGAGATCGCTACCTGAGATAGATGCAGATACTTACAGACAAGCATTAAACTTGTCAGGGACCTTTATGGAAGACTTAAGGGAAGGATTGAAGGAACTGAAGGGGATGACAACCACATAGGAAGACCAACAGTGTCAACTAACCTGGACCCCTGGGAGCTCCGAGAGACTAAGCCACCAACCAAAGAGTATACATGGGCTCATCTATGGCTCCTGCCACAAATGTTGCAAAGGACTGCTTTGTGTCTGGACTCAGTGGGAGAGGATGTACCTAAACCTGAAGAGACATAGTGGCCCAAGGAAGAGGGATGGTAAAGGGAGACTGAGGTGGGGTGGGTGGGTAGAGAAGCACCCTCTCAGGGGCAAGGAGGAGGGGGAATGAAGAACTCTGAACAGGAGGGAGGACCAGAAAGGGGGACAACAAAGGGAATGTAAATAAATAAAATAATTCTTAAAATTTTAAGAAAATTCAAAAACAGGAGTCATGCAACTTGCACATTATGTTTCATTTTACTAATTGTATTATATAAATCTCTGTATAAATACCCAATTTCTAATTTTCTAAACTCTATTGAAACTTATACATATTTGTGCAACACTTGTAAAATATTTAGGTATATGTATACGTTGCATGTTTAAATCATATTAAATAAAATGTGTCCTTAAAATGGAAAATGAAACTGGATTTGCTGGCACCAGTTGGCTTCTCCCATTACTAATTAACAGTCTCCCTCTCCTTCTTCTTCTCCATCAAAAACCAAGTTAGACCACTTCAAAGCTGCAGCTGTCATTGCAAGTGTCTTGATTTTTCTTCCCCAACATTTATAAGACTCCAGTTCTCTCCTGCTTCTCTATTCCCAGTGACTTCCTGCAGACAACATCGCTTTATCTTCTGTAGCCTCCAACTCCAGGAGATTTTTATGAATGTCACTGAGATTATCTGATGTGAGAGGGGATGACATCCTATTGATGTTCTCTTGGCTAATATACACATTTCCTCTGGGGAATATGGTTCTTATCAAATTGCTTCTTGTGTGCCTTCAAAGGACAAACAAAAGAAATTGAAACAATTATTCAGAAACTCTAGGCTTTAAGAGCAACAGCTGCTGATGATAATGAGGTAGGATTTTGTTCTGAACGGTGTTACCATTAATCACATTTCCTAGATAAGTTCTTGAACCTCAGAGTTGGCCTCAGTGGAAGTGACAGTGAGCAGAATACTAGAGCTGGGGATGTAGGAGACAGTTAATTCAGGAGCTTAACAAACCAATTGAAGATTCTTTTGGGAGTTTAGCCTTGATTATAGAAGTTAGAAGTACTCACTTGGAGCACTTTATCTTTCTAATCATTGAAAATTTAAATGAAGGCTATTTTTCTAGACTCAATTTGGGCTTTTTCCTTAATATGTTCCTCTCTCTCTTTCTTTCTCTCCCCCTATATCTATCTATCTATCTATCTATCTATCTATCTATCTATCTATCTATCTATCTATCTATCTATCTCCCTCTCTCTATGTGTGTGTATGCATGCACATATACATGTGATCGCATGTGTATGTGCATGCCTGTGAGTGTCTTTGCTTGTACAATACAGTAAAAGAAGAGATTTCTGAAATAAGTATTGTCTGAGTTGATATAGCTATCCTCTAGAGAGTGTTTGAAGAACCTCAAACTACTTTCTTTCTATTTTTTAGGTGACTATGAAGAAGTAGTGCCCTTCTGTTCCTCTGCCCTTCCTTGCTAGAGCAAACAGAAGAATATACATACTGCTTCCTCAGTAGTTGGACCCATGTGCTCTCCAGTAAGAAAATTTCCACTTGTAGTAACACACAGCAGATACTTGGTAATCATATGTATTTACCCACAGGAGAAATGATGTGGTCACAAACTGCAGAGTTAACACCTTCCAGACCAGTTTACTAAAGCTCATCCACTAGTAAGTTCTCTTTGCTTCTAAAAGGATGGAAGGCAAGGATAGACCTGCAATTTCATAACTATTAAGACAGCTGGGATAGAAAGATACTAAAATGGGAGACATAACAGGCTAACGTTTTTAATATAAAGATGTAAAGAGAGCCCTGAGACAACAGCTATCTGACTTCAATTAAAAATATAACATCTATTAGTAATTATTAGAGGGATTTGGAATTGAACCATTTATAAACAGCTAGCAAGTGTACTGTTGCATTCAGTTCATATGGATGAGAAAAATATGCTGTATGAAAATAATAAAATTGCAGATGTGATATATCACTTGGAGAGAAGACATGGTGACTGAGGTATAAAGGTGGAAGAAGAGAGTAGGCCCAAAACACTGGCACTGAAAGGACACTGAGCTGAGCTCCCACTGACCAGAAGGTTGTTGTGAGTTGTCACATTAAAAAATAAAAGATACTTACAAAAGAAACAACTCATGTGGACATCTTTGTGTGAACAAACTAGTAGAAGCAAGGCTGAAGGAGATTATCACTGAAGGAGATTATCAAAAAATAATTTTTACTAGGCAAATATAAACAAGTAAGGAAGATAGGTTTATATGTTAAGGTGTTTTATGATTTGAATATCTTTGTGTCTGCTTATAGGTTAATAGAAGAGGATAAAGCACCCTAGAAATCCAAATCAGGGTGTTGAAATCACTGGAGCTGGATTTTCAGAGGACAGGAAGGTGAGCTCTTTATCCCACATACCTACTGGAAATCAAAATCAGATCCTTGAAGGCTAATACCTACTTTCAACTACTGAGCCATTCAGCCCAGACTGACAGCTGAAATGTCTTCTACTTGGTGAACCAGTCCCTTGTCCCTGAATGGAACTCAAACCACAAGCCCTTATAATAATGAAATGTTTTCACTCTTCTCTGTGAGTATTCTCATGCATAACTTTTTCTAAGGACATTTTACAAAAATCAGTGACAACAGCGGCAAAAACAATATGAGTCGCTGTCATTGCAAGCCTCCTCTGAAGGAAATAATGGTGACTATTTGTTTTCCTGTGTTCGCTGAACAAATACTCACTTTCTTTATACTGCCAAGAATGATGAAAGTTTCAAACTTCAGTTGACTCACCAAGGACAACTGTCACAAAAAATTTTGCAGTGCCCTTCATCCCTTGAGAGACAACACTCCATGTGTCTGTCCACTGAGATGTGCAGGGGCATTTTACTTTCTCTTCTAATTCAATGGATCTAGTCATACACAGTACTATAAATTATTTTTCACAACTTGGTGTAGTTGCAATAAAATTTGCTGTTTATTCTTCTTGTCAATATGTGAAATTTTATCTTCTCTAAACCCTGAGCACCACTTCTGCTTTAGAGTGAGATACACACACACACACACACACACACACACACACACACACACACACACACACACACATCTCCTCACAAAATAGTCAGGGGTCAGATTTGGTTTCCATGTCAATGAAAATGTCACCCCTAATATGTTTTCTCCAATTTAGAACACTATAACTCCAATTTAGAACACCACAAGAGTGTGATGGTTTCCTTTTTAAAATATGAGGTGACAGAAATAGAAACATAGGAAGCTGGGACAGAGTAGGTGAGATGTGGAATGAGCAATAACAATGGATGGATGTTATTTGCTTTGGCATGATGAGTGAGGAATGACTGTATACCACATACTTGTGAGATTTTTAACATGGTTCTGTGCATGTTCTGGGAACCTCAGTGCCCATCTGTTAATCCAAGAGATGACTATTGTGAGCAGTGCTCCCTTTCAGCTGTTTTAACGAAGATATTCCTCTAGGATTTTTTTTTTTTCTGTTCCTAATTATTTACCACTTCCATCTTTCTGCAAAATGTTAAACAGAAAATTTGTCATGCTATCAAACACTTTAAGATGGTTATTAGCTCTCAATATGGCAGGTGATTATTGCTGTTTGTAAGCTGACACCCAGGTTGCCTTTTGACACCAGAAAGCTCAGGCAGATTTCTTTGTTTCAAAAGTGTGCGTTTCAAAAGTAAAAAAAGAAAAGAAGGGGGGTGTCTTTAATAGAAATTTGTGTTGGTACTATACCCAGTGGCTTCACACACATTGAGGACCTCTATCTTTATTTTCAGAAAGTAGCTTATTGTTCACGTAGGTAGTTTACAAAACAAGTTATATAACAGAACACCCTGTTTTCCTTTATTCATTAAGAACAAAAACTCTTCTACAAAATACCTTAGTTTGTCACTGCCAGAGAGTCAGCCCACACACTTGTACATGTGAAACGAACCTTATCTACTGAGCTATATCTCTAATCTTTACATATACACTTGAATATTTAATCAATGCATGTGTTCAGATTATTCCTCTGAGTTAGATCTCTGTTGTCATAAGTTTGAGTTTATAGCATTCTAGTCACATCTTGTAAAATAAAAACTGTTAAAAATTAGTAAAAAATTAAAATTATGTCCCATGCTGCTGTTATATGATAACTTCTAAAAGTCAAACTTTGTGCATATATTTTCATTATGCATTTTTACTTTTGTTGATGTTGCAATGGAGGAAAGCAAGAGAGGAGAAAAAAGAAACTAGAGAAGATGAAGAAAAAGGAGGAGGAGGAGAAAGAAGAAATAGTAAAATTAATATTATATACATTGCAGCATAAACTTTGAAGCGAAGGGAATATCACATAACCTCCGGGTAAAGCAATGCATCCAGTCACATGCATCAGTGTAATGACAAATTGGAGAGAGAGAGGCAGGGGCATGACGGCAGAAGCCTGTCAGAGCTGGGCCTTCGTGGAGAACTTCTGCTTTTGGAGATGAAGAAATAATCGATGGTAAAGAATAAAGGGAGCCTTGAAACATTGTAAATTAGCCAACAAAGTGTTCTCCCTCCTATGTCCTTACTGAACACAGCTCTATGAGCACAGTGCTCTCCCTAAGTCCTTATTGAACACAGCTCTATGGACTAATTTTGATTCCCTCCTTCAGAACTATAAAGCAATAAATATATTACATCACAAAGTCTTTTAACAACGTTTGCTATAACTCAAGTCACACAATAGTAAACTTACTATTCCAGATTTTCTACTAATTGACTTTCTTTTACAAACTATGAACTTGGAAAAATGTTAAATTCAATGTTAGTCAGCATAGCATAATCATTTAGAATAATTATTACAAGACACATCCTTAATGATGTACAAGTCACAAAAGAATAAAACACAGTTGAAGTATTTAAGTCGATTTCTTTTGATAAATATATAAACCCATATCATTGTCTTGTAAAAATATAAATTTCTTCATCAAGAAGAAGGCCTCTAAGCTACCTTCTTGTTAATTTCTCCTGGAATGACAAAAGCTAATAATTTATCTTTCTATATTCTATTACATGTTATGATTCACAGAAATGAAATCCTTTTTATAATTTTCACCTAACAAAGTGATTTTAGGTTGTATCCACGAGTCATAAATACAAGAGTGTTTGTTTGCCTCTGTTCATTGCTACTAGGGTTAAATAAATTTACTGCAACTTTTCATTTATTTCTTGGAATGCAATTTTGTTAACTTAGTGATTGTGAGTAAAATGGCTATATGCCCGCTTGCAGGAGTCCTTGTACATAAGTACAAATCTATAACAATCTTTGTACTTAACCTTGAGGAGTTCCTGGCTCACCAGGGTTCATTTTTAGCTTCTAAGAAATCTCCATTAAGTTCCGCACAGCGATCACAGAAATGAATATATTCAGCAGTGCTGAACAGCAAGCACACTTCTAGCCAAACCCTCACCAAGTCCTTGGGTCTTAGGCTCTGCTAGTAGTGACTATGTTACATAGGAAAGGATAGTTCCTGATTTCAATGTGCATTCCTCTATTTATTTATTTGTGGAAATGTTATTTTCTATAGATTCTTTTTTAGGCTTCTCATACATTTTGGCTCTGAATTCGAGTGTGTAAACAGTAGCTTTTAAACTTCTAATAGTTTTAAAACTTTTGATTTTCTCCCACATAGCACACACACACACACATACACACACACACACACACACACACACACACACACACACACTTATTTTAATTAAAAAATTCTAAAGCCTACTAGATGTGCAGTGTATTACTTTCCGGATAGTTTTGACAGTTATATAACACAATAAACAATTTAGGGAGGAACATTATTTGAGCAACAGTTTGAGGGGCATACTGTCCATCATGGCGTGAAAGACATGTGGTCACATCCACAGTCAGGAAGCACTGGAACAAGGCAAGTAGAATGGGCTTTAACATCTCAAACCTACCCACAGTGACCCACGGCCTCCAGCAAGACTACACTTTCTAAAAGTGAAAAGATCTTTGTCAACGGTGCCTACAACTAAGGACCTATGGGGGAACATCTCACATTTATAGCACAGCACATTGTTTATCAGAATTTTCTCACTATTTGTATGTTGTCCCTTCCATCTTTAATTGTTTATATTCTTCTTTCATCTAATTATTTTTGAAGATCTCATTATTTCTTTTGTTTTATTTACATCATCTCTCCCTGTTTCCCTTTTTGTTCAGAACCTTTTGCTTTGATACTTAATTTTACTTTGTTGTTTCAACTTTTGGAAACGGCAACCAACAGATTGAGAAGAGATCTTTACCAGTCCTACATTCGATAGAGGACTAATGTCAATATATACAAAGAATTCAAGAAGTTAGACCCCAGAAAACCAAATAAACCTATTAAAAATAAGGGACAGAGTTACACAAAGAATTTTCAACTGAAGACTACCAAATGGTTGAGAAGCACCTAAAGAAATGTTCATAATCCTTAGTCATCAACAAAAAGCAAATCAAAACAACCCTGAGATTCAACCTCATATCAGTGAGAATGGCTAAGATCAAAAACTTAGGTGACAGAAGAATCTGTCAAGGATGTGGAGAAAAAGGAATACTCCTCCAATGTTGGTAAGATTGCAAGCTGGTACAACCACTCTGGAAATCAATCTGGTGGTTCCTCAGAAAACTGAGCATAGTACTACCTGAGGACCTAGCTTTACCACTCCTGGACATATATCCAAAAGATGCTTCAATGTGTAACAACAAGGACACATGCTCCACTATGTTCATAGTAGTGTTATTTATAATAACCAGAAACTGGAAAAAACCCATATGTCCTTCAACAGAAGAAAAGATACAGAACATCTGGTACATTTACAAAATGGAGTACTACTAAGCTATTAAAAACAATGATCTCGTTATTTTACAGGCAAATGGATGGAACTAGAAAATATTCCTAGTGAGGTAAAACAATCACAGAAGAACACACATGTGATACACTCACTGTTAAGTGGATATTAGCTCAAAAGCTCAAAATACCCAAGATATAATTCACAGACCACATGAAGCTCAAGAAGAAGAAAGGCCAAAGTGTGGGTATTTTGGTCTTTCTTAGAAGGGGGAACAAAATACAAGAGGAAATACAGAGACAAAGTGTGGAGCAGAGACTGATGTAAAAGCCACCCAGAGACTGGGCCACATGGGGATTCAAACATATACAGTCACCAAACCCAGACAATATTGTGGATGCCAAGAATTTCATGCTAACAGGAGCCTGAGAGTCTGCCAGAGTTTAACAAATACAGCGTTGAATGCTCACAGTCAACCATTGGAGGGAGAATGGGGTGCCCAATGAAGGAGTTATAGAAAGGACTGAAAACCCCATAGGAAAAACAACATCAACCAACCAGACTCCCAAAGCTCCCAGTGACCAAACCACCATCCAATAGATGAGAAGAACCCACCTTTTCAACTGCATATGTAGCAGTGGATGGCTTTGTTGGACATCAATGGGAGGAGAGGCTCTTGGTCCTGTCAAGGTTCAATGCTCCAGTGTAAGGGAATGTCAGGGCAGGAAGGGTAGAGAGGGTGGGGGTGTGAGGTGTGGGGGGAGGCATCCTCATAAAAGCAGGGGGAGGAAAGATGGTATAGGAGGTTTCTGGAGGGGACACTGAGGAAGGGGATAACATTTGAAATATAAATTTAAACATATCCAATGAAAGAAAAAGAAAAAAAAAAGCATGAAGAAGAATTAACATATTGAACCCCACAAAAAATATGTGTTGTGGTTTCCTTCTAATAGTCTCACAACTTCCAAGTTAGGATGTATAGCACACTTCTTCCCCCTGCCCCCAAAAGCCTCAGATCTATGATACTTGACTTTTATAACTTAATGAGTATTATACTCCAGACTTTTCCTGGCATTCAAAATTTTAACTTTTAAACTTCCTGAAGTCTCATCTCAGGCATACTGTTAAAGAACGTGTCAAAGACTATCAGAAAAGATGAAGGTGTCAGAGTTTAAACCTTTTATGGTCTTTTTCTCTTATTAGATTCTCATTGCAAAGCATAGCCATTCCTGTAACTGGAAAAATCTTTGGATGTGGGTTCAAGATTATATTTTCATTTTAAAAACATTTTTCTTCTTTTGAAATTTAGCTAGCTTTGCATTCCACTACTGTGCTTCCACATTACTGTTTATATAGTTTGCTTGGCATTTATACCTGTCAATAGTCTAGATGTAATTTCATGTGCCACGATTATTCAAAGTAAGGATTCTCTAAGGAAATGTTTTAAACTAATGATTGAAATGTAAAACATAAACAAAAATAAATAGCTCACACACTGCACATGAATAAATCCTTAACTTATTCAGCCTTTTCTATCTACTTATAAGCTTAAAAAGAAAAAGAAAAGAAAAACTAGATTAGCTAGACCATGAAGGAATAGGTAAAATCAAGTATGCAGAAAGCCCTCAACAGAACAAGAAATATAATTTTTTTAACTGAGTAAAGGCATTAAAAACAGAAACAAGACTTACATAATAAAAATAGGTTATGGACAAAGAACAACCAAATGCCATAACTGTTTAGATTTTTAAAAGTTAATATCAGAGGATATATTTGAAAAACCAAAAAAAAAAAAAAAAAAAAAAAAAAAACACTTGAACATCAACTGAGTGTTAGATGTTAGAGGATGTGTTTGTAGACATAACAATGTAGTGAAGATGTAGATGTAACATTAGCAGCTAACAAGATATTCCAAAATTGTTAATAGCCAAGGGATACAGCATCAGGCAGATACTATAACATTTCACTGATAAAACAGGCAAAGTGAGAAAGGGTAGAACACTTTGACTAAGTACTGAGGTTTTACACCAAGTACAGAAAAGTTGATTCATGTGTTCTTTGAAAGTTTCAGCATCCCTGCCATGTTTATACTAACTGTAGCTAGAAACAACTGCAGGAGAATGTCCTTCTGTTCACTCAGGCCAGAATCGGAAAACTGCTGTGTACGCCATTGTCCCTGACTTCTGTACCTCTGGACGTGTTAGTCTATCATGAAAACACTTTTCCCAGAGAGTAAAGAAAACATCCATGTAACTGTGCCCTTATTCAAGGTTATTTATTCCTGTCTTGGTGAGCAGTACCTTCTGTGTCCTCAGTGTATATACAAGAGTCTGCTCAGGAGTGTGTGCACAGGGTGTTGCTAGGGACCTCAGGCCTCAATTTCCTCTTCTGGGTTCGCAGACTTACCTTCTTGTGTTCAATTTTGAAGAAGATAAAATATAATAAAATTGACCTTTTCCTGAAAAATTAGAAGATATTTGGACTAAATTATTGAGAACCATGAAAGTCTTTAGGCCAAGGAAAAAGTAATATTTGTTATGCTAAATCACTGTTATTTTAGTATTTTTAATATTTTTGTTGGTACTAACATTCGTATTTGCCCAAAATATCTTGGTTAATAATCATTAAGTAGAAATGTCAATATTCATCATAAATAAGAGTAGTAAAAATAGTATATTTTCAAATTTATATACTAATAGTATAGCCATTAGAGATTAATAGGGTGCTTATGTTAGATGGTATATTTTGTAAGAATTATGTTCTCTTTTGTTTGTATAATAAACAGAAGTTTCTTGCATTTAACTCATAAATCTGAAGGCTCCCAAATAATAATACATATAACTTTCTCAGATTCACCTTGGTAAGAAGCAAGGGTGCCAAATTTTGAAACTAAATCTGCATGCCTCTGAAGCCCATGTTTGGATGAAGTCTCTTTCAATGACGTTTATCCTGTGGTGCACATGATCAAAATATTAAATCTGTATTCTATTCAATGTCAGTTGATACAGTGAATAATTTCATAGTAAAGTCTAAGTGGGAGAACAGTGAGCCCACCATAATGACTGTTCCTTGTATGAGGGGAAGGTTTGTATTGTAGAGATGAGAAAAAGAACAAGCAGATTGATGATTGCAAGGCCCATCTCTCAGGAGTAGAGAAAATAGAAAACCACAGAGAGAGACTCCTGCCAGCGAGAAAGAATTATGCTGTAAAGGGGAGAAGGGCGAGCTTGCTGGAACAGCACAGAAACTAGCATAGTGGCAGAGGTGTGGGGAGTGGGTGGCAAGAGCATCACAGCTAGCCTGGGACTTTAATATTTATACAGATGTTACTAGGTAGCAGAGGACCCTGCAGCTTAGCATGGTGTTTAATATGTACCCACAGGCATATACCAAGGGAATCTGGCAGGCAGAACCCAATTGCACAGGTTCTTAGGGAATGCCTACTGTAGGCTTTTATATTTCCACCAGTGTCTCAGTTTGGATTACTATTGCTATAATGAAACATCATGACCAAAAGCAAGTTGGGAAAGAAAGGGTTTATCTGGCTTATGATTCTACATTCATAGTACATCACTGAAGGAAGTCAGGACAGTTAGTTAAACAAGAAGAGAACCTGGACACAGGACCTGATGCAGAGTCTGTGCAGAAGTGCCAATAACATGCTTACTACCTTGAGCTTTCTCAATCTGCTTTTTTATACTATCCTGAGCTACCAGGCCAGAAATGACCCCATCAACAATGGTCTGGCCCTTCCCACATCAATCACTAGTTAAGAAAAGGCTTCACAGGCTTGTCTGCAGCCTGTATATGATGGAGTCATGTTTACAACTGGGGGTTCTCTCAAAGAAACTCTAGCTTGTGTGAAGTTTGCATAAAATTAACCATCAATTCTTCACACCTTATCTTGAGCTGAGAGGATTGGGACATAACAATGGAAGTGAGGACAAATAAGGAAATAGGTTGGGATATTTAGAAATTGCTTGCTCTGTGTTTTAGCCTTTAGGTTCATTGCGAGTTTCAAGTATGTGTAATCTAGTACAGTATTTGGAAAAAATCACAGCTTCAGTGAACAATGCATATGCAAGGGGGAACTGGGAATGTGAGGGAGGGATTCCTTACCCGCTTAATTAGTTGTACTTTATGAGTTTTGTATTACAACAACTATAGTAACACAGTACAGCTGAACAATATTGAATACTTGCTGGAGTCAGGGACTATGATAAATGCTTGTCATTTGTTACCCCTTTAGGATGCAGGCTAGTTACATCCATTACTGTCCTTACTGAGATCAAATACCAGAGAAGAATCAGAGAAGAAAAGGAGGATTTCTTGAGGTTTGTAGCATGAAGGTGAAGTACCCTCGTGGGCAGGAAAAAATAATGGTGGGACAGCTCCGGTGGTGGCAGCTTCAGTGTGAAGCCTCTGGCCCATATCTCTAAGGAAAAGCAAACAAAGAAATATAGACATAGGGCTCATCTTTCTTTCTCCTTTTCCCTGTTTTATACAGTCTGGCAACAATTCAGGAGTTAGCACCACCCACATTAAAGGTAGGTCTTCTCTGCTTAGAGTTAAATGTTTTGTGATGCCTTCATGGTTACAACCAGAGATGTGTTTCCTAGATGACTGTTAGTTCTGTAAACTGAACAAGAATGATTAACTCCACCACTGTCCACACTTAAGAGAAGAGAAACATAAAACTGGGGGTGGTAAGCATTCACAGTTAGTTCTGGTCCCAGAATATTCTGGCTCTAGAGTGTAGAGTCTAAGTAGCACAGCCCACTGGGCTTCTCGATGCTGTGAAAATCAGCAGCAAAGCACTTTGTTACAAATAGGGAGGTTCTGGAGATCATGCCATAGTGTTGGAGAATGGTAAAGGCTCTTGATTTATTTCTGCTCTAAAAAACAAAATTATTCTTCCCTTACAGAAAGAATTTTCTCTTTGGCATTATCTCTCAGACCAAATTTGTGGCCTCTGAAATTTCTAAAATCATGCTTGGTCTCTTGGGTGCACCTCAGTAGAATTAAGCACACTTTCATATTTCAAACATAATAATAACTGATTTTGAAACACTAGGCCTCTGTTTTCAGTTTGGGTTAATAAAAATCAAGAGCTAAATTAAGAGTGATATTACTTTCCCTTTGAACTTGAGCTTTGGCCAGAACATTTCTGTAGCACCTGTTGTCCAATTCAGGTCTTTAAAAAAAAAAAAAAAAAAAAAACTGAATAGCAACGAGAGTAGGGGACTGACATGTGCCACCCATGACTCAAGGCAAGTCACACTCAGAAGACAGTTTGTGCTATTATGAAGTTCAGACTTTTTGCTTTCCAAACAGAAGTGTGTTGTAAACAGCACACTATAAACTCTTCTTTTCGGTGGAGATAAATTGTATGAGGGTACCCTCAGGTAAGACATTTCAGGATCTAGATTAGGGGAAAATTAACTTCTCTTAGGAATAGTTAACTACAATAATAGAAAATAATGGCTGTAGCTTCCATTAATACAAGCCTGAAAGTGCAAACTATCATGTCATAACCCCCACTGAAGCCAAACCCGGATGCTTTGCGGGATGCTTCTGAGAGGCCCAAGTCAAATAAGCTGGTCCTTATGATTTACTTTTGATCTGTTTTTATTATTAATCTTCAAATACATTTTAATTGAATAGAATCCCATTAATTTATCCCTTTTTCTTCCCTCCCACCCCTCCCAGGTACCCTTCTTTGTAGCCTCCAGGTCCTTTCCTCAAGTCTATAGCCTCTTTTCCTTTGATGACAATTCTAATGAAAGAAACAGGAAATAAAAAATCAGACAATCATTCAAAATGTGATGGTAGAAAATATTCTGCAGGCTGGAGGGAAGAAATGGAGAGGCTCAGCTAGCTACAGATTGATAGGGGAATTATACAAGGCTGAAGTCATGTGAGGCAGGAGCAATGCTTTCTGGGAAGAATACAGTACAAAGAACCAGAAGTAACCTGTATCCACAGGAAATATGTGTGTGTCTCAGCCTCACTGCCAGACTAACCAAAAACAATCATCTTCCTCTGGATTTACTACACTTGGCATCTCTCAGTCTGCCCTTCAAATCTTTGGCCATTATCTGCTTTAAAAGTTTTCCATTTCACTTTAATGCCTTTAATGCTTTCATACAGATGTCCATCTGGCCCCACTAAAAATCACTCACAAGACTCTAGCCTTTTAACAACCACTACGAGCATTCGACATACATGTTTAATTACAGTATGTCTAGACTTATTAATCTAATTTCTGAAACGGACAAAGAGCTAACATCTCCATGTGTGTAGGCAGATGGGAAGGGAGCATCCAGTGCTCTATCCTTGGAAGGCTCTGTGGGAAATCCCTGACCACCATACCCACAGAACAATGACGATAATGATTTTGTGGTTCAGCTGCCATCATCGAGAAAGAACATGCTGATAAGAGTTGCTAGGGCACATAGTCAGGAAGCCAGGCTTCTGTCTTCACTCCGGCAGTTATTTAACTATTATAAATGGGCCCATTCTTCAGGCCAGAGAGATTACAAATAGAAACCAAGATGGTAATTGAGCTCTTCCTTCAAAGTTGTAATAGTGTTCTCTGAGCTTGTAGAAGAAAGGTTCGTATATTATTCATAACATGGTGTGCAAATTCTTTTTAACATGTACATGTTAAATATAGATAAATATTTGTGTATTTTGTGAGTGTGCACATATGTGCACATAAGAAGGTTCTCATATATATTTATGCTGTGACCAGAGGCCCGTGTTATCTATCTTTAAATAGCTCTCCACCTTGCTTTCTGAGACAGGATTTCTCACAGAATCTTGTACTCACCAAGACTTGTGGCCTGGCTTCCCAGCGAGCCCCAGCGATTCTCCTATCTCTGCTTCTCCAGCACCGGGATTAGAGATATGCACCACCACACACGGCTTTCTACATGTGTGCTAGAGATCACTGCAAACATTGTACCAAGTGAAGCCCAGAGGAGACCCCTCAGGGATTACTTAATGTCATCCACAAAGCCTTAAGTTCTCTGGTACTGAAGAATGCTTCTCACGATGAAACATGACAGGTGCCAATCAAATTTTAGACAGACGAGTGAAAGTTGATTAAAATCTTTCTTTGGTAATTTTTACCTTTAAGAAAAAATTATCATCCTTTAAGACTTTTAAATGTATTACCACAAAATCGTGCATGCTGTTTGTCATTAGCTATAATGTCAACATAATAAAACAGTGTGCTAATGTCTGTGGTTCGTACTTTCTCTTTCATCCGGTATAAAAGTTTACAGGTTTTATCAATCTTTCAAATATTTTGCTTTTAACTTAGTTAATTCATTTTTAAAATTATTTTTATTTTATCTTTTATGTGTGAATGTTTTGCCTGTGTGCATGTCTATACATCACATCTGTGCCTGGTGCTCAGTGGGGTGTTGCATCCCATAGAATGGGACTTATAAACAATGACAAGTCGTCATGTGAGGGCTGGGATTCAAACTTGAGTCTTCTCAAGGAGTGGCAAGTGCTCTTAACCACTGAGCTATCTTTCCATTCCCTAGTAAGCATATTATCTTGTAATATTATTATTCATTTTATTTTACATTAACATCTATTACACAGATTATGAGCCATGGTATGATATTTCACTGTATACATACTATGTATACTGATAAAATCAGGATAAGTATTATTTCTCTTTCTAAATAATTTTTATTTGTATAAATGTATTTGTGTAGGGATGAAGGAGTGTTTATCACATAAACATGTCAAGGATCATGCCTCAGATACGTGGGACCAGAAAGGCCTTACCTGGGTCAGGCTTAGGGGAGGGACAACACCTTCCCCGTGTGGAAGTGTGGATATCAACAGTGTGTGCAGAAACTATTAGTCACAGGCTCCTCCTCTAGAGCGACTGAAGCCTGAGACTACTCTCCTCTATGTATCCTGCGTCTTTCTTCATCTGTGTGTAATACATGCACCTCTTCCTTCAACTGTACATAATAAACTGAGTTTTTAGGGTGCAGGTGCATCTCCATCAGAGGCCATTGCCCACTGGTTTCCAGGGTTTCTATAAGCATGCCATTAGTTTCTTTTATTCCTCAGTTAGGTGAGTCCCAGTTCCCCCTGGTCACAGCATATGTGTGTGAATGTGGTGCCCATACTTGTGCGTGTCAGAGAATACACATGTGAAGAGAATGGAGAAAGATATTGGCTGTCCTGCTTTATCTTTATCTCTGTTTTATTCCTTGAGATAGGGTATTTAATGGAGCTGGAGCTCAGCTGGAAACCAGAGAGAATGGGTAGCTTTTAGTCTTCCCTTCTCGGTGCACTGGAGCTCTACCATGTCCCTGGCCTGAATGGGCATTTTAGGTAGATGCTTGGATGTGAACCGAGGTGCTCTTGCATGCACTTAAAGCACTCTTATCCAAGGAGTCATTACTAGAGCCCTTCTTTATGGCTCCAGCAGCATATGTAGCAGAGGATGGCACCAGTGGGAGGCTAGACCCTTTGTTCTGTGAAGGTTCTATGCCTCAGTGTAGGAGAATGCCAGGGCCAAGAATTGGGAGTGAGTGGGTGGCTACTGGTTTGCTGTATATTGCTTTTACTATGTTTAAGTATGGGCCTTGAATTTCTAACCTTTCCAAGTCTTTTAACATGAAGAGGTGGTAGATTTTCGTCAAATGCTTACTCGGGATTGTGTGTGTGTGTGTGTGTATGTGTGTGTGTGTGTGTGTGTGTGTGTGTATGTGTGTGTTTTCTTTGAGTTTTGTTCTATGGTGGATTACGTTGATGGATTTCCACATACTGAACCATCCCTGCATCCCTGAAATGAAGCCTACTTGTTCTTGGTGAATGGTCGTTTTGATGTGTTCTTGGATTCAGTTTGCAAGAATTTTATTGAGTATTTTCACATAAATGTTCATGAGGGAAATTGGTCTGAAGTTTTCTTTCTTAGTGGGGTCTTTGTGGAGTTTAGGAATGATCATAATTGTGGCTTAGAATGGGTTGGGTAGTATTTCCTCTGTTTCTATTTTATGGAATAGTTTGGAGAGTATTGGTATTAAGTCTTCTATGAAGGACTGATAGAATTCTGCACTAAACCCATCGGGTCCCGGGCTTTTGTTGTTGT